>NC_089491.1:10366000-10674259 GCF_036850765.1 Saccopteryx bilineata | reverse complement strand
TACGTTCTCCCATTCAGTGGGTTGTTTTTTCATTTTGTTGATGGTTTCCTTTACAAAAACTTTTTAATTTGATTAAAAGTTAATCAAATTAAACAATCTTTTTTCTTTTGTTTTCCTTTCCCAAAGAGATATACCAAAAATATTGCTACAAGAAATGTCCAAAATTTTACTGCCTATGTTTTCCTCAATAATTTTTATGGTTTCAAGTCTGATATTTAAATTTTTTATCCATTTTGAGTTTATTCTTGTGTATGATGTAAGAAGGTGGTCTAGTTTCACTTTTTTACATGTATCTGTCCAGTTTTCCCAGCACCATTTATTGAGCAAACTGTCTTTACCCCATTGTATGTTCTTGCCTTCTTTGTCAAACATTAATTTGCCACATAGGTGTGGGTGGATTTCTGGGCTCTCTACTCTGTTCCATTGGTCTGTAAGTCTGTTTTTATGCCAGAATAGTATCTTGGTAAACAGGTTTTTCAAGTGCTTAACAAAAATGCATGCGAACCATTTAATGTGCAATAAATATTAGCTATCATTATTATTATTATTATTATTAGATGATGATGATGTAGTAAAAGCTACATACCATGAAATTTTGTGTCTGTCTTCCTAATTAAGCCAGAGTCCCAAGATGGCAGGAACTCTGTCTTAGCTTGGTATACGTATCAACGAGGAAAAGGAAATGGGGAAGAAAAAAAAGAACAATGGAGTGAGCATTACAAAGTCAAACTTAAAATTAGATAAATGTATATGATATAACCATTCTCACTCCTAATGAATACGTATATGCAAAGTGCCTGACACATAAGTGTTCATTTTCTTTCCTTCCTTGATCTCTAACAGGCAGCCTTAAGTCCATTCTTTTCAGACCACACTTGGGCTTATATAAACTGTTTTCTGAGATCAAAAATTGAGACATTTAGGCCCTGGCCGGTTGGCTCAGTGGTAGAGCGTAGGCCTGGCGTGCAGAGGTCCAGGGTTCAATTCCCGGCCAGGGCACACAGGAGAGGCGCCCATCTGCTTCTCCACTCCTCCCCCTCTCCTTCCTCTCTGTCTCTCTCTTCCCCTCCTGCATCCAAGGCTCCACTGGAGCAAAGATGGCCCGGGCGCTGGGGATGGCTCTGTGGCCTCTGCCTCAGGCGCTGGAGTGGCTCTGGTCGCAACAAAGAGATGCCCCGATGGGCAGAGCATCACCCCCTGGTGGGCGTGCCGGGTGGATCCCGGTCGGGTGCATGCGGGAGTCTGTCTGACTGTCTCTCCCCGTTTCCAGCTTCAGGGGGGAAAAAAAAAATTTGAGACATTTAGTTTGACAACTATGAATGGACCCATTAAGAGGTGCTACAGAATACTGAGATTTTGGATAGAACCTATGGTTAGTCTAGCTGAGATATATATTTCCCTTTTGTAGCTTGAAGGATCCACAAAAAGTCTCCCTGGGATCCCAAAAACACTTGACTGATAGACACAAAGCCAGAGAAAGCAAGCTAGTGGTGTTAAGCTGTCTTATTCTGAAGCTGCCTTTTATCTTACCTGTTCATGCTACCATCACGCTTGGATCCCTGCTTGGTGGGCATCTATCAGTATGGCAAGAGAGGGTAAAGATTAATTTAACTTTCAATCTTCTTTTAAAATGCTCATTTATCTAGGTCCTTGATTAGTAAAAAGTACATATATACATATGTATATATATTTTTAAGTCTAGATCAGCAAGAATCTGAAGTATGCAATGTTTGTTAAATGGTCATAGTCAGGTTTTTAATTGCATAAAATTTTTCCTCAGCAAGCTGTCTATAAGGCCTTGCTACTTTTCAAAGATTGTCTTATAGTCTGAATATTTTTTTAAAATAAGCAGAGGGTGCCTGACCAGGTGGTGGCGCAGAACAGAGCGTAGACCTGGGATGCTGAGGACCCAGGTTCGAAACCCCAGGGTCAACAGCTAGAGCATGAGTTCATCCAGCTTGAGTCATAGACATGACCCCATGGTTGCTGGCTTGAGCAGAAAGGTTGCTGGCTTGAGCAAGGAGTCACTGGTTCAGCTGGAGTCCTCCGGTCAAGGTATGTACAAGAAGCAATGAATGAACAACTACAGTGCTGCAACAACGAGTTGATGCTTCTCATCTCTCTCCCTTCCTGTATGTCTGTCCCAGTCTCCCTCTCTCTCTAAATATTAATTAGCAAAGGGTTAACCTCTTTAGTTTCATGAGAGGTTAAATAAATGGGTTGGCAGATGGGGAAGGGGTCCAACACATTCTAACTGGCAACTAGATAGTAAAGAACAGTCTTGGCCAAAGTGGCCAGCAGTGTTTGAGCTCTGCCCTCTGAAGGAATTACTTAGGAAGCTGTAACTTACACCTGCTAACATCTGGAATGACTTATCTTTGTGTCACTAGGAAACACAGGCTAGCCTAATTTAATAAAATGCAGTTACAAGATCCCAAGAGTACAGAGAAACTGAGAATTTCAACATCATGCTGTATATCCTAGAATAGCATAAACTTAGCAGTTGTTTACCATTTGCCAGGCATTATTCTTCACTTAACCCTCACAATAGCCCTACAAAGTAGAAGTAACTTTTTATTGTCCTCATTGTATAGAAAGAAACACTGAGGAAAAAGAGAGATGAAATAACAGCCAAAATTACAGAGCTAGTAAATATTAAAGTCAAGCAATCTTGAGCCAGACCCCATGCTCTTAATTCTACAGAGGTTTTGGCTTATATAGAAAGTTAAAGGGCTCAACTGAAATGCAGACAAATATTTATACAAAAACATGTTCACTGTGGCATTATTTATAATTGTACAAAACACTGGAAGCAATATAAATTCCAACAATAGGAGAGTGGGTAAATAAATCATAGTCACATTATTACAATAAAATATTATCCTGCCATTAAAAATATTTAGGAAAAATGTTTCATGACTTGGAATAATGCTCCCAATGTAATGCAGATGGTGGTGGGGAAACAGGATACAAAATTGTATATATTATCACAATTCCTGTTTATTTATGTAAAAAAACAAGCTCAGAAACAAAGAGAAGGACATATTCTCAAAAAAAGAACAAATGGCTATTTCCAGGTGGTGAGATTAGGGATATTTATATTTTTCTTTTACTGTTTTCCATAATGAACATGCACTGACTTACTATCAATTTAAATAAAGGCAATTTTTTTCTCTTAATCACAAACTATGCCAAGATCCTTAAGCAGTGGATACAAACAGCCAAATTGCACCTAATCTAACTTCAAGCATTCCTTTCCTTAAGACCCTTGACCATCAAACAATACAGTCAGCACAAACTAAAAAGAATGCTCATCTTTAACTATGGAAACTGATGAGTATTTTCAATTCTGGTCAATGGTTACTCTAATTATTTGTAGGATTATTTTATAAGAGAAATGGATTTAACTATTTACAGGCCAAAAACTCAAGAATGGCTTCGCTGAAAAAGATACGAAAGGACAAAAGTTTGACTTTGGAGGAAGAACAGCTGTTGCTAATCCAACTATTTACCCTTTGACCTTCTCTCTACCCAATGACTGAACAGTATCAATTGTTTTCCTGTATTATGTGCTGTTTACAATCCTTGAGAGGCATGAAAGGAATTAATAAGTTAGCCTCAAAAGCTGACAGCCTTTATTGGGGAGCCCCTTTTCTGTGAGACAGAAATCAGATCAAGTAGCTGTCCTTAAGTCACAGGTCCCTTTACTGTTCCCGTTTTATAGCCTAATTGGCCCCCAAACATAAATCATTTCTCCTGTTTTAAGCAACAATGACTTCTGTTCTCTAACTTCCCTTGTATCAAGTCACTCCTTGTTCTCTTGAGTTTTACAACTACACAGTAAACACGATGGCCGAGGAAAAAACTTGGGGAGCAGAGTAGACTGGGGTTATTTGGAAACAGAAGCACAGAAAGGTTATGCTGTTTTGAACTTCTCTTGACCTCTGACTGCCCTTGTCCCTAGCTTATGCTAATTGGCAGGGTACAGAGATGCTTCTGTAGAAATGAACTTAGCCTGAACCTGTGCCCTAACATTGGACTCCAGGAAGGCCAGGAATCATAGCAAGGCAGCCAGAGTGTGAAGAGCCGCCCATATTCTAAACATGACTACCTGTCTACTCTATCACAGAAAAGGTGCCCCCCCAAAAGGCCTTTTGAATTGGACAAAGCCGGTCATTCCTCATCTAGTTCCGACACATCCCACCTGTTGTCCCAAACTTACTGTCTACAACCACTGCCGGGCACAATGGGAAATCAGCAACAATGGTATTTCCTGTTCCAAAATAAGCAAGAATGAGCAGGCTTTCCCTATCAGGAATTCGAGGATTAGTGGGACCACTATATGCCAAGATGTATCACAAAGAAATCCCTATTCTCAACATTATGTGAAAAAGACATGAAGTATTAACACAAGAGAAGCCAAGGAATGTGCAGTATCAGCAACTACAACCAACTGAACACAACACAGATCATCTTAGTCTTGAGATTTCCTAACACTCGGGAGGGCAGAGCGTGCTCATTTAAACCCCAAGACTGGTTCAAGTTGAAATGATAAATTTATTTCTGCCCATTTATTATTACAATATAAAAGATCTTCATTTATTTCTTCAGAGAGAAAGAATAAAAACACTACTAACTTCACAAAGATAATGTGGAGATATATTAATACTATTAGCCACATAAGCTAAGCACAACTTTTTTTTTTAATTTATTTACTTTTTTTTAGATTTTATTCATTTTTATTAGGGGGGGGAGAGAGAGAGAGAGAGAGAGAGAGAGAGAGAGAGAGAGAGAGAGAACAGGAGGAGGAGCAGGAAGCATTAACTCCCATATGTGCCTTGACCAGGCAAGCCCAGGGTTTTGAACCGGCGACCTCAGCATTCCAGGTCGACGCTTTATCCACTGTGCCACCACAGGTCAGGCGCTAAGCACAACTTTAAAAAAAAAAAGTGATTTGAAGGCTCTGGCCAGGCAGCACAATTGGTTAGAACATGTCCTGACATGCAGAGGTTGTGGGTTCAATCCCCACTCAGGGCACATAAAGGAATCACCAATGACTGCATCAGTGAGTGGAACAACAAATCAATGTTTGCTTTTCTCGCTCGCTCTCTCTCTCTCCCCCCCCCACCATCCTCTCTCTCCAAAAATCAATAATTCATTCATTTTGTACTGATAAATAAAATAATTCAATATTGGTTCATTCTCATGGAATGGAAAGGTCTGTAAATCACCATATCTAACTAGGGATTCTATGCAGAAATGTTCAAAGAGTTAAAATTAGTTGGCCCAGAAAAAAGAATCATTAAATAATAATCTTATGAAAATAACAAGGTCCTTTCCAAGAAGATGGGCATGATCTGTTTTCAATTGCTACTAAGTGCTCAAAAGGAGAGAAAGTTTAGGTACCATGTGCTAAATAAGGTTTAAAAAACGTTTTTTTCAAATAATTTCAGAGAAGAAAAAATTTTCCAACAGACAGTTAATACATGAAGGCAGATCCTAGACTTATTCGTGTATCTGCAGAGCACAGAAATGGGCCTGGAGCAGAGAGGACATTCAGTACTTGAGTTTTCAATTATCTGATATATTTTATGGGTAGTTCTGTCTGAAAGATTCTCAATGTCCTTTCAAGTTTCAAAAATGCTTCTAAGAAAGAACCATAACTTAACCTTGGCCAGTTTGCTCAGTGGATAGAGCGACGGCCTGGCGTAAGGACATCCTGGGTTTGATTCCCAGTCAAGGCACATATGAAACACAACCATCTGCTTCTCCCTCCTCCTTCTCTCCCTCCCTTTGCTCTCCCTCTCCCCCTCCTACAGCCAGTGGCTCAACTGGTTTGAGTGTTAGCCCAACATCAACCCCAGGTGGGGGTTGCCAGGTGGATCCCAGTCTGGCCACACGCGGGGCCCTGTCTCACTGTCTCTCCTCCTTTCACTTAAAAAAATTTTTTAAATAAAAATTAATAAAAAACCATAACTCAAGAATTAGCTTTTCCTCCTCTTAAATAAAGGCTATTTATAATAGAACAAAAAAAAAAACAGTACGTTTACTTACAGATTCTGGAATTTCAGGTCACAGGGCAGCATAAACTGAGCCTATATACCTACAAAACTGACTCTGAACTTTCCAACTTCTAGAAAGACAAATCTATATCCCTAGGGTTTGGTAAGCATTGTGAGATTTAGTTTGTTGTACCTGTTCAATAAATATCAAATGTAGTATCTCAATGATAAATTCAAAAATTAAGGAGTAAAACGAAGACTAGAGGGATATGATGGAATTTTCTGTCATCAGAACTGGGCAACCAGAAGCTAGACCAGCAAGTGGGATTCAGGTTGAGAAGAGGGATTCAAGTAGCAAGTAAACTGTTTAAACACCACAACTTTGAAAGTCCTTTGCAATCCTGAACATTTGGGCCACACCATTCACCAAACATGCCACATCCCTTCATGCCCTCCTATGCTTCCTCCTCCTTCTCCAGCAGCAGATTGGTGACAAAACCAGCCGCATGACCCTAAAAAGCACCAGAATTAAAAAAGTAACTCTAGATCATCTCATGGGTTCTCAATCTAAATTACCACTAGACCTTTTGGAATTATAACAAAATAAGGTCTGTATACACTGGATATTCCCATGCCCTATTTCTAATAGTTAAAACAATATCCCAGAATGATGTATGCCACATTTTAGAGCACTGGAAACACAAATCATCTATGATCAAGACGTACATAGTCCTGAAAAACATCATTTAATCAGACCTTGAAATGGTTACCCTCCTATCTTAAGGATATAGATGAACATGCTTCAGAAATTAACTCTGGTATAAATGTTATCAATTTTAAATATCCAAACCAAGCACAATCCTTGTTTAAAAGAAATCATGTCAAAACTAGTCAATACTTTAGAACAGTGGTTGTGGGTATATGGTTGTACGTACTCATAAATGAAAGCACAATTGTTGTTACTAGTTCTATGGGAGGGTGAATGGACAAGGCAAGGAAATCAGAATCAAACAGAAATTTCCCGCAAACCACCTTTCTATGAAATGGCTGGATCTTGGCCACTGAATAATATCAAAAGAAAAGAAAGAATAGCTAGAAAAAATATAATGCCCTCCCTATAAGTATAAGTTAAGATGAAAATAAATCTGAGTCAATAAGGCCTATCGATGACACTTTAAATTATATATTAAAAAGTACACACACACACACACACACACACTTTAATCACAAACACTGGGGAATATTCAGAACTTACTAGTGCCTGGGTCGAGCTCTGTCAATTCATCCTGACAAAAACCTAAAGAGAAAACAACAGGGAAAAAGGATTATGATTTGTGAATTACTACAAGGTGACTCCAAATATGAAAAGTAACTTATCATACAGTATAAAAAGAAATCCAGCCTGTCCTGTGGTAGCATAATGAATAAAGCATTCGACCTGGAATGCTGAGGTTACTGGTTCAAAACCCTGGGACTGATGATGTCAGAGAAATGGCGTCGTAAGTAGCGATACCAATAAATCTCTCCAAAAATTCAACAAGATCTTCAACCAGAGACAGAAAAATCAATCCTTGGAGCCTCCAGCAGTTCCACACTAAACGCAAAGTACTATCAACAAAACCACCCTCAGATGCCATTAAGGAAAAGGAAATCGAATATCATGGATACAAAAGACAGAGAGGTAAGGTAGCACAGATAGATGAGAAAAATCTATGGAGAAAAAATTTAATATATTGGAAACTTTGGAGCTAAATGACAGAATTTAAAATAGAAATCCTAAAAAGACCCGTGCGCCGTGCCCCCGCTCAGTGGCGGGGACCGAGCTGCGGTGCTCCGCCAAGACAGATGCCCCCCCTGCTGCCGGAGCTCGGGGCAACCTACAGGCGTGCAGGACTCCAACGTCGGCCTCACCCCGGTTTCCGACGGAGATGAGGGAAAGCCACGGAGGAGCGATGCAGCGCGCCCCAGGGGCCTGACTCAGGTTGATAGACTGGATGAGGAATGGCTAATTTGCTGTTTGCAAGCTTCAGTGAGTAAAACTTTTGAAGATTTCAAGGAATCCAACCCACAACATTGGCATTTTGGGATGACACTCTAACCGACCGATCTAACCGCCAAGGGCCCTGCTGCAGTTTATAAGAAGCAGGCGAAAGGGGTTGTGTTCACGTCCTGAATCCTCATGGTGTCAGTGGTGATTGATGAAAGATCCCTGAGGAGAAGTTTAATATCAAAACAAGAGCCTTAGCCTGGCCTGTGGTGGCGCAGTGGTTAGAGTGTCGACCTAGAATGCTGAGGTCACTGATTTCGGACCCTGCACTTGCCTGATGAAGGCACAGAGGACAAGCAAGGAACAAGTAGTGAACAACTAAAATGAAGCAACTATGAGTTGATACTTCTCACCCCCACCTCATGTAAAATCAATAAATAAAGACTTTAAAAAATTAAAATTAAAAAAATTAAAAAAAAAATCCTAAAAATACTCAGAGATATAAAAAAAAACAACACAGAAAGGCAATTTAGGGAGCTCAGAAAACAACTCAACCAACACAAATAATATATTACCAAGGAAATTGAAACTATAAAAACAAATCAGTGGCACAGTAGATAAAGCGTCGACCTGGAAATGCTGAGGTCCCCGGTTCGAAACCCTGGGATTGCCTGGTCAAGGCACCTATGGGAGTTGATGATTCCAGCTCCTCCCCCCCTTCTCTCTCTCTGTCTCTCTTCTCTCTCTCTCTCTCTCTCTCCCTCCCTCCCTCTCCTCTCTAAAAATGAATAATTAAAAAAAAATCAAACAGAGATGAAAAACTCCATTCACGAGCTGAAAAACGAGGTAACAAGCTTAGCTAATAGAACAGGCCAGATAGAAGGTAGGATTAGTGAAATAGAAGACAAGCAATGGGAGGCACAACAGAGAGAAGAAGAAAGAGACTCAAAAATTTTAAAAAATGAGAAAGCCCTACAGGAATTGTCTGACTCCATCAGAAAGAATAACATAAGAATAATAGGTATATCAGAGGGAGAAGAGAGAGAAAATGGAATGGAGAACATATTCAAACAAATAATAGATGAGAACTTCCCAAGCCTGTGGAAAGAACTAAAGCCTCAAATTCAAGAAGCAAACAGAACTCCGAGTTTTCTTAACCCCAACAAACCTACTCCAAGGCACATCATAATGAAACTGGCACAAACCAACGACAAGGAAAAAATTCTCAAGGCAGCCAGGGAAAAGAAGAATACAACATATAAAGGAAGGCCTATTCAATTATCATCAGATTTCTCAGCAGAAACTCTACAAGCTAGAAGAGAGTGGACCCCAATATTTAAAGCCCTGAAAGAGAGGAACTTTCAGCTAAGAATACTATACCCATCAAAGCTATCCTTCAAGTACCAAGGAGAAATAAAAACATTCACAGATGCAGAAAAGATGAGGGAATCTATCATCAGAAAATCCCAATCCAGGAATTCCTAAACGGGGTTTTCCAACCAGATATAAAAAACAAAACAAAAACACAAGTAAAAGCAACACCAAGAAAACAATAAAACCAAATTTAAACTGTGACAACAACAAAAAAAAAGGGGGGAGGAGAGGACGGAAATTAACAGTAGCAAAGGACGATGGAGTACAGAAGTACTTACAAGATAGTGCACTACAATGAACAAGGTAGGAACCCTTTTCATTACTTAATGGTAACCAGCCTTAAAAAAACCACCACAGAAGCACATGATTTAAAAAAGATAGCAACAGAGGAAAGATGTATGGAATACAACCAAACAAAAACAAAGGATAGAAAAACAAAAGAGAAGAATCAAATAAGACACAAAACTGACAGAAAGCAATGTATAAAATGGCAATTGAGAACCAACAAGTATCAATGATTACACTAAATGTAAACGGATTAAACTCACCAATAAAAAGGCACAGAGTAGCAGAATGGATTAAAAAAGAAAATCCAACTGTATGCTGCCTACAAGAAACTCATCTAAGCAACAAGGATAAAAACAAATTCAAAGTGAAAGGCTGGAAAACAATACTCCAAGCAAATAACATCCAAAAAAAAGCAGGCGTAGCAATACTCATATCTGATAATGCTGACTACAAGACAGCAAAAGTACTCAGAGACAAAAATGTTCATTTCATAATGATTAAGGGGACGCTGAATCAAGAAGACATAACAATTCTTAATATATATGCACCAAACCAAGGAACACCAAAATATATAAGACAGCTACTTATTGACCTTAAAACAAAAACTGGCAAAAATACAATCATACTTGGAGACCTCAATATACCGCTGACGGCTCTAGATCGGTCATCCAAATAGAGACTCAATAAAGATATATTGGCCTTAAGCAAAACACTAGAGCACCTGGATATGATAGACATCTACAGGACATTTCATCCCAAAGTGACAGAGTATA
The DNA here is from genome assembly GCF_036850765.1 of Saccopteryx bilineata. Lineage (NCBI taxonomy): Eukaryota > Metazoa > Chordata > Mammalia > Chiroptera > Emballonuridae > Saccopteryx > Saccopteryx bilineata. The sequence goes on along the minus strand of NC_089491.1, from coordinate 10,663,835 downwards.
CATTTTTCTCCAGCATACATGGATCATTCTCAAGAATTGACCATACATTGGGCCACAAAAATAACATTAGCAAATTCAGAAAAATCGAAGTTGTACCAAGCATATTTTCCCCCTTTTTTTTTTTTTTTGTATTTTTCTGAAGCTGGAAACGAGGAAGCAGTCAGACAGACTCCCGCATGCGCCCGACCGGGATCCACACGGCACACCCACCGGGGGCGATGCTCTGCCCATCCGGGGCGTCGCTCCGTCATGACCAGAGCCACTCCAGCGCCTGGGGCAGAGGCCAAGGAACCATCCCCAGTGCCCGAGCCATCTTTTGCTCCAATGGAGCCCCGGCTGCGGGAGGGGAAGAGAGAGACAGAGAGGAAGGAGAGGGGGAGGGGTGGAGAAGCAGATGAGTGCCCCTCCTGTGTGCCCTGGCCGAGAATCGAACCCGGGACTTCTGCACGCCAGGCTGATGCTCTACCACTGAGCCAACCAGACAGGGCCCCAAGCATATTTTCTGATCATAAAGCCTTAAAACTAGAATTCAACTGCAAAAAAAGAGGAAAAATACCCCACAAAAATGTGGAAACTAAACAACATACTTTTAAAAATGAATGGGTCAAAGAAATGAGTGCAGAGATCAAAAGATATATACAGACAAATGAAAATGACAATACAACATATCAGAATCTATTAGATGCAGCAAAAGCAGTGATAAGAGGGAAGTTCATATCACTTCAGGCCTTTATGAACAAACAAGGGAGAGCCCAAGTGAACCACTTAACTTCACACCTTAAGGAACTGGAAAAAGAAGAACAAAGACAACCCAAAACCAGCCAAAGAAAGAACATAATAAAAATCAGAGCAGAAGCAAATGAAACAGAGAACAGAAAAACTATAGAAAAAATTAATAGAGCAAGGAGCTGGTTCTTTAAAAAGATCAACAAAATTGACAAACCCTTGGCAAGATTTACCAAATAAAAAAGAGAAAGGACTCATATAAACAAAATCCAAAATGAAAGAGGAGAAATCACCACGATATCATAGATATACAAAGAATTATTGTAGAATACTATGAAAAACTTTATGCCACTAAATTCAACAATCTAGAAGAAATGGATAAATCCCTAGAACAGGCCCTGGCCGGTTGGCTCAGGGGTAGAGCGTCGGCCTGGCGTGCGGGGGACCCGGGTTCGATTCCCGGCTAGGGCACATAGGAGAAGCGCCCATTTGCTTCTCCACTCCCCCCCCTCCTTCTTCTCTGTCTCTCTCTTCCCCTCCCGCAGCCAAGGCTCCATTGGAGCAAAGATGGCCCGGGCGCTGTGGATGGATCCTTGGCCTCTGCCCCAGGCGCTAGAGTGGCTCTGGTCGTGGCAGAGCGATGCCCTGGAGGGGCAGAGCGTCGCCCCCTGGTGGGCGTGCCGGGTGGATCCCGGTCCGGCGCATGCGGGAGTCTGTCTGACTGTCTCTCCACGTTTCCAGCTTCAGAAAAATACAAAAAAAAAAAAAAAAAAAAAATCCTAGAACAATACAACCTTCCTAGGCTGAATCAAGAAGAAGCAGAAAGCCTAAACAGACCAATTAGCAGGGAAGAAATAGAAAAAACTATTAAAAAACTCCCCAAAAATAAAAGTCCAGGCCCAGACCGTTATACTAGTGAATGCTATCAAACATTCAAAGAAGACTTGGTTCCTATTCTACTCAAAGTCTTCCAAAAAATTGAAGAAGAAGCAATACTTCCAAACACATTTTATGAGGCCAACATAACTCTCATACCAAAACCGGGCAAGGACAGAACAAAAAAAGAAAACTACAGACCAATATCTCTAATGAATACAGATGCTAAAATACTAAACAAAATACTAGCAAATCGAATACAACAACATATTAAAAAAATAATACATCATGATCAAGTGGGATTCATCTCAGAATCTCAAGGATGGTTCAACATACGTAAAACGGTTAACGTAATACACCATTATCAACAAAACAAAGAACAAAAACCACATGATCTTATCAATAGATGCAGAAAAGGCAGTTGATAAAATACAACACAATTTTATGTTTAAAACTCTCAACAAAATGGGTATAGAAGGAAAATACCTCACCATGATAAAGGCCATATATGATAAACCATCAGCTAACATCATATTAAATGGCACAAAATTGAAGGCTTTCCCCCTTAAATCAGGAACAAGACAGGGTTGTCCACTCTTTCCACTCTTATTTAATGTGGTACTAGAGGTTCTAGCCAGAGCAATCAGACAAGACAAAGGAATAAAAGGCATCCATATCGAAAAAGAAGTAAAGGTATCACTTTTTGCAGATGACATGACCCTATACATCGAAAACCCCAAAGAATCTACAAAAAGACTACTAGAAACAATAAGCCAATACAGTAAGGTCACAGGATACAAAATTAACATACAGAAGTCCATAGCCTTTCTATATGCCAACAATGAAACATTTGAGAATGAACTCAAAAAAAGAATCCCCTTCACGATTGCAACAAAAATAAAATAAAATACCTAAGAATAAACATAACAAAGAATGTAAAGGACCTATATAATAAAAACTACAAAGCATTGTTAAGGGAAATCGAAAAAGATACAATGAGATGGAAGAATATTCCTTATTCTTGGATAGGAAGAATAAATATAATCAAGATGGCCATATTACCCAAAGCAATATACAAATTTAATGCAATTCCCATCAAAATTCCAATTACATTTTTTTTAAAGAAATGGAACAAAAAAGCATCAGATTTATATGGAACTAAAAAAATCCCGAATAGCCAAAGCAATCCTAAAGAAAAAGAATGAAGCTGGGGGCATTACAATACCTGACTTCAAACTATATTATAGAGCCACAACAATCAAAACAGCATGGTATTGGCAGAAAAATAGATACACAGAACACTGGAACAGAATAGAAAGTCCAGAAATAAAACCACATATATATGGTCAAATAATTTTTGATAAAGGGGCCAACAACACACAATGGAGAAAAGAAAGCCTCTTCAACAAATGGTGCTGGGAAAACTGCAAAGCTACATGCAAAAGAATTAAACTTGACTACAGTTTGTCCCATTGTATGAAAATTAATTCAAAATGGATCAAAGACCTAAATATAAGACCTGAAACAATAAAGTACATAGAAGAAGACATAGGTTCTAAACTCATAGACCTTGGTTTTGTTTTTTGTGTTTTTTTTAATAAATTTTTATTAATGTTAATGGGGTGACATCAATAAATCAGGGTACATATATTCAAAGGAAACATGTCCAGATTATCTTGTCATTCAATTATATTGCATACCCATCACCCAAAGTCAGATTGTCCTCCGTCACCTTTTATCTAGTTTTCTTTGTGCCTCTCCCCCTCACCCCTTCTCCTTCCCTCCCGTGCCCCCTTCCCCCCCACCCCCGGTAACCACCACACTTTTGTCCATGTCTCTTAGTCTCGTTTTTATGTCCCATCTATGTATGGAATCATGTAGTTCTTGGTTTTTTCTGATTTACTTATTTCACTCTGTATAATGTTATCAAGATCCCACCATTTTGTTGTAAATGAACCGATGTCATCATTTCTTATGGCTGAGTAGTATTCCATAGTGTATATGTGCCACATCTTCTTTATCCAGTCTTCTATTGAAGGGCTTTTTGGTTGTTTCCATGTCTTGGCCACTGTGAACAATGCTGCAATGAACATGGGGCTACATGTGTCTTTACGTATCAATGTTTCTGAGTTTTGGGGGTATATACCCAGTAGAGGGATTGCTGGGTCATAAGGTAGTTCTATTTTCAGTTTTTTCAGGAACCACCATACTTTCTTCCATAATGGTTGCACTACTTTACATTCCCACCAACAGTGAATGAGGGTTCCATTTTCTCCACAGCCTCTCCAGCATTTGCTATTACCTGTCTTGTTAATAACAGCTAATCTAACAGGTGTGAGGTGGTATATCGCATTGTAGTTTTGATTTGCATTTCTCTAATAACTAATGAAGATGAGCATCTCTTCATATATCTGTTGGCCATTTGTATTTCTTCCTGGGAGAAGTGTCTGTTCATGTCCTCTTCCCATTTTTTTATTGGATTGTTTGTTTGTTGTTGAGTTTTATAAGTTCTTTGTAAATTTTGGATATTAGGCCCTTATCTGAGCTGTTGTTTGAAAATATCATTTCCCATTTAGTTGGCTGTCTGTTTATTTTGTTGTCAGTTTCTCTTGCTGAGCAAAAACTTTTTAGTCTGATGTAGTCCCATTCATTTATCTTTGCCTTCACTTCTCTTGCCTTTGGAGTCAAATTCATAAAATGCTCTTTAAAACCCAGGTCCATGAGTTTAGTACCTATGTCTTCTTCTATGTACTTTATTGTTTCAGGTCTTATATTTAGGTCTTTGATCCATTTTGAATTAATTTTCATACAAGGGGACAAACTGTAGTCGAGTTTCATTCTTTTGCATGTGGCTTTCCAGTTTTCCCAGAACCATTTGTTGAAGAGGCTTTTTTTTCTCCATTGTGTGTTGTTGGCCCCTTTATCAAAAATTATTTGACCATATATATGTGGTTTTATTTCTGGACTTTCTATTCTGTTCCAGTGTTCTGAGTGTCTATTTTTCTGCCAATACCAAGCTGTTTTGATTGTCGTGGCCCTATAATATATTAATAGTTTGAAGTCAGGTATTATAATGCCCCTACCTTCATTCTTTTTCCTTAGGATTGCTTTGGCTAATCAAGGTTTCTTATATTTCCATGTAAATCTGATGATTTTTTGTTCCATTTCTTTAAAGAATGTCATAGGAATTTTTATAGGAATTGCATTAAATTTATATATTGCTTTAGGTAATATGGCCATCTTGATTATATTTATTCTTCCTATCCACGAACAAGGAATAGTTTTCCATCTCATTGTATCTTTTTCAATTTCCCTTAACAATGCTTTGTAGTTTTCATTATATAGGTCCTTTACATTCTTTGTTATGTTTATTCCTAGGTATTTTTGTTGTTGTTGTTGCATCGTGAGGGGGATTCTTTTTTTGAGTTCATTCTCAAATGTTTCATTGTTGGCATATAGAAAGGCTATGGACTTTTGTATGTTAATTTTGTATCCTGCTACCTTACTGTATTCGTTATTGTTTCTAGTAATCTTTTTGTGGAGTCTTTGGGGTTTTCGATGTATAGGATCATATCATCTGCAAAAAGTGATACCTTTAACTCTTCTTTTCCAATATGGATGCCTTTTATTCCTTTGTCTTGTCTGATTGCTCTGGCCAGAACTTCTAGCACCACATTAAATAAGAGTGGAGAGAGTAGACAACCCTGTCTTGTTCCTGATTTAAGGTGGAAAGTCCTCAGTTTTATGGACCTTGGTTTTAAAGAGCATTTTATGAAGCTGACTCCAAAGGCAAGGGAAGTGAAGGCAAAAATAAATGAATGGGACTACATCAGACTAAGAAGTTTTTTGCTCAGCAAGAGAAACTGACAACAAAATAAACAGACAGCCAACTAAATAGGAAATGATATTTTCAAACAACAACTCATATAAGGGCCTAATATCCAAAATATACAAAGAACTCATAAAACTCAACAAACAATCCAATAAAAAAATGGGAAGAGGACATGAACAGACACTTCTCCCGGGAAGAAATACAAATGGCCAACAGATATATGAAAAGATGCTCATCCTCATTAGTTATTAGAGAAATGCAAATCAAAACTGCAATGAGAGGCCTGACCTGTGGTGGCGCAGTGGGATAAGGCGTCGACCTGGAACACTGAGGTTGCCGGTTCAAAACCCTGGGCTTGCCTGGTCAGGGCACATGTGGGAGTTGATGCTTCCTGCTCCTCCCCCTTCTCTCTCTCTCTCTCTCTTTTTCTCTCTATCCCCTCTAAAAAAAAAATCAATAAATAAAATATTTTTTTTAAAAAAACTGCAATGAGATACTACCTCACACCTGTTAGATTAGCTATTATTAACAAGACAGGTACTAGCAAATGCTGGAGAGGCTGTGGAGAAAATGGAACCCTCATTCACTGTTGGTGGGAATGTAAAGTAGTGCAACCATTATGGAAGAAAGTATGGTGGTTCCTCAAAAAACTGAAAATAGAACTACCTTATGACCCAGCAATCCCCAAAACTCAGAAACATTGATACATAAAGACACATGTAGCCCCATGTTCATTGCAGCATTGTTCACAGTGGCCAAGACATGGAAACAACCAAAAAGCCCTTCAATAGAAGACTGGATAAAGAAGATGTGGCACATATACACTATGGAATACTACTCAGCCATAAGAAATGATGACATCGGTTCATTTACAACAAAATGGTGGGATCTTGATAACATTATACAGAGTGAAATAAGTAAATCAGAAAAAAACCAAGTACTGGATTATTCCATACATAGGTGGAACATAAAAACAAGACTAGAGAGACATTAACAAGAGTGTGGTGGTTGGGGGGGAGAGGGGAAGGAAGAGGGGGCGAAGCACAAAGAAAACTAGCTAGAAGGTGACGGAGGACAATATGACTTTGGGTGTTGGGTATACAACATAATTGATTGACAAGGAACCTGGACATGTTTTCTTTGAACATATGTACCCTGATTTATTGATGTCACCCTAGTAAAACTAATAAAAAAAACCGGGGGGGGGGGACCCTGGGCTTGCCTGGTCAAGACACATAGGAGAAGCAACTACCAAGTGATGCTTCCCTCTTTTTCTCTTCCACCTTCTCTCTCTCCTCTCTCTCTAAAATCAATAAATAAAATCTTTAAAAAAAATTTCAGACTCCAAAATCAAATCGGTATTAAAAAAAAAAGCTCTATAAGATTTAGCCACTATACAACCCTTTAAGAGCTTCTATTTCATTGCTTTTCTATAAAATAATGGATAGTAGCAGCACTTACTACAGAGAAGTAAAGAGGAGTAAGTGAGATGCTGATATAGAATGCTTATTTAGCAGTCCTTGATACACAGTAGCTCAATAAACAACAGCACAAATAATTATGAGTAAGCATGTAATGTTAGTGGGAATAAAAATTAATGGGAAAATGACAATTCATTTCATGTCTGTCAAGCTCTACTTAATGTTATCAACTATTTTCCAAAAGAAAATAAAATATACAAAATATGAACTTATAAGAAATATCAAACATGGTAATTCTACTTAAAATTTTCACAGATGCTGAAAATTTTTACGTCTACACATAAATGGAAGTAAGTCTTCCATTAATAGGTGTGGTATTTACATTGGTATAAATGCCTCTCAAAGCATATTTCAGGTCCTAAAGGTCTGAGTTACATCTGTCTGACTGATGTGTAACTATTACACTAAAGAGAAAAGTCAAGCACAGCAAGTGGCAAACATAGTAAAGTGTTCTACACATAGTTGATAAAAGTTCTTTTTCATGTAATGACTACCTGCTTTCTCTAGTTGCTTTCTCCTCATCACCAGTTCAAATATTTCATCAAAAAAGCTTTTTCTTGCCTCCCTTAACCTTGTCTCAAAAGGTCAAAGCTACATTATAATTTTCTATAATACTTGTGTACTCATCAACAAGGAATTAATTACCTGTTCAATGTGTAACTGACTCCACTATTAGAATGTTCCATAGGGGAAGGGACATGGCCTGTCCTGTGCATAGCTGTTCCCCTATTACCTCTCAAACTTTGCACAAAGTAGCTGTTCCATAAACATCAAGTGTAGTATCTCAATGGTAAAGTCAAAAATTAAGGAGTAAAACGAAGACTAGAGGGATATGATGGAATTTTCTGTCATCAGAACTGGGCAACCAGAAGCTAGACCAGCAAGTGGGAGTCAAGTTGAGAAGAGGGATTCAAGTAGCAAGTAAACTGTTTAAACACCACAACTTTGAAAGTCCTTTACAATCCTGAACGTTTGGGCCACACCATTCACCAAACATGCCACATCTCTTCATGCCCTCCTATGCTTCCTCCTTCTCCATTTGGTGAAGAAACTATTTATTCATCCTTCAAGATCCAGCTCAAATATCACTTCTGTGAAAGGTGGAAAAAAAGGAGAGACTTTCCCCACATTCACCAAAAGATAAAAGAAAAATTCAAGTAATCTGCCTCTTCTACTAGATAGTGAGCTCTCCACGGGCAGGGACATGCCACATCCATCTGCAGAGCTGCTTCCATGCCTAGAACAGTTGCCGATACATTACAGAAGATGCTCAAATGCAGGATGAACTAAACAGAAAACACAAGCCTGCCTCTAGATCAGTCTGGGGGAAGAAAGTCACAGAATCAGAAAGTCACTCTAACCCAAAGAGTGTATGAAGGTCTAAATCAGAAAATCTGCTCTGGAATGCCAGATTTTGGAAGCTGCTGAAATTGGCTGAGATGCCTGAGAAGGCTCACCTCAGAGCAGCTTTAAAGCCTTTCTACATAAAGGCAATGAGAATCAGAAAAGCTGTGGGGAGATGCCAATCGGAAATAACTCATCAACACACAATACTGAACATCTTGCCAGAAGTGAAACTGAGAATAAACAATCATTTAATATAAACTGACTCAAAAACAGGACAAAAGCATGGGAACACAGGGTAGTATAATGATAAAGTTAGACCTCTCCTAAATTCTAGTCTAAGCCATTTTTAATTTAGTTACATGACTTTAGGCAAGTCATGCCTTATTCTGGACCTCGAATTCTGGACATTAAATGAAAGGACTATACTGTAAGTCTCAAGAAAAGACAAAGTCTAATGCATTTTCTGAAAACAAGCAACATTCTGAACTAAAATAACTAGTTACTCAAAGTAACTACATAAGATAAAATGCAAAGAAAGGGTGACAAAAAGAAACAAAGAAAATACTAACAGTTACAGTGGTCATCTATTGCTTTTATCTGCCTAACAACAATTCCCCCTTCTCCTGTTAATGGCATCCTGATTTTTCTTTGGAGATTTATCCCTTTTATACTCTCAATCCATAGAATGAACCCTATCCTTACTATAAACAGGGATTGCCAACAATCTCTACCTTAAATCAGTGGTCCCCAACCTGGTACCGGTCCGTGGGCCATTTGGTACCGGTCTGCAGAGAAAGAATAAATAACTTACATTATTTCCGTTTTATTTATATTTAAGTCTGAACGATGTTTTATTTTTTTTAAATGACCAGATTCCCTCTGTTACATCCATCTAAGACTCACTCTTGACGCTTATCTCATAAGTTCGACAATTATATAAATATTTAAAAATACCACAGTTTTGCCCTGGCAGGTTGGCTCAGCGGTAGAGCGTCAACCTGGCGTGCAGAAGTCCCGGGTTCGATTCCCGGCCAGGGCACACAAGAGAAGCGCCCATCTGCTTCTCCACCCCTCCTCCTCTCCTTCCTCTCTGTCTCTCTCTTCCCCTCCCGCAGCGAGGGCTCGGGCACTGGGGACGGCTCCTTGGCCTCTGCCCCAGGCGCTAGAGTGGCTCTGGTCGCGCAGAGCAACACCCCGGAGGGGCAGAGCATCGCCCCCGGAGGGGCAGAGCGTTGCCCCCTGGTGGGCGTGCCAGGTGGATCCCGGGTCGGGCACATGCGGGAGTCTGTCTGACTATCTCTCCCTGTTTCCAGCTTCAGAAAAATACAAAAAAAAAAAAAAAAAAAATAGGGAGAGGACCTAAACAGATACTCCTCCCAAGAGGACATATAAATGGCTAACACAGTGGTCCCCAACCTTAAAAAAAAGATAAAAAAATAAAAAAATAAAATAAATAAAAATACCACAGTTTTTACTCCGGTCGCATAATTTTATTTGTGCATTTATCCGTCCCACACTAACGGCCGGTCCGTGAAAATATTTTCTGACATTAAACCGATCCAAGGCCCAAAAAAGGTTGGGGACCACTGCCTTAAATTAAATACTATCTGTAAAGACACAGTACTTGACAAAGTCTCAACATGTGTGAGCTACTACTAACTAATCCCTAGGGTCCATGCAATCCAATGCTGTGTCTGTGGTAGCAAAGAGAAGATTTTAGGAGGGTAACTATTGACCTTTTCATGACATCATCCTCAAAGACCTAGGATGGAATGTCACTAATGCCACTTTAGTTACATGCTGTGATTCTTGAACCTTTTTAATATATTGAGCCTGTAAATCGCTTGATACTGTGATTCTAGATATATGCTACCTTCTGAGGAAAAGAAAGACTCTTTAGATTTGTCTTAAAACAAATTCCTTTCATGGTCACAACGCTATTATGGAATTTGTAACTATATCTAAGATTCCCCCCCCCCCTCCCAGCCCTGAGACCATTGACTAATAATGTTGTCTCTGGTTTTACAGATCAACACTAAGAGCAGAAGGCCTGAGGAGATAGGGAGAACAATGCTAATCCTACCTCCTGATGACAAACAAGTCCATGGAATGGCTAGATCTGGCTACTGTTCTCAGGGTCCGACCCAAACGCTCAGCAAACAGGTCAGGCTAGTAAAATGATTCCAAATCACTGGTAGAAGTAACCCCAATGTGTGTTCAATTCAATTCAACACAAAAGCAAAGGATATCAGAGTTGTTCAGTAAAAAGCAGACTCCTGATACATATAAAACACAAATATACCTCCCCAAAACCATCTGCCTCAAAGACTACAGCACATTAAACAAATTAGGAAATGATCTAAGAAACCCAGTGTCTTTGGCTGGTGACTTAAATTGCTTTAAAACAGGATACACAAGAAACATAGATGGGTTCCTAAGATGCTATATGTCTAAGTCAGCATGCTCACAGGCAATCTGATATCTAATACAAAGCTTATATTCACTTAACCACATTTTAACTTAGAAGACAGATGCATAGTGAAAAGGGCATCAGTCTGAGCTAAAGTAGGATTCAAATTCCAGATCTGCTACTATTTTTGTTTAATTAAGTACCCTATGCCTACTTTCTGAAATGGGGAAAAAAACAGCTTGTTCAACAGCTATGAGATTCGGAGGATATATAAAAATCACCTACTTTATGGCAAGTGATTGATAAACGGCTCTGAGTCTAGGAAATTCAAGGAAAGACCAACTGACAATCTTGTCTCCAATAGGCATTTGGCAAAAAGAAAAAGATCAGGGACTCTTCAATCTGTGACTGGCTACAGTGATAGGTTAAAAAATTAGTTGTCTTTTTCTTTATTTACTACTTTGAGTATAAAATTATACTATCCAATTTGTAAGTGTATCAGTTGTTACCAAAAAAATATTTTTATCAGCCTGCAAATATAATCACTTATTCCTTCAAATGTTAAGTACCTGCCTGGAAGATACAGATATGAATAAAACTGACCCTACTGTCAGAGAATGAATAGTTTTAAGGGGTATAAAATAGACAAAAATTGCCTGACCAGGTGGTGGTGCAGTGGATAGAGCGTCGGACTAGGAGGCAGAGGACCCATATTCGAGACCTTAAGGTCGCCAGCTTGAGTGCGGGCTCATCTGGTTTGAGCATGGCTCATCAGCTTGAGCCTAAGGTCGCTGGCTCAAGCAAGGGGTCACTAGATCTGCTGCAGCCCCCCAGTCAAGGCACATATGAGAAATCAATCAATGAACAACTAAGGAGCTGCAATGAAGAATTGATGTTTTCTCATCTGTCTCCCTTCCTGTCTGTCTCTCCCTAACTGTCCCTCTCTCTGTTTCTGCCACACACACACACACACACACACACACACACACATACACATAAATAAATAAATAAATAAATAAATAAATAAATAAATAATAGACAAAAATTAACTGTAGAGCACAACAATGAGAATATATAAGGTCTACCGGAAAGTTCTGTCCGTTTTTGGAATAAAACAAAATATAAATTTTATTTCCACACCAATCCTATCTTCCGAATATAGTCCGAAATGGTTTGCTGAGCTGAATTAAGCCTTTCTGCGATCTCCGATGTTGTCAGAAAAGGATCTTGCTCCAACATGGTCTTAACAACATCGTCATCGATCAAAGATGGTCGCCCAGAACATGGCTTATCAGAAAGGTCGAAATCATCTGTTTCAAATTTTTCGAACCATCTTCTGCATGTCCTATCAGAAACTGTAACTTCACCAAACACTTTCAATAAATTTCTACATGCTTCTGTAGCATTTCTTCCTTGTTGAAATTCGTAAAACTACAGTGGCGTAAATGAACTTTATCAGTAGCCATGGGTATACTATCGCTTCACACATAAGACTAACGTGAATCAACTTTGTTTTAGTTAATTTGCTACGTCAGTATGTATACATTAAGTGATAAAAATAGAGGGGCACACATGTGCCAAATAAACATGTGCTTACTCGAAACTTGTTGTGATAGAAACAGACAGAACTTTCCAGTAGACCTTATATTTAATGCCACTGAACTGTACATGTAAAAATGATTAAAAAGATAAAATGTTATATATATTTTACTATAATAAAAACAGATGAAAACCTAATAAAATAAAGATAGTGAAATAAATGGCATTTAAAAAAAATTAACTGGAGGGAGTGAATGATAGATTGAGAGAGATGGTACAAAATGCAACTGGGAAATAGTGCAAAGTAGTAAGTAAGAGCATAAATTTTGATATGAGAATAGGTTTGAGTCCTGGCACAACCATTACTAAGTAAGTTAGCTTAATAAGTGACTTCACCTCTCTGAGCCAATTTTCTCGTTTGCAGATTATTGAGAGGATTCAGTGAGATGATACACTTAGGTCAGTGTAAAGTGCTTGGTAGCTGTGATCATTATCAGTGAGAGAGCAGAAGCAGCAGTCATGGGCCAGAAGCTTGTGGAAGGGATAAGCACTACCCAGACAAACAGGGCTATCTGAGAAAAATATGCAGAGAAAGCCAGGTGTAAAAGATATGAACAGAGAGAGGAAACAGAATGTCACCTGTTCATTTGATTTGAGTGGAACCCTAGCCAGGGCCGTATCATAACAGGTTTTAAGTGCCACACCTGGGGAGTTTGGGGCTTTTTTTCTACAGCCAATAGAGTCACTGAGGAAAGGAAATAAACACAGCTAGGAAGTTTACCAATACCAATTCTGACTACTTCAAATAGGGGCTCTAAAATTTCAACCAGTAAACTAAAAGCACAGGAGCTGAAAGAGAAAAAAAAAAGAAAATAGCTTTGTAGGGGTAGCCACCATACACATGGCAAACCAAACACAGCTCCTTAAAATCTAGGAAATCTTCCCATTTTTCAGGGCTCTCCTCGAACTCCATCTTGTAGGCTCCTTTTGGTACAATGAATGACTTGGGTAGAGGCTGAGAAGTGGGAGGGGGGGGGGGTTGTTTTGGTTTTGGATTATTTTTGAGTAAGAAACATTAGCTAGCCAGCCAATGGCTTTTACAGCCAGGTTTGCAGCCTGCAAACTATCCCCAGACCCAAGCAGATACAGAAACACTTTTCTTTACATTGGCTGAGCATTAAATTCACATCTGCCTCTTTCCTTTCTATCCAGTGAATGGCATGCCACATGGGCCATTAGCTTTTGTTTCTCATAAGCAACCTGACAAACCGTATTTCAGAAATAACAGAATATGCTTTTCAGTGCAGGGACATAGCACCACAAGTCTGTACAGCAAAAGCTGGCTGGCAGAGCTTCAAGTCATATTTCCCTTTCTCCACCTACAAATGTCAAGGTCACATTTTTAAAAGTGCAACAAAAACAATGCCCTTCCTAATGTTATTTTCTTGCTGTGAAATCTTGGGGGCAAATAAAAGGGAGTAGGGGGAGGGGAAGCCAAGGATTCTCAACCTTTTGTGCCCATAACATATGCTCAGCTTAAATGCTGCTTACAAGAAGTGTCTACATTTCTATGGAAACATTAATAACTTCCATCTGATCAACCTACATCACCCTTCATACAGTTTTTCAGGCTTCCCGCTTTATAATTACAGCCTTGAAACCAGACTGAAGGCAGAAAGGCCAGCCCAAGATGATATTTCAATTTTAAGACATTTTTTTAAAAATGAAAATAGTACACAGTTTCAAGGCTATGTCTATAAAACCAGAAGTTATAAAAACAGTTTAGAAAAGCAATTCAGTTTGATGAGTCAGAGATCATTCGTGTTCCTCTGGAAGTATACAGTACAGGCATGTCTCAGAAACTGCATGTACTGATGAGCCTCTAACATTTTCAATTTATAATTTCTGATTCTCTGGAGTAACAAAAGGGATTCATAATTCTTCATTCAGCCTGGAGGTTAAAGAAATTTCAAAATGAACACATACAAGAAAATGTATAAAATAATCTATCAGCCCTGGCCGGCTGGCTCAGCGGTAGAACATCAGCCCAGCGTGTAGAAGTCCCAGGTTCGATTCCCAGCCAGGGCACACAGGAGCCAGTCTCATCTGCTTCTCCACCCCTCCCCTCTAATTTCTCTCTCTCTCTCTCTTCCCCTCCCGCAGCCAAGGCTCCATTGGAGCAAAGTTGGCCCGGGCACTGAGGATGGCTCCATGGCCTCCACCTCAGGCACTAGAATGGCTCTGGTTGCAGTGGACCAATGCCCCAGAGGGGGCCGAGGACCACTGACTGGTGGACATGCCGGGTGGATCCTGGTCACATGCAGGAGTCTATCTGTCTGCCCCACACCACTTCTCACTTTGGAAAAATACTCCCCCCAAAAAATCTATCAGTTGCCATTTATTAAATCTTTATTATATATGCTGGGCAATGGCTTGACACTTTATATGAATCTTACTGAAAGTAGCTACTATTACCTCTATTTTACAGGTTTAAGAGAGATTATTGTATTCTGTTACATGGAAAGAAACACAAAAGTCAAAACAAGATTAACTTCTATTCAGAGCACTGTGGCTAATGAAATTTCACCTTTGCATATACATGCTTTGCAACAGCCAGAGAGATGACAATTTGAGGTTATTTCAAAGAACAAACCCTGACACTCTCCCAACAACCGGGCCTCAGACTCCAAGAACATCACACCTTAGATGAGTCCATTTACAAACCTCCACTTGAATAATCCAAGATGTCCATGTCAGAAGCAGCTAAAGTAATTTTACCACCCAGATCAAACCAAAGTATAAACCCTTAAAGGAATGAATAAATAACCAGACAAAACAAGCTTCTTTTGAAAAACTAAATTGTTCCCAGCAAGAGTAAGGAAAGTGAATATTTTCTTGCTTATTTTCATTTCAAGACTAACTGAAGAAGAGTCTTAACAGACCAAGAAGTTCATTTGAACAATTAGAACTTTCGAGGTCATTTCAGAAAGTGCCCTATACCATCCAACAATGTTTTGATGGAACAGGAGAAGCCAGCTCCATTCAGGAAATCCGTTAGTAAGGAGCAGATGCAACCAATCAGGTGCCCAGAGCGGCAGAATGTACCTTTTCCTTATTCTCTTTGAAAGCCCCCATATAAAAATGAAACAATATAGATGCATGAAGGGCCCTGGAAATATTTGTCCCTTTGGATCAATCCTGGAAATTTATCTGAAGAATCAGAAATAAATAGCTCAAAATAGGAAGCCACCTAAAAATTCAACCATGGAAGAATGATGAATGAAATTATGGTACCCTAGAATCGACAGAGTATTTTAAGACCATTATAAATGTTTATCAAGAGTTTATGATGCACATATAGTATATTAAAGAACATGATATAAAACTGTATTCTCAGAATGAGCTCAGCTATATTCCCACACATACATACATGAAAAGGCACATTTTGGTCTATTTTTTCCCAGTGATTATCTGTAAGTGTGGGCATTATGGCTGGTTTTTCTCCTTCCGTTCTACTTTTCTGATTAAAAATATGTTGCTTTTATAAACAGAAAAATGCAGTTAAGAAATCCTATGAACAAAATGATTTAGCTTAACTCTCTAAAATTGACCACTACAACTCAAGGGGAAAAAAATACTACCAGACATTCTAATTTTCTAAATGACTTCTGAATTACTTATTATAAACCCAATTCCGGGCACTAATCCTTCTGACACAGTAGATAAATCATTAATGCAAAGCTCAGTAGCATCTCTCATGTCCCAGCTTCAGAAATCCATTATGTGGCAACAAAGAGATACTTTAACCTTTCACCCCAGGATCTTTGAAATCTGAAGCAAAGCTAGTTTATCTATAAAATAATCCCCACCCCAATTTTTTTTTTTAATTTTCAAACTTGGAGTCAAGGCAGAAGAGCAACAACTAACATGGTTATAGCACTAAATACAAAAGGCACTCCACAAATAAGAATAAGGGTAAAGCCTGACCAGGTGGTGGTGCAGTGGATAGAGTGTTGGACTGGAACGCAGAGGACCCAGGTTCAAAACCCAGAAGTCAGGCCCTGGCCGGTTGGCTCAGCAGTAGAGCGTCGGCCTAGCGTGCGGAGGACCCGGGTTCGATTCCCGGCCAGGGCACACAGGAGAAGCACCCATTTGCTTCTCCACCCCTCTGCCGCGCCTTCCTCTCTGTCTGTCTCTTCCCCTCCCGCAGCCAAGGCTCCATTGGAGCAAAGATGGCCCGGGCTCTGGGGATGGCTCTGTGGCCTCTGCCTCAGGCGCTAGAGTGGCTCTGGTCGCAACATGGCGACGCCCAGGATGGGCAGAGCATCGCCCCCTGGTGGGCAGAGCATCGCCCCTGGTGGGCATGCTGGGTGGATCCCGGTCGGGCGCATGCGGGAGTCTGTCTGACTATCTCTCCCTGTTTCCAGCTTCAGAAAATGCAAAAACAACAACAACAAAAAAAAAAAAACACCCAGGCCCTGGCCGGTTGGCTCAGCGGTAGAGCGTCGGCCTGGCGTACGGAGGACCCGGGTTCGATTCCCGGCCAGGGCACACAGGAGAGGCGCCCATTTGCTTCTCCACCCCTCCGCCGCGCTTTCCTCTCTGTCTCTCTCTTCCCCTCCCGCAGCCAAGGCTCCATTGGAGCAAAGATGGCCCGGGCGCTGGGGATGGCTCTGTGGCCGCTGCCTCAGGCGCTAGAGTAGCTCTGGTCGCAACATGGTGACGCCCCGGAGGGGCAGAGCATCGCCCCCTGGGGGGCAGAGCGTCGCCCCATGGTGGGCGTGCCGGGTGGATCCCGGTCGGGCGCATGCGGGAGTCTGTCTGTCTCTCCCTGTTTCCAGCTTCAGAAAAATGAAAAAAAAAAAAAAACACCCAGAAGTCACCAGCTTGAGTGCAGGTTCATCTGGTTTGAGCAAGGCTCACCAGCTTGAGCCCAGGGTCACTGGCTTGAGCAAGGGTCACTCAGTCTGCTGTAGCCCCTTAGTCAAGGCACATATGGGAAAGCAATCAATGAACAACTAAGGTGCTGCAACAAAGAATTGATGCTTCTCATCTCTCTCCCTTCCTGTCTGTCTGTCCCTATCTGTACCTCTCTCTGTCTCGATCACACACAAAATAAGAATAAGGGTGAAAAAAACTCCTGCTGCTGCTTAGATGCTAAACCTTCCTACAGTCTAAAATTAAGTTCAACAAATATTTACCTAACATTTTTAATGTATAAGGCACACACTGTGCTAGATTACAAAAGGGATACAAAGTTGAATGAAGCTGGCTCCCCCTAGACTTCTACAACCTAAAAGGAAAAACAGAAAACTGGCTGGATATAGGAATGACTTAGCAGAGGAACCAGCAGCATTGGCCAAACAGCACTTAACTCTTCACAGGGAAAACTGAAAAAGACTTGATGGCAGGTGGCACTTGAATCAGGATAGTCAGGAAGGAAAGGGGGAATGTAAATACAGTCAGTAATACTCAGTAACCCAAATATGTCTTCTGTCCTTACCCACAGTTGGCAAATATTTCCCCCAGAGGCACTCATAACCTAAAAGATGGAAATTATATAGGTCCTATCTGACAAGTTCCTTCCTAAATGAGTAGAGGGCAAGAAGGGCCCATTCCAGCACACATGCTATACCCTCTCATTCTGGGATGAGATAGTTTTATCCACCCACATGTTTTCACCTATTCTTCCCAAATGATGACTCAAACTTTCAGTTCCTGGTGAGACTGTTCTCCCAAACCACAGACCCATCTATTCAAGGGTATCTACCAGGCATATCCTATACAGCTCTATCAAATTCAACATGTCAAACTGAACCTATTATTTTCTCTTTGAAAACCTGCTTCTCCTATGTTTCTAAATCAGGTTCCAGGTACCACCAATTCTCATCCCCTAAATCAGAGATTCCCAGTGACTCCTGCCAGGCTCCCACTTTACCATCCTCCCCCAATTCTTCACTCCAATGTTATCAATCATTAAGACATTTTCATTCTTTCTCAAATTCCCACAGACCTAGTTCAACAAGCCTTCTCACCACCCTAGAATCCTAGATTCTTCTAACTGTTCTTTCTCCCTGCTACCTTTCTTCTCTCACGTCCTGGAATTTAGATTTCCTAATCTACTCAAAAATCTGTTCCTCATCTTCAATTCTTTAGCATGATACATATAGCCTTAATTACAGAAATTAAATATTTGAAAAGCTTTTTGCAATCTTTATTTTCCTGACACCTCCTGAAGTTTCAAAAGGATAATACATAAATTCCTATTTCCAAACTCTATACAGATAAGAATGTCTATGACAACTATGATGTTAAAGCAATTTCCTAATATTGAGACATCAATAAAATACACTGCTCATAAAAATTAGAAGATACTTATAAAAATTTATTTATAAAAATAAAAAAAAATTTTTTTAAATTAGGATACTTTATAGTTTCACATTCATTTTTAAATATCCCCTAATTTTTGTGAGCAGCATAATATACTAGGGAGGCAAGACACTTGAACATAGTCTTGCTCTGGTACAGATATCACCTTATCTGCAGGTATTAAATCCACAGATTCAACCAGCCACAGATCAAAGCTGTTAAAAAATATATCTTGGCCCTGGCCAGTTGGCTCAGTGGTAGAGCGTTGGCCTGGTGTGCAGGAGTCCCAGGTTCGATTCCCGGCCAGGGCACACAGGAGAAGTGCCCATCTGCTTCTCCACCCCTCCCCCTCTCCTTCCTCTCTGTCTCTCTCTTCCCCTCCCGCAGCCAAGGCTCCATTGGAGCAAAGATGGCCCAGGCGCTGAGGACGGCTCCATGGCCTCTGCCTCAGGTGCTAGAGTGGCTCTGGTTGCAACAGAGCAATGCCCCAGATGGGCGGAGCATCGCCCCTGGTGGGCATGCCAGGTGGATCCCAGTCGGGCACATGCGGGAATCTGTCTGACTGCCTCCCTGTTTCCAACTTCAGAAAAATTCCAAGAAAAAAAAAATCTTAGGAGTTCCAAAAAGCAAAATTTATACCAATCACTCCACTGAATACACGAAAATGAAGTGATATGTAGGCGTACCCTACTGTAGCCTATATGCAAATACAGGTTACATCCAAGTGTTCTGCCATTTTATATATATTAGGGACTTGAGCAGCTGGTATTTGAGGGGGATCCTGAAACAAATCCCCCATGGGTATCAAGGGACCACTATACTAAGACATCTGTGTAATGCTGAGTGATCTACTACACTCCATTTTCTCTTCAGTAAATGGAGAAAGTCTGTCCAATTTTCTTAGTAGTCCTTTCAGCTCTATAAAGTCTATGAGTTTATCAAAAATTGGCGGCTATGTGTCCTAAGGGTACAAATCATAATATTAACACTTGAGGAATCCTTAAGAGATTGCCAAGATTCTTAGATTTTTTTTTTTATAACTCATAGAAACCTATAAATCATCCCTAATCTCTTCCATTCCACCCTACCCCTCATTTTACAGAAGGGCGAAATTTCATGAAGGGAGTAAAATCTGCAGCATTTCTTTGTAACTTAAACACTAATGGTGGTCCTAAGGCTTTGGTATTTTCCTAATCTAAAATGAGAACAGCAGTACTTATACATCACAGGGCTGTTGAGAGGATTAAATAAAAATTTTAAATGTAAAGCACTCAAAAGAGTACCTGGCACACAGTAAATGTTCAATAAGGGTTAGCAATTAATATCGTAGTTGGTAAAGTCATTCTGATCTTCAACGCCCTCCAAACAATTGCAGCAGCTCTAGTGAAGCTATTTCACTCTGCACAAGCACAGGGAATAGAACCTTTTACAGTGGTACCTTGAGATATGAACAGACCAACATACAAAATTTTTTAAGATACGAGCTGAGACTCAGTCCGTGTTTTTGTTCGAGATCCGGGCAAAATTCCAAGATACGAGTCGTGATTCCGGAAGCTGCCGCTAGTTAGTGCGTTGGCGCACAGCTCCAGAATCGGCAGTTTGATATAGGAGTTAACTAACTTACGAGCTTGGTTACAGAATGAATTAAATTTGTATCTCAAGTTACCACTGTATTAAGTCATTACTCAGTGCTATTATTGAGAGTTGGCCATGTTTAAGAGCCACAAATCCTACTTTACCCTCTACCACCAAAATTATTGTCTATTCGTATAACACTCGCTTCCTTATAGTTTTTGATACCTGTTATAATAAGTGCTATCAGCTTAGAGGTAAAGTTCTTCTTCCAGCATTATCGTGCATTAGTATTAGCACAAAGATAATGTCAGAGCAGCATTCTTACTTTCATATATCCCAAAACTAAGTGAAATACAGTGTCAGGCTTCCAAAGTACAATACCATTATTCAGTATACAGCTGCTCTGATCTGACTTTAGCAATCTTCTCTCTTAATGTGCCTCACATTCCTGAATAAGTCAAAGTGACCATAATTTTCAGAAGCAAATATTGGCTAACAATGTCAAATGAGAAGGCACACTTGTAAGATAAACAAGGCTGACTGAAAAACAAGCTGACCTGGAAACTGAAGCTGTATAGACACAATGGTTATTTACAGTCCCTACCATATTACAGTGTTCATGTTTTTAGTTCAAGTTATTCATTTTTAATCTTGTTCCAAATAGTACACAAATAGACCAAGGCTATTTTGCTTTATTTCCTAAAATGCATTATGCATTAAAATTTCCTCTCACTCCACAGTGAGATCAGCTTCTTTGTCACGTGCCGAGGCCCAGCCACAATTAACTCCTCTACAATATGAGGGTATCACTACCTAACAAAGAAAAGTTGTGGAAAGAATTACATTAGTTTAGTGCAGTGCCTGGCACACACTGAGCACTCAACAACCATTTGTTCCCTTTCCTTTTTAAGGATACAACCAGAAAGCCCTTTTAGAGACTCCCAGAGAGGTAGGGGGTGGGGAAGCCAGGCTTCCTGTGTATTAGAGACAGGAGCATTTGTTCTGGTTGTCATACTTCCCACCAAGAACCTCTAGGGACCTGGCCTTGCTTTTTACACTGATAAAGCAGCAATTTACTCTCCTAAGGCTCATAATTCTAGTTACAAGTGACTGGGAATAAAGTGCTTCCGAAAAGTGGTACGTATCTTAAATCACCAAGAAGTCAAACCCCAAATGGTAACAAGACAGACAAGGACATTTTATAACAGATATCCAAACTACAAGAAGGTATTTCATCTGGGCAAATTTGACAATGCTGTAATGGAAGGGGAAGTCACCAGGTAGTCTATAAACCAACCTTGCTCACTTCATTATTTTCTCTTGTCCAACAAGAGCCCAAAGGTGAGAAAATCCTGGAGGGTTGGGGGTGGACAGTTCTCAGTCCCTTGAGTAGGAGTGCTTAGGAAAAAGGAACTGAGTACTTTAATAAATCCAACCAATAAAACAGGCACTTCATTTTAAATATATTGCCTAATTTCTCCAAATATATCTGAGAGGTAATTCAAAGTCAAATGACCAAATAGCCAAATCTCCTAATAGCCAATTCTCTAAATTTACCAAAAATTTACCAAAGTTTTAACTATTTAGAGTTTATAAAAATTTGTATTAATGAGGCAGTTTACTTAATTTTTAAAGATTCCTGCTAAATTAAGACTGAGAGCCCTAGCCAGATAACTCTAAACACCTGTGTTTAGAGCATCCTCCCAATACACTAAGGTTGTGGTTCAATCACCAATAATGGCACATACAGGACTCAACAAATTAGTGTATAGACAAGTATAACAACAAATCAGTGTTTCTCTCTCACTCCCTTCCTCTCTCTCTCTCTAAAATCAGTAAGTGTTATAAGTGTTTTAAAAACTTAAAAAAAAAAAAAGATTGACAGGATAGCATTTTCAAGAATGTTCAATTTGTCTCTACCCCAGCTCTCTGCTGCTGCAAATGAAGAACCAGGACAGAGAAAGGAGGTCCACTTGCAGAAAGATATAGTCTGGTCTGAGCTGCAGATGATGGGGAAGAGATAGGATACAAGAAAAGGGAAAAAACACTAGGGTAGCAATTAAAGAAATGGAGAGTGAACAAGTTCTGCAAGTTCTGACTAAGCAAATTGACTTGTGTTGAATTGGACACTAGGTAAAATGAACACTTAGCAAACTAGTTCCAATGACTTGGATTTCAGTAAACCGGCTTGTTTACCTGTGAACCAGGTGACATTAACCCTACTCACAGATAAAAATTTGAGAAATGTTAAATGAATTTCCTAAAAAATACACAGCTACACTGTAGGTTCCTCACAGCCAACTTCATTTCATTCTCCAGTAATCTGTGTAGTGATTCCACGACCTTTCAACCACTACCACCTTTCAAAAAGAAAAAGAAAAAAAATCACAAAAGTAGGAGAGAAAGGATTTAAAGTCAGGTCTAACTCTAAAGTTCGTGCTCTAAGGAACCTAGATACCATTACATCATAATAATAATTCACCAAAATAATTTTTTTTTATTTTTCTTAAGTGAGAAGTGGGGAGGCAAGCAGACAGACTCCAGCATGCACCCAACAGGGATCCACTTGGCATGCCCACCAGAGGGCAATGATCTGCCCATCTGGGGCGTTGCTCCTTTGAAACCGAAGCTATTCTAGCACCTGAGGCAGAGGCCATGGAGCCGTCCTCAGTGCCTGGGCCAACTTTGCTCCAGTGGAGCCTTGGCTGTGGGAGGGGAAGAGACAGACAGAGGGAAAGGATAGGGGGAGGGGTGGAGAAGCAGATGGGTGCTTCTCCTGTGTGCCCTGGCCAGGAATCAAACCCAGGAAATCAGCACACCAGGCCGACGCTCTACCACTGAGCCAACCGGCCAGAGTTGCCAAAATAATTTTTAATTGCCACCTCCACTAAAGCAGTTTTGTCTACCATAATACAACAACCACTTACTTTACAGAAGAGTATTTGCTATTCAGGTTGAGTGGCATTGCTGCCAGATTAAATGGATAATTTCAGGAAAAAGTCAAAATTTTAGATATTTCATGTAGCCTGGACAATCTTATTATACATATCACTTCAGATTAAATTTTGCAAAACTAAAATTGTTTGAGAATCCCAAGGACCATCTTTACAGATCCCAAGTTGGCAGTCCCTGTTGTATATTACAACTTCTTCCTTTCATACATAATACACACACACACACACACACACTTTTCTGATCAATTATTTTTATCAAAGTCTGAGCTAGTTTTATTAAATAAATGTAAAAACTAAAACAATTCTAAAAATCTACAAGATCTATAAAGACAGTGCTTGCTCTAGTTGTCTTACTCTTGGACCCTCCAGGGATTTACCACATTTATGATGCTGCTAGAAGACATGCCCTATCTCACCCATTGACACATAAAATGTAACTTTTCTTACACCCACAATTTAGGTTTCCTTCTATCAATCAGAGAGTAGTAGCTCTAGGCCAGGGGTCCCCAAACTTTTTACACAGGGGGCCAGTTCACTGTCCCTCAGACCGTTGGAGGGCCAGACTATAAAAAAACTACGAACAAATCCCTATGCACACTGCACATACCTTATTTTAAAGTAAAAAAACAAAACGGGAACAAATATAATATTTAAAATAAAGAACAAGTAAATTTAAATCAACAAACTGACCAGTATTTCAATGGGAACTATGGGCCTGCTTTTGGCTAATGAGATGGTCAATGTGCTCCTCTCACTGACCACCAATGAAAGAGGTGCCCCTTCCGGAAGTACAGCGGGGCCGGATAAATGGCCTCAGGGGGCTGCATGTGGCCCGCGGGCTGTAGTTTGGGGACCCCTGCTCTAGGCACTCTAAACAACTGAAAATACTGTACAGGTTTTAATTGATTGATTTTGGAGAGACAGAGAGAAGGAGAAAGAGAGGGAGGGGAGAAGGAATAAGAGGGGGAAAGGGAGAAAAGGGAGAAGGGGAAGAGGGGAAAGGGGGTGAGAGATGAGCAGAGAAGGAAGCATTCATTTGTTGTTCCACTTAGTTGTTGCATTCACTGTTTGCTTCCCATATGTACCCTGACTGGGGATCGAACCTGCAACCTTGCTGTTTAGAGATGACACTCTTAACCAACTGAGCTACTGGGCCGGTCAGGGCCCTAAAAATACAATTTGCTCTGTCTTTATGGTAAGCAGAAAATCCCTCTATTCACAGATCTTATGACAAAATCTATATATAAAGCATTTTAAAAGTATTAATATTCTTACTTTTACACTGCCTAAGAATAAGAAACTTTTACCAGCAAAGTTACCATTCTCATAAAATATTTAAGAACCAATTAAACTGTTACTTTTTTTTTTTGTATTTTTCTGAAGCTGGAAATGGGGAGACAATCAGACAGACTCCTGCATGCGCCCGACCGGGATCCACTCGGCACGCTCACCAGGGGGCGATGCTCTGCCCATCCGTGGCATCGCTCTGTTGTGACCAGAGCCACCCTAGCGCCTGAGGCAGAGGCCATGGGGCCATCCCCAGCGCCCGGGCCATCTTTTGCTCCAATGGAGCCTCAGCTGTGGGAGGGGAAGAGAGAGACAGAGAGGAAGGAGAGGGGGAGGAGTGGAGAAGCAGATGGGCGCTTCTCCTGTGTGCCCTGGCTGGGAATCGAACCCTGGACTCCAGGCCGACGCTCTACCACTGAGCCAACCGGCCAGAGCCTAAACTGTTACTTTTTTAAAAACTTTTATTTATTTATTTGTTTGTTTATTCTTATTGATATTTAGAGGGGGGGAGATAGAGAGAGAGAGAATGGGTGGAGAAGCAGGTAGCATCAACTCATAGTAGTTGTTTCCCGTATGTGCCTTGACCAGGTGTAAAGCCAGTAGCAACGGCCATCACAGCCACCTGGTCCATGCAGGTTCGCATTGGATTCGGACAGACGGTAATGAAACAACGGAGCCAAGAACTTGTGGGCCCTTAGCTTTAATCCTAGCTTGCACACGGCGAGCAAGAAATACACACACTGGGCTCCAAAACCCACTCATTCAGTGCTCACAAAGCCACTGACTTATCCAAGTTTCATAGAATCAAAGGTTTCTAGTTCACCAGTCTTATTCACCTCTGTTCCCATCTCCTTCTCTCTGCACAAACTGGCTTCTCCCTCAGCACTCTACCACCTTGGCTGCTTCTCCTGGCTTCCTCCATGTGGCCTTTCTCTGCTCTTCTCTCTAATGCTAATCTCAGGAACTGAGAGCAAGCTCCCGGTCTGCCCCCATTTTATAGTATAGTAATCAAATCCTTTAATCCAATATACAAACAAGGACGTCTCTGATACAGAGTCACTTATCTGAGGCATAATGGGATTCCTCATGAGAGTGCATCACCCCACATCAAAAAGGGTGGAAAGGCTTCGTCCTAAAACCAAGCCCCAGGCTACAAGGATCCTGCCTGCCCACAGCCACCCCCAACACACATTAATATAATCATGCCCATCCCAAGCAAGAAGGGCAACCAATACCATCACCTGGGCGACGGGCTTCCACGTGGGCAGCGCCATCTTTAACAAAGTGAGCGTAATTTATTTATCTACCCAACAATCCACCCCTATGCTCACTTTACTACCCACAATCTACACCACCGGCATCCCTGTGCAAGGAAATTAGGCACATTACACAAATTACAAATACATGACAAATCATACAATTTCAACAATTCCAAAGGTGCATTTTACCAGTCTCTGAGCACTCTGCCAAAAGTGCAAAATGTCCTGTCTTCTGTCTAATCATGGAAAAAGCTTCCCAGGGGAGATGGGAACAGAGGTGAATAAGGTTGGTGAGCTAGAAACCTTTGATTCTAGAAAACTTGGATAAGTCAGTGGTTTTGTGAGCACTGAATGAGTGGGTTTTGGAGCCCAGTGTGTGTGTTTACTTGCCCGCCGGGTGCAAGCTAGGATTAAAGCTAATGGCCCACCAGTTCTTGGCTCCGTTGTTTCATTACCGTCTGTCCGAATCCAATGTGAACCTGCACGGGCCCGGCGGCTGTCGTGGCTACGGGCTTTACATTTGGCATAGTCAGCAGGATTCAATACAGTTCCGTAGGGAGCCACCACCACTTTAGAGCGGTGGAAAAGAGGACTGGCTGCAGTTATGGTTCCCCATGGCTGTCCTTTTGGGGACCATAGGCTGGCTGACTTTTACAGCCATGCTTGAGGAAACCAAGAGTTCTGTGGAAGAGGCTACCTGGGACCTGCCAACCAAGCAGTGGAAGGATCTGGAGGAAACTTGGGAGAAACATATGCTGACCCTAGAGCTGGAGGAAGCGCTGGAGGAGGAGGCCGACCAGGTTTGCGAGATTCACTTGGAAATGGAGCAGACACTGGAGAAGGAATCACAGGTTCATAAGTTGCAGCATGCCCTGGACATTGAGGAGAGCCAGCAGCGGCAGGAGGCTGGGGCTGAGGTCAGAGCTGGGGCTGCAAGGCCTGCTGAGCAGAAGGAGGTGGTGGCTCAGGGCTCGAGCCCAGCAGCAGGAGCTGATGTTTTCAGTTCCTCTTTGGAGGATGAGGAGAATCGGGCTGAAGTTGCAATCTGCAGACTCCAGAAGATGAGAGCCCAGATGGAAGGAGTACTTACTACGCCCCTGGTAGGTCTGCGATTTTGGGACATAGGGGTGAATGTCATCATGCTCTCTAGAGCAGAGATGGAAATGCTGACTGCCATTGCCATGTGCTCCTCTTTGGGACAGTGTAAGACCTGCTAGGACAGCAGGGATGAAGGGATGGCTGAGGTCCCATGTGCGTGGACTGATTTCCTAGACTATGACGGGAGTGAGCACTGGCTCCTTTGCTGGATGGACTTACGGATTTTGGACAATGTGAAATACCCTGATGGGGGTGGGGGGTGGCTTTGATGGAGGGCCTCCTCCTGCCCAGGAAGCTTTTTCTATGGCTAGAAAGAAGACAGAGGACATTCTGTACTTTCGGCAAAGTGCTCAGACTGGTGAAATGGACCTTTGGAATTCCTGAAATTGTATGATTTGTCATGTATTTGTAATTTGTGTAATGTGCCTAATTTCCTTGCACAGGGATGCCGGTGGTGTAGATTGTGGGTAGTAAAGTGAGCATAGGAGTGGATTGTTGGGTAGATAAAATATATTACATTCACTTTGTTAAAGATGGCGCTGCCTACGTGGAAGCCCGTCACCCAGGTGATGGTATTAGTTGCCCTTCTTGCTTGGGATGGGCATGATTATATTGTGTGTTGGGGGCGGTTGTGGGCAGGCAGGATCCTTGTAGCCTGGGGCTTGGTTTTAGGACTAAGCCTTTCCACCCTTTTTGATGTGGGGTGATGCACTCTCATGAGGAAGCCCATTATGCCTCAGATAAGTGACTCTGTATCAGAGACGTCCTTGTTTGTATATTGGATTAAAGGATTTGATTACTATACTATAAAATGGGGCAGACCGGGAGCTTGCTCTCTCTCAGTTCCTGAGATTAGCATTAGAGAGAAGAGCAGAGAAAGGCCACATGGAGGAGGCCAGAAGCAGCCAAGATGGCAGAATGCTGAAGGAGAAGCCAGTTTGTGCAGAGTTTGTGCAGGGAAAAGGAGATGGGGAACAGAGGTGAATGAGACTAGTGAGGTTAGAAACCTTTGATTCTACGAAACTTGGATAAGTCAGTGGCTTTGGGAGCCCTGAATGAAAAGGGAAGTGTTTTCCCACTGTGTTTATTTCTTGCCCACTGGGTACAAGCTAGGATTAAAGCTAATGGCCCACCAGTTCTTGGCTCCGTTGTTTCATTACCATCTGTTCGAATCCAACTCGAACCTGCATGGGCCAGGTATCTGTGATGGTGGCCATGGCTACTGGCTTTACACCAAGTAAACCTAGGGTTTCAAACCGGTGAACTCAGCATTCCAGGTCGATGTTTTATCCACTGAGCCACCACAGGCCTGGCAAACTGGTACTTTTAAAGCATTAAACATTTGTTGTGATTCTTCTTTGATGTTAAGAAATCTTGTCAGTAAATTTAAATATTGCAAACTGACTGCACTGCAAAATGCCACCCTACCTTAAATCTTTTCAAGTTCATATGTTAAATGCTAAACGAAGAGATGACAATTTTTTTAAATCCATTTCAGGCGTCTCTTTTGCATTTAATAGTGCCTCTAATTATTTGTGATCTTCAACATTGTGATCTTCAACACACACACAAGGTTACCCTTAATGTTTTAGCAAACAGATCGTGATTCTACCTAACCTCTTTGAAATCAACAAAAGCTATAAATTTAACTCAAGACAGCTTTTGTAGTTCAGTTAGATTCAAGGTCATCTCAAGGCTTTTAATTACTAACCAGGACTTGAGAGGTTTGCAGTTGGTATAGTTGAGGGAAAGAGCAGCTGGCTTATTCACTTTCTTATTAAAGAGCATTATAAAAACTGTGTCTTGGCAAATTGCAACTTCTCTGACCACCAGTGGCGAGCACAAAGAAGCAGAGCAAATGATCTTCAAACATTCGCGTTTATTCTCAACATAAACTTTAAAAATTACTAAAAGACTCTTTAATTTCAACAAGTATGATTTATGCTTTAATTCAAAATCTGTAGATAGCTAAATTCCATTCTGAAACCAGCCTTGTTAAAAATTATAAATGCCTTTCAAATTAGCATTACATTTATTTAAGTCTCTTCACTACCAAACCCTGTGCAGGATCAGCATGGAAGTCAGTCAGCCCCCGAGGAACCTATGCAGATTCTTCAGATGTCTAAAGGAATAAATTTAACTTCAATCTCCATGAACTTAATTTCTAGTCAATTTTAGCTGTAAGTTTCAGGACTTATTCAAGACTACCAAGAGGATCATACAGTTGTGTGTGACATGGATACACACATACTATCCATCCTACCAGCTTTCTACAGGCAACCAGAGAAGGCTCAGGATCTTTGCCACTCGTTCCCCAAAGAAGAGACCCTAAACTCTGCTCTGACAAGGCTGGAGATAGTGAGATGGGAGTGTGGGTCTGGAAGGCAACATGAATGTGAGGCCTGGTACCTACCAGAAATCTAGAAGATTCAGAGGACAAAAAGCATTGAGAATGGCTGTATCTCTTTAAAAAAAAAATCAGAGAGCAACTAGACTATCACAGTGACTCAATTCTATATCAAGTACCAGGCATTTATTTAAAAAATGAGTATGATGACAATCCTCGATTTTAGTACACAAGATAGCTTAGTGTAAAAGCACATAAATACTTATAAAAATCTATCCCCACAAAATAAGTCAAAATAAAAGCAAGCACAGAATGGTCTGGGCAGTACTGTCATATCAGGAAGAAACTAAAAACTGTGTCCAACAATGAAAAACAATGGGCTGTCATATATCTATTAAAAATTTTAAGTAATCTCATGTTGAATGAGTCAAGTTATTAAGAAAAAAAGCTTTAAACAAAAAGCGTAAAACTTAATGGTAGGCAATCACAACAAGCAAAAACCGAAGATATGAAGTCCAGAAGAAAACATGAGAGAATTTTAATGAAAGTTGCTTGGAGGTAAGATTATAGGTAACTTCTTAATTTTCTTTCTTTTTTTTAAATTTTCCCTTAATTTTCTAAAATGACCAAGCACTTCTAATTTTAAAAACATTAGGTTCCCTAAACAGTTTATACCAGCAGACCTAGGGAACACAAGCAACTCAAGCACAGAGCTGGGAGATTGCACCATTTAAAATTTAAATACAGATACAGCAAATCCCTCCTTTTATTTATATGCAAGTACTTCCAACTGTGTTCCCTGGCTGTGTCCCTCAGACAAAGCGCTAAAGTTGCTTTACAAACAAGGTATTGGAAGCCCTGGGTATCCTCCAGTCAGGGGCCCCATCCATGCTCCTGGAAACTAGCTGTGAAGAATAAGTTTACAGTATTTCACATATTTCGTATTACCCATAAATGCTTGGTAATTTTTTTTTATTAATGAGCACACTATATGAAAAGCAAACTTACTTTGAAATGTTTTAAAAAGGCTCACAGTGGGTAGGAAATTTTATTTTCAAAAGTTAAATGCATTTCTTCATCACAGTACTTTCCGTAACTGCTTGCCGTCAGTTAGTTCTGAATTCCAGCCAGCCCAACTATCTTTCAGATTTGATCTGTCAGCAAGTAAGGAAATATTTTTTTGTGGGAAAGCAATTGTAATTTCCCACATTAGGTGATTGATTAAGTTCTCTCCTCTAAAAGGCTGATTGGTTTCCTGGTGCCAGTTAAATGATTGATGAATATTTCAACTGCAGCTCCCTTGCTGACCGCCCCCCCCAGTTCACCCCTCCCCCATACACTGCTGCTCCTTTCCCGCTGGGCTCCCTTTTTACAGACCAACAGCATTTAAGAGGTTTTGCAATTTTCCCTAATGAATTCACATTCTCAAATGTAGGGCATTTCATCTTACGAGGATAGGAGGATAGGACTCCACTCGATGCTGAGTGACTTTCGCAGATAAAAATCCCTTCACCAGGCATGAGGAAAAACTCTGACATTAACTATGGGTTTGAGTCAGTGAATGAAACTGCTCTTACAAGAGAAAAGTGTGTCGTAGAAGGGTTATAAATGGGAAGGAAGTGACCATGTTAAAAAAAAAAAAAACTACATCTAATTTCAAGTTTATGTGATCAATTATCAAAACATTGGAACTTTAGTTGCAAACATTTCTATAAAGTGAAACTGAAGAATGAATATTACATGTACATGATTTAATCCTACAAACTTTATAGCAGCCAGGTGTTCTACTAAAATCAAAACAGGGTAGCAGTGTAAATGTTCTTTGAGGGATGACTGATCAGTATCTGAAATCAAAATTATCCTAGAGAATCTGGCTGTTAGCACCATAGTTATGTGCTTTAGGCAGGGCTTTCCTAAATTGCAATTTCCTGTTTTACCCAATTCATTCCATCATCAAACTGAAAAATCCCTTCAGGGATTATCTAATTTAACGCCTTCATATTATAGGTGGGCCCATAGAGATGTGCCTTTGGAACAGAACTAGAATCGGAACCCGGCAAAACCCAGGCCTATCTATCTTTCAACTATTTCCTGGGCCTCATCTCACATACTGTGGCAGGCTTCTCACAAATCCTTTCCTACTCAAACTGTACTGCTCACAAAGATGAGGGGATATTTCAAAATGAATACGAAGTTATAAAATATCCCCTCATTTTTGTGAGCAGTATATATTGCTACTATAATCTATTAACCCACACTGCCACATGTTTCTCACTTTCTCTTTGCTAGGAAATCACACTCCATATTTTACAGACTTTTTACAACTGGCTCTTATATTTCCATTTCCAGTCACATCAACTTTCCTGGATTGGTTCTCCTCTCTTTCATATAGCCAGCTTTTGTGTGGCAAAAATAAAAAATAAAAAAAAGACACAAGAGACAAAGGCCATCTTTTCCTAAACTGCATTCATTCCCCAATGCAGTTAAGCAATATCTGTATGCATCTGGTGTATCTACTCACTTTAGTTCCAAGGAGAGCCACATTGCCAAACAAACTACATGTTTCCGGGAAGGCCCATACAACCTTGGATTTAGCTTCAACACA
Organism: Saccopteryx bilineata; assembly: GCF_036850765.1. Classification (NCBI taxonomy): domain Eukaryota; kingdom Metazoa; phylum Chordata; class Mammalia; order Chiroptera; family Emballonuridae; genus Saccopteryx; species Saccopteryx bilineata. The sequence goes on along the minus strand of NC_089491.1, from coordinate 10,632,130 downwards.
CTTTTGACTTATATCCTGGACCCAGTTGCCTCAAGGGACTAAAAAACACATTCCCTTCCCTTACATTCTGTAGACTTCTGACTACCAGCAAAGAACTCAAATTCCTGACCTGACTGTGCATTTTCTTCGTTCATTCAACATTCACGAAACACCAAGTCCTTGTGCTCGGTGCCGATACAGATACAAGATATGGTATCCCTCCCTTGAGTAGCTCAAAACGCCCTTTTTTCCATAGCACCTTTTAGATTCACCAAGGATTGCCCCTAAATCTGCAAAATTGTTTTCTGATTAGCTTATTAAAGCCAATGTAAAAGAAAGTCACTTGCAACTATAAGAGTGTATCTTTGTGACTCACTCTCTCCAATCCACAACGATTGATTTCTGGGCCTTCTCAACAACTATAAATGGCCTGGATTCACAAATCCTTGTTTTGGGCAGACACTATGCTTGGCGCTTTACAGACTTTGTCACTAATCCTAGTAATTCTAAAGTCAATTTCAGAAATGTTATAGTTTGGGGGGTCATCTAGGAAAAAAAATTAATGCTGGTGCTGTGAAATCTGGACCTTAACCTTTGTGCTCTTCAGTTTTCACATCTGTAAAATGGAGATGATAATAAAATACCTAGCTCATAGGGTTATGAGCATAATGTGATTTAATATATGTAAGGTGCTTAACATATTATATAACAAGCACTATATAAATGCTAGCTGCTATTATTAAATGAGAACACTAAAGTTCAGAGAAGTCAAGTGACAAAGTCACATAGCTGTGATCTTTGTTCTGCCACACTCCAGAGTCCCTGCTCTTTCCCTCTCACACCATCTAACAAAAATCCTTCCTCCCTGGCTGAGACCACTACTGCCACTTCCAAAAAACAAAGCCCTCTAAATAGATATCAGTGGGGGGTTTCCCCCAGGTGGTTTATTATCCCGCTAAAGAGGCATTTTAGAGGAAGAGTTGTAAGGCTAAAAAGGAAGTCTCCTGACAGGTTAAATTTCAACAGTACAGCAAGAATATTAAAAAAAAAAATCAAATGTGATTTAATTATTAAGTTAAGCAATTAAAGCAATTTAACTCAATTGATGAAGAATGCACTCACCAATTTCATCTGAAATCTAAAATAAAACCCAAGTATTAACATGAAAAAGGATTATTTCTTCTTATGACTAAATTGTAACTCCCACAGAACAAAAAAAAATGCTTTAAAAGGTATATTACACGTGACACTCCAAGAACATCAAGAGAATCAGAGCTCTCAGGAAGGAAGCCCGAATATCTCACTGACCTTTCATCATCCACCAACTTCATCTCAAATTCTGATCCAGTAACTCCTTTTTGTTATTCGCACTGTTAGGTGACAGTTCTTCTGCCAGTAATCACACTACAGAATGAGTTCTTCCTAGTCACTATCCTAAGGAATAAATCCCTAACTGTTTAACAACACAGTAATTGACTTACACTAAAATGTTACTCACACTAGGAAAGGGTATTATTCTTAAGCCAGAAGAGGAGATGCTTCTCCTATAGAGTTTATTACCACCTTCCAAAGTGAAAACCAGGTTAAAAGGCAAACCAATCTACAACATGACATTGCCAAAACCACAACTTTAGAAGTCTCAATGAAAACCAAACATGTCTCCTGAAAGCAAACAAGCAAGCTATTCTTGATGGAAGTTTTAAAAAGCTAGGTAGAATTTCTATTGCTTAGAAATATTTCATTATTTTTACAGCAATGACTCAATAGTAAGAAAGTATTTTTGTGTTGTCAGACATATTTCCATAATTACAGATCCACCCTTTGTGAGGAAACAGATTCTATTGAAAATTTTCTATCACAAGGTAATTAACAGTTAAGCAACAGGTTTCATGTAGCAGGTAACAAAACCTTACCAGAGAACTCAGAGAGGGTAATCTATGACACACTTCATTTAGTCTGAAGCAAAAAAACCACACAAAAAAACCTTAAAATGGTATAAACTCATTTTCATTTTTTTTCCCTCTGTAGCCCCTTTATGGAGGGGAAAAAAAACCCCCAGGAAACAGAAGAAAAACCCAAAGTAATTGAATATTAATAATACTTATCTGGTAAATCAGCATTTTCTTACATATCAAGTTGATTCATTTAGAACAGGTTTTTCTCACATATTAATGTAAGTAACACTTTTATAAAAAAAAATAACTATACAGAAAAATGAAAAAAAAAAAAACTATATTTTTTAAAAAACACTATATTTTCCAATGAAACAAAAACTTAGTGAAAAGAGTGGCACTGTTTATATTTTTGCTAATCTCTAATATCTGGCTTAATTCGGGCAGCAAGATTCTCCTATTCGGCTGAGGTACAGAGGCAGAAAGTCTGGCCTCCCACAAACTTATAATTGGAAAAGAAAGAAGTATTTGCTTATTAATATAATTATAGATTTTTTCTTTGATAATACACCAAAACTTAGGAAGTGCTGGTTTCTTAAAAGTTAGCTCAATGTGAAATCTAAAACCATATCAGTTAACTTTGTGTTCTCTGTTACATTAAAATCCATTGATCTACACAAAATTTTGAAAAGATCTTTTACTCATGCAGGATTTTATAACATCATATACCCAGAGATTTGGCAAATACTCTTTCACTGAAATAAGATGATCTTCAAAATGCTGACATTTCATTATGCAGTATCAAAAAATCACATTTGTTATATCACCATTGGTCTCATCAGAAAAGGCTTTCAGTATTGGGAAGCTGTCAAGCTCAAAGTGACTGGTAGAAGATTTTTAAAATTATATTGTTGCTTGAAAGTTCAAATTGGATTTACCAGCAACAAGTAAGTCAGTTTTCTTTGGAGTAAAAGGCTTGCTGTTCATTTTCAAAAAAAAAAAAAAAACTGCCAAATACACAAATCTGAAAAAACCATAGTTTGTCAATTATCTTTTAAGTAAAAGTAGTGTTCCATGAAAAAAAAAAAAAAGGCAGTTCAATTCACAACATAATAAACTGCACAAGCATTTTCGCTTAAAACAACTATTCTATTTTGGTATACAAAAGAAATGCTTTGTATGTGTTTGCCATAGAATATCAAAATCAAGTATATAGTCAGGGTCAAGATTAAATAAAATTAATTATTTTTACTGCTTCATCTAAGACATTCTTAGGTGAAAATGGCTTTTTTAAAAATACAAGTATATGAAGGTAAAAAATACAAAAACTACTATTACAGTTTAGTTCCTTGATTTTTCACTAAGGCACCAATAATTTTCATCCACCATTGTTTACGTAACATTAGTACAAATGTCAACATAGTGAAAAAGGCAAATAATGTCAGTATCATCATAAAAATAGTTTTGAACTCAAGAGCTTCAAGAGCTTCCTTAAAAGGGTCTCAGGGACACCCCCGGAGGTTCATAGACCACAATTTAAAAGTTACTGGTTTAGATAATACAGTAAATAACAAACTTAATGACTCAGTAAGTGGGAAGAGATTAAGTCTAAAACAATCCAGTAATGAATAATCAACGAAGGATGGGTGGTAGAAAATACTACAATCCAACTCCACAGTATTTCATTATCCATTTACAAATTTAAAAAGCAAGAGATGAGGAAACAGAATAAAAGGTGTTTAAGGCTTTTCACATACTTGTTTCCTCTTTTTATCTTTTGTAAAAGATTAAATTGCATAATTGGAGATAATTTATGGCTTTCTTTTAATACAAGTATATGAAGGTGAAGAACACAATAACTGCTATTACAGTTTGGTGCCCTGATGGTGATAAAGAACACTGCTTCTGATCCAATACAGCATAAGGAATTTTAAAAATGATCAAGACTGAATTTTTAATCCTTCCAAGATGATACAGCTTCAAGACTGAAATTAGTGCATGAATTAAATTTTAAAATGAAAACTCGATACAGGTTAAATAGCTCCCCTTCAATGAAATCAGTCTGTCCTTCACTTTGGCACAGATTTGTTACTGAAATGTTTCCTGCCAGTTTAAGACTCCACAGTTTTAGACTTCTGATTCTGAAACTGAAACTCAAAGGAAATATTATAGGAAGTTTAAACACCTCTTGAATCAATCATATGCTTTTTCAATCAATGGTTTTAGAAGAAAGAAAGAAAGAACACAAATTTTAACATTACAATTACGGATTGAAAGCAAGCAGAACCCACTTGTAGACCTCTGCAATACTTTCATAGAGAGATCTAAAATTCTATGATACTATGAAATATAAGAAGTTGGAAATAAAAAGCCAAGAAGGCTATCTACCACAGGGCTATTTAGTTGTGTGTTTCTCTCTCTCAAATATAATTCTTTAGTATATTTTTAATGAATTATAAAATTATCTCCAATGCAAATAGTTGCTCCAGCAAGTATTTGTTTGATACATCTTTTACTGATACCATCACTACAGTTCTAATAAGCTAAAGCCTATATTATGAAAACAATTCCCTCTAGCCCTAATAGCAAATTCTTTTTATAATTTCTCACTTTGACAATGAGCACAAAGTCACTATTCTGGTTCACACCACCCACAGAGTATATCTTCAAATCAAATCACCAGGATTTGTTTCCAGAATACATTACATGTTGCTGCCTAGGGAATTGGTTTTGGAAACACTACACTTACCAGCTGACTTATGAACAGTGCCCACAGAATTGACACCAACTTAAAGGTAAGAATCCTTCCAGAAAATAGAAAAATATGCTACTACTGCCATCTGTGGTTTATGCTTGAATAGCTTCTCTGGTGTAAACAAATTGAAGGGTATACAGTTCACAATTAGAATCCAAAGACCTCATTATTTGAAGATACTTCCTTAAAGGGAACTTAATATAACAAATTGTAACGTTTATTTAGTATGTGACAAAAGAATATGCGGTTCTCTTTCTAAACTTATATATGCTGAAGGGGGGAACCACAAACTGCCTGCAATGAAAATGGTTACATTACACAATTGCTTTCCCCAAATTTCCACACTCCTAAGTAAATTCAAAACACATGAATGCTTCCTGTGACCTTATAATGAGGATAACATCTCTTGAAATCGTTATTATCAACATTAAAACATTCCCAAAAATTTTTTAAGCAAAAATTTTTAAAGAAGTCCAGGAATTTTCTACTAGACATGAGACTCTGATCAGTTTGCTCTTTTCAAGATAAATTTTAAAGGTTCAAAAAAAATTTTTTAAGAAAAAAAATTCAAAAATTCCAAATGAAGCCTCAAAGTAGGCTATTTTCACAACTTACTTTCCCTCAGTTTGCTTTCTCAAATGACAACCACTGTAGCTTAGGGATCAAAAGATTTGGTGCAGCTGGGGGTGGGGTAAAAAGCAATTCAGCTTCCCAACAGCCAGCTGAGGAAATCTTAGTTCTTCTCTTCCCAACTAAATCACTGTTAATTAGAATTACCGGGTTACATAGTAAAGTCTTATTTAAATAATCATAACCAGAGGAAAAAAAATCTGTTTTCCTGAGAAGCTGTTCTACACAGGCTCCTGTTTAAGAGCAAGTAATAAGGAAATAACGAAATAAAGTACAAAATGTTCTAATTTTTAAAATAAAGTTCTCTATTCTATGGTGTTACTAATCCACACTGAAAAGCAGGCTAGACACAACGGTCTTTTTCTAATTTTTCATTACTAAGCACATTAATGTCTAACAGCGCTATCTTTCTTGTAAAGACAAGCCATGTTGGAAAACAATAAATAAAGAGCAGACTGGGTTTGACTCTAGAACTGTACATCAAAGTTACATCCAGAAGTCTTTTTAAAATTTAGGATTAAGCTCAGATGAATCTGAAACATCAGCTCATCACAAGAAAAAGAATTAGCTTCTCAGTACTTCTTGCCGACTTTTAATAATTTTGTTATTTCTGAACCCTAGTTATCAATAAAGGCATTCCATAAGAAATTACCTGAGCCAGGAAAAGCTGACATTAAGAATACAAAAATTTAAAAGAGAGTATTTTCTTTCACAATTTGATTTTGTAAATACATTCAAAGTATAACAGAGGTGGATGCATTAAATCACTACTTGTGTGGGCATATTCAACAGCTACCTTCTGTTTAAAACTGTTTCAAGGGCACTTTTAGTCTTAGCCTGAAATGCAAGCTTTGTTTATATCTGTTGAGTCAGAATTTTGATTTTTCTGATTGTGACCCTTTTCACATAAAAGATAACTGGTTCACACACACTAAAAAAAAAGAAGGCATTTTTGTTGTCCTACTTTAAAAGATTGGGCCAACAATTTTAATTGACCAAAAAGGTCTCTTCCCAAATTTAGCTTTCAACTTAATTATATGCAAGAAAAATATACTTAAAAAGAGAAATGTCATTTAACTTGGCTACAATACAGAAATAAACATAAGGACAAAAAAAATTAAGACAGGGTCCCCAAGCTCTAGATGAGCATGCTGAAAAGGAAGTTTCCTATGTCAAAGGAGCTATCCTGAATCCTGAAGCCAAAGTTGCCTTCTGAACACGTTTCATTAATGGACCAATTTATTCAACATGAACCAATAAATACCTACTAGTTATAATACGGGATGAAACTCACACAGCCCCAAACATGCATGTATCGTTAGCAATTGAAAGCAACTTGCATAACAAACACTACATGAGTGGTATGAGAAACTTCCCTTTCCAGTATCATGGTACAGTAGCTGGCACTTCTACCCTCCATCCTCCACTAACCTAAAATGAGCTATTTTAATCTAAAATTTATTTTCTATCTTTGCTCCACAACCTCAGGAAAAAAGAAAAAAAAAACCTGAGAAACCAAAAAATTATGAGTAAAATACGGGAATGCATTATTTGGGCATATTTTAGGAAATGTATTGGGTTTTCATTTTCATTAGGTCTCCCTTCTGTCCTCAACTAACTCCTTTTCACGTGCCAGCGAATGCATAAACACACATGTTGTTGCTATAAAATTCAGATGATGTACAGATTAGGAAGCATGTTATTATCCTATTTTGATCACATGAAACAGAAATACTCTAAAAGGAATTTGGTGGATGGTAAATCTAAGTTTGGAAATGTGGTAATCTCACATTTCAGCTGTTTAAAATCAGCAGTGAATCTGTTCACTGCTGCCTTTCAGTGTTCTTTGGAGGTCACAGAACCTACTTTAAAAACAAAACAAAACTGTGCTGCTTGTTCTAAAGAACAGTACTATAGTATGCGTTTTTTAAATGAAAGTAGAAAATTCTGAGGTGACTCAATTAACTTAATTTTCAAAGTCACAAAACTGATGTTAAACTGTCATGGAAAACACTTGCTAATTTATTTCCAGGGATATACATTTGAATGGTATGGTCACAGCAGGAAAAAGGCTTCAAGTTATTTAGTGAACATCTCCCACTTCTCCTAAAGTGTAATAATATAATCATGCTTTTAATTATTGATAATGTCTTATACCTGTCCTTTGCCTGAAATATGTAAGTCTACTTCTTCACTCTTTTAAAATGAACAAACACAATATTTAGCATAAACTTCCTCAAATCATTCATCTTCCTCTGAAACCCCAAAAGGGAGCAGTCCTCTAAATGAACTCATTTTTGTTATGAAAACCTACAAACAACAACTGAAAATATCTAGTGCAGTGAGCATAGGGAATTCCTGGAAGGGTGATGGTGCATCAAAAGGCTAGCAACTCTGTTCCGATAGAATAATAAAAACCACTTAAAGGACTGTAAATTCAGTATCAATGGCGTTTCCGGCAGGAAAACATTTCTAAAATTCCACCTCCAGTTTATTTCTTCATGACAGAAACTAAAAGATCTCCTTCCTATCAAGATAGCTATCTATTGCAGATATTTCATACAAAAGAAAATCAGTCAGCAAAATAAAAAGTGAGAATTCATTTTCTTGGCTTAGGACTAAAGCAGTTTCACTTACTTTTAGAGAAAAATATAAATTAGGAAGTACAATATAAAAGAAAAAAATGTTCCCACCAATCCAGAGATAAACTTTATTTCTTTATTTTTTGTAATATTTTGTAATTATTTTCCGTATGTTAAATCATGAGATAATGAACATAAACTGTAAAACAAGACACAATGCTCATTTTTACACTGAAAAAATAAAGCAGTCCACAACAGTCTAATGCTTCATGCACTATATAGGACTGATGTATTTAAAATACTAAAGCCACCTCAGCCTATATGGATTGCTCAGTAACATTCTTTTAAATGATTCTGACCAATTGAGGAAATGAGACTATGAATGGGAAATTTGATGAAGAGTTAAAATTACCTTTGAGTTCTTTAAAATATACTAATGAATAATTAATAGCAAATGCAGTTCCTAGTCTTCCATTACAACAATATTCTCAAGTAGAGCTGAAGTCTGCAGCAAAATCCATCATCTATGTGTTATACACAGGTGGATACAGGAAGTCTACACACAGAAAAGCATTATGAAAATGCACTAATGTGGGCTATAAGATCTGGGCTTGGATAAAAAAAATTACCATGGTAAATTTTAGGTCTGACTTATAACATTCACACATTAATATCAAACCAAATCTCCACTTTAAAAGCTTGAAAAGTCAAAAGCACTAAAGAAATCCTTTGTTCCTACGATACTGTCTCCTACCCTAACTGGATTCCAGCTCCTTTGTGACACGGGATTTTATTGATCTAAAACATGTTCACATTCAGAAATTAGTCTCCAAAGACATCCCAAGGGACTGCCAGCCACCTAGATACCACACATCACAGATATCTTTAAAAAGGACAAGAGCTTTGAAAACATCACTATTTGGTCAGCAACATCAAGTAAAGTTAACCAGGTTCTCCTCTAAACAGACTTTTCCTTTAACTGCTAAAATTAGCAGGTCTACTGAACTGACTAAAAATGTATGAGGGTTCAGATCAACTCCAAGATTCTTCTCCTGTAGCTCCTCATTCATTCAACAACTGAGCACTTAAATGACCTATATTCAGGTTACTTTCCTCATACCTGCCAGGTCACTGTCCTGACTGAGAAACTTCTTGCTTGAAGCAATTAATTTTTAGTGCTTCCTAACTGTCCAGGGTGTTTGCATTCAATTTTAAATCTGTTACTTGTTAGACACTGTTCGGTCCTAGATCTTTCAGAGAATTGCGAGTTTATGGCGCTGAGAGGGGAGGAGGCAAGCATCTTCGAGAGCCTGCCCTTTATTCGGAAATGAGATGTGAAAGGTGGAAAGCAGGGCAAATAAATAAATAAATCGGGTTTGCCGCCGGAGCGTTTGCCGGCCCGTACGAGCACCCTTTGTAATGCGGGCCTCCCGGGGCTATCGCCTGCGCTAATTGCTCCAGGGCGCTTTCCAAGTTCAAAAGTTCACCTTTTACGACCTCACAAAAGCTCCTTACACGTTACCAATAAAAACATTCCGCTGCAAACACCAAGAGGGGAAATATCAAACAGATACAAATAAAACATCCGTAGGGGGAGGGAGGGAGCCAGGGGCGGAGGGCGAGTCAACCCTAGGGACAGCCCCGAGAAACCTGAGGACTTGGCCCGGACGTGGGGGCAGGGGGCCGAGCGGCAGGAAGGGCCGGGCCAGGTGAGGAATTCCCAGGGCTCAGGGTCCAGGATCGCGGAAGGGACGAGGAGAACCGAGGCGGGGCAAGCGCGGACCTGGACCGGCCGGCAGACGGAGGAAGACAGGTGTCCCGAGCACACGCTCGGGCCAGAGATCGGAGCCAGCAGAAAGTCGTCGCCTAACAGAAGAGGAACGAGAAGAGAGAAACAGGGTGCGGAGCAGGCACCAAGGGGTCGGAGAGGGAGACGCTGGGCGAGTAGCTAACGATCCGGGGGTCTGGGCAGAGGCGAGGCTCGCGCTCGTACGCGAGGGAAGCGCGGGTCGGCAGGAGAGAAGGAAAGAGGTTCCAGAAAGGTGTAGGGCAGGGAACCACGGGGACGAGGGTGTGGTGTCCGACCCGCAGAACCAGGAGCGAGCGTCAGGGGAGAGGGGAGGGACCCGCGTGGGGAGCGCCGAGGGGCCTGGGGGGAGGGGACGGCTCCCCGCAGAAGGAGCCCTTTGGAAGAGAGAGCAGAGGAGTCCCAAGTGGGAGTGGAAGCCCCCACTGACGGGACGCGCAGTAGGGGGCAGGGGGGATCCGCCGAGGGGACCCGGAGGAAGGGGAAGGCTCGGCTCGGCTCTGAGATGACCGGGGGAGGGGAGGGGAAGGGAGAGGGTCCGCGAGGACGGGACCTGGGGGAGGGGGAGAGCAGGATTCGCGCAGAGCGGACAGGGGAGGAGGGGAGGGATGAAGGTCGCAGTAGAGGGAACCGGGCAGGGGGTGGATCTGCGCTGAGGAGATCGGGGAGGGGGGAGAGAGAGGGTCTGCGCTCAGCGACCGAGGTGGGGGTCCACGCCGAAGAGGCCGGGGCGTTGCAGTTTCCTGGAGTAATAGCAGGCTGAGAGGAGGGGTACGCCCGGGGTACGGGACAGGGGGCTGGTTCTGGCTGGGCCCGGACTGAACGCCCCTCACCCACCGTTGCGCGGCGGCGGAGGGAGCACGGCGGGTGGCTCCAGGAACCCCGCCGAGCCCCCGCCGCCTCCCCCTCCGCTAGGCGGCTGTTCGTCCCGCTCCATGCGGTGGTGCTCAAGGCCCGCGCTCGGTTCGCTGGTCCGCCATGACCGGCGCCCTCGTCGTCGTCGTCGTCCGCCGGGGGGAGGGGGCTGTCAGGGGCCGGCGGGCTCCCGGCCGCCGCGCTCTCTGGGCTCTGAGCTGCCCGGCTCCGCGCTCCTCCGCGCCGCGCCCCCTCAGCACTGGCCAGCTCCCTCCCCCGACGTCACGCGCTGCTGCGACGCACGGGCCTGCGGGGCACGCTGGGAATTGGAGTCCGCCCGGCGGGACTCCAGAAACTGAAGCGGGGGGAGGAACGATTTAGCGGCTCTGAAGAAGAGAAAGCCAAAGCCTGTCTCAATCAAAAACCCTAATAAAAATTTCTGTTAAGGTTTAGCAAAGTATCTTCAGGGCCTTTTCTTTATTGTGATTTACCCATGGTCAACTTTTTCTGTGACTCCTTGTATCCCCCTTGCCCCGACAATGAGTCTTTCCTAGGAGGTGGGTCTCAAAGAAACCGGGTGAGCACGTGCAATCAAGCCCAGCCCTGTAGGCGGGGCTCGAAGGGGGCGGGGTTTAAGGGTATTCACAAGGGCCTTTCTCCGCGGCTTCGGGACAAATTGGACCTGAGATTAAAGGGCTGGAGTTTAACTGGAGGTGACTGCGTTCGTATGCAAATGAAATCTATAAAACTCTGCTTTCCGGGGTACTCTTTTAAAGGCTTTTACCTCCGGGTGGGCGGGAAGGACTAGTTTCTCTTACTCCTCTTTCATTTTCCGCCTGCCCGTTGAACAGAATGGCAAACTAAGCTCCAGGCCATTGATGCCATTAAAGAAACCCTAGACTCTAATTCCTGTCGTCTTGAAGCTCTCGGGTTGGGAGGCTCCTTACCTATCCTTGTTTCCCTTTCTCAATTTCCTCATCTGTAAGACGGAGTTGAAATAGAGATGGGGTCCAATTGGGAGATCCCAAACACCCCTCCCCACCTCAGTTTCCCGGATTTGTAGTCTCTGCTGTTGCCGTCTGAGCCCACCTTCTGTGGCCACCAGGAGGCGCACGGCCATCAGCCTTTGGGGCCTTCCCGGGCGTCCGCCTTCGGCCACCCTTATAGCAGGATTCATCGCAACTGCCGCGCAAGGTCTAAGTAAGCCTACTTGAAAACAAGAACCAGAACACTGATGATGCTTTGGCCACCTCTACCTGCCGGGTTAAGCCGTGGCTTCCTCACCAGCTGCCCATTTGCTATGCAGGAGGCTTTGCAACACTCTTCCTGCACTGTGGGTTCCTTCCTTATCAAATTTTTTTGTTGTTGTTTTTTGGTTTTGTTTTTTTACAGGGACAGAGAGAGTCAGGGAGAGGGATAGACAGACAGAAATGGAGAGAGTTGAGAAGCATCAATCATCAACTTCTTGTTGCAACACCTTAGTTGTTCATTGATTGCTTTCTCATATGTGCCTTGACTGTGGGCCTTCAGCAGGCGGAGTAACCCAAGCTGGTGAGCTTTTGCTCAAACCAGATGAGCCCGCACTTGAGCTGGCAACCTCGCAGTCTCGAGCCTGAGTCTTCTGCATCCCAGTCCGATGCTCTATCCACTGTGCCACCGCCTGGTCAGGCCTTATCAAGGTTTTTTTAACCTGTTATGCGTCCTTAATCTGTGCTGGCCACTGTTCTAAGAGATTTACATTAACAGTGTTGCCTGAACCTCACATCAGCTCTAAGAGGTAGCTACAATATTGTCCCTATCAAACACTGAGGAAGTCACCCAGCAGATATGGGGATTTCAGACACCAGAACCTGAACCCTGGAATGCTGCTGGTTTCACCCCATTCCCAAACCCTTAGTCATCTTTCCAAAATCCTGTTCAAATATCTCCTCAGGGACACTATCCTTAATGCCTAGAGGACATCTAGATTCCTACTGTGTTCCTCAAAGGCTCTGTTGAGTTCCCTGTGGACTGAGAAATGGCCTGTGATTGCTTCCCCACTACCATCCCCCAACCCCAGAGGAAAGCCCTTACTGTGGGGGGGGGGGGTGACGGTGGGACAGAGGAAATGGGTCCTCAGAGCCATACCTTCAACTCTGGGTTCTAAAATGTGTGAGGGCCAGAGCTTTTCTGTCACAGGCCTCCACAGATGGTGAGTGCCCATTCCTTGGAGATCTATCAGGGGCTCAATGGCACTGCAGAAACCTCCAGGAGTCCTAGGTTTTCAGTGGTGGACAAAGATTCTGAGTTGATTCTAAGTTCAAAAGTGAGCAGAGAGTTCAAACATTCAAGCCTTGGAAATAACTCCTCATCCTTCAGACCAGCCATGTTGTCCCTTCCTTCCAAAGCCTTCCTGGATCTCCCTGACTCGTCAAACCCCTTTATTCTCACTCTCATCGTTATAATCCCACTGTTGAGCATAGGGCTGAACATAGTAGATACTCAAAAAATAATTACTGAGTAGGTGAAAGAATGAATATGAATAAAACAGACCTCACTTTTTTTTTCTTTTTTTTTTTTTTAAGATAGAGGCAGGGAGAGAAAGAGACAGGAATACTGAGCTACTTCTGTATGTGCCCTGACCAGAGAATTGGACCAACAACCTCCACCCTTTGGAACAACACTCCCAACCAACCAAGCTATCCAGCCAGGGCAGATGTGACTAGTTTTCTACATAACTGGCCTTGGGCATTTTACCTCTGAGCCTCAAAGTCTGGTTCTGAAGCGTGAGGGATTATAATGATAGTTGCTACTTCACAGGATTGTTACAAAAATCAGATAAAATGGTGCATACAAAGCACTTAACATAAGGTCTGGCCTGATGAATGGGACCTGTTACTAATGTACGTTATGTAAAGAGTGGTCCTAATACCCAGTTACACTCTTCTGAAATTTTACATTACAGTGCCTCTTAGGAAGAATCAACTAGCAGAAAATTTAGAAAGGTGATATAAATGATGATGTACGCAGACCTTAGCCACAGTCCTGTCAGGTAGGCACCTATGTGGAGTGTTTCCCCACCAGTGTCCCCTAACAATCCTGAGAAGTCAATTACAAATGAGGCAATAGGCTCAGAAAGACATGAAAAAGACACCAGCAGGACTCATGACAGAAAGCTGCAAAGAAAGGTATCCAAGGATAAGGAAGGATCTGAAGGGGAGTGGTCCTGAGGCTGGAGACAGACAAACAGGACAAGACAGGGACAGAGCTAAGAACAAGGCAGGTGTGAGCCACATCATGGGGGCCTTAGGCTGTGGTGGAGATGACGGACACTAACAAATCAAATAATTACACAAATCCACAACTGCACATAGGTGCTACAATAGAACACCCTTAAAAATTCCTAGTGCTATGGGAATGTGACAGGGCTCATTTTGGTCCAGGGTGATAATCAGGGGAGGCATTTTAGGATAGGGCGCCTTGAAATGAGATGAGAAGGATGAATAGGAGTGGGTCAGACTAGGCAGAGAGAGAGAGTTTCTGGGGGAAAGAACAGTGTGTGCAAAGGTCCTAAGGCCAAGTTGGGACTGAGAATCCATCATGACCCAACCCCGCTGAAGGAGTGTGGGGCAGGAGAGAAGAGGAGAAAGAAGGAAACTAGAAACGGTGGGGTGATGTGGGGAAACAGCCAGCAGGGGGCAGAGTTCTCTGCTGACAGCAGTCTTGCTCCTCCAAAGTCCCTAGCCGGAGAGCCCCAAGCCAGACTTCAGGGGAAGGGCTGGGAAAGGGAAACCCCCACCAGGTTCTGTTCAGAACGTTTTGTCTGTTATTTGAATAGATAAGTCACACATTCCAAGATGTAAAAGAGTATTCAGTGAAAAGTAAGCCTTTCTCCTTACTGATTCCCAGCTGCTGGTTCCCCTCCTTAGCGATAACCACTATTCCAAGTTATTGTGTCCATTCCCAGGTAGTCTATGCCAGCAATTTTCAACCCTTTTAAAATTTTCATTTTTATTAATTGATTGATTTTTAGAGAGAGGAAGGGAGAGTGAGAGAAAAAATCCACCGGCTGATCCCTGTATTTGCCCTGACCAGGGTTCAAACTGGCAACCTTAGCAATCTTGGCATATTGAGACAGTGCTTCAACCAGCTGGGCTTCCTGGCCAGGGCAACCTTTTTTACTCGTGGCACATGTAAACTAAGTACTAAAGTTCTGTGGCACACCAAAAACATATGTTTTTTGCCTATCTGACCAAAAAAATAGGTATAATTTTGATTAATTCACAATGGACAGCTATTGTCATTTTTTCATTTGACAGTCTAAAAGAAAAGAGATAAGTACCTGACTAAATAGTCATATATTGCATGTTTTTAAAAACTTGCAACACACCAGTATACCATGACACACTGGTTGAAAATCGCTGGTCTATGCACATAAAAACACGCCATATTTACTTTTTACACTAACCCTGGTTTTAATGTCTCCCCAGGTCAGTGGTCCCCAACCTTTTTTAGGCCACAGACCGGTTTAATGTCAGAAAATATTTTCACGGACTGGCCTTTAGGGTGGGACGGATAAATGCACAAAATAAAATTATGCGACTGGCGTAAAAACTGGTATTTTTAAATATAATTGTCGAACTTACGAGACAAGCGTCAAGAGTGAGTCTCAGACGGATGTAACAGAGGGAATCTGGTCATTTTTAAAAAATAAAACATCGTTCAGACTTAAATATAAATAAAACGGAAATAATGTAAGTTATTTATTCTTTCTCTGCGGACCGGTACCAAATGGCCCACGGACCGGAATCGGTCCGCAGCCCGGGGGTTGGAAACCACTGCCCCAGGGGATCTCTGGTTACAAAAGAAGCTATTGATAATTTGTATTGCCTGACCAGGCGGTGGCGCAGTGGATAGAGTGTGGGACTGGGATACGGAAGACCTAGGTTCGAGACCCCGAGGTCACTAGCTTGAGAGTGGGCTCATGTGATGTGAGCAAAAAGCTCACCAGCTTGGATCCAAGGTCACTGGCTTAAGCAAGGGCTTACTCGGTCTGCTGAAGGCCCACGGTCAAGACACATATGAGAAAGCAATCAATGAACAACTAAGGTATTGCAACAAAAAACTGATGTTTGATGCTTCTCATCTCTCTTCATTCCTGTCTGTCTGTCCCTATCTATCCCTCTGTCTGACTCTCACTCTGTCTCTGAAAAAAAAA
The DNA here is from genome assembly GCF_036850765.1 of Saccopteryx bilineata. Taxonomy (NCBI): domain Eukaryota; kingdom Metazoa; phylum Chordata; class Mammalia; order Chiroptera; family Emballonuridae; genus Saccopteryx; species Saccopteryx bilineata. The sequence goes on along the minus strand of NC_089491.1, from coordinate 10,616,433 downwards.
ATAAAAAAATTTAAAAATAATAATTAAAAAAGCCATTTGTATTGAACGCCTACTGTATCTGGTTCTTTAATTCAGCTGAGAGTTACGGAGCATCAGACCTTGTGCTTGGCCAGTGGTTCACAAACCCTAAGTCCCCTGCAGGGCTTGTGAAAACACAGATTCCTGGGCCCTGCCCCTAGAGTTTTTACTTTCTCAGGTCTGGGGTGGGCGGGGCCTGAGAATCTGCATTTCTAGCAAGCTCTCAGGTGATGCCTAGGCGGCTGCTCTGGGAACCACACTTTGAGACACTGAGCTAGCTGCTCCTGGGCTGATAGCCTTATCCCTCTCCCGCAAGGAAAAGCACAATGAAACAGAGATCGTTTCAAAGAGTGATAAATTCTGTGAAGAAAATGAAGAGGGGAGGGGTGAGCGTGAGCGGGACACGGTGGAGAGTGGGTGTGGGTTAGGAGTGGAGGGTACCAGCATTTGTGGCACAATAAGTGTTCCTTTTTGAGCAGTTGAAGTTTACACGGTCAGGTAAATAGACACATAACTGCACACTTTGTCTAGGGCCCAGGGGAGGGGTCACCTGCAGAGACATTGTGGACAGGGAAGAGATGAGATCCAGCCCCCGCCCCGACCCCAGGAGCGCAGAGGCGCGAGGATTTGCAAAAGAGACTGAGAAGGCGCCTGGTTGAGATAGAAGGGGAAATCCGAAAGAAACCGAGAGACGAGAGGATTTGAGAATGAGGCATGATCAAGAGCTGTTTGATCCTTGGGAGTGCAGATAGGTGCCGTCTTGAGTCCGGTTACAGGAGATCCCGGGGATCCCAACAAAGCGTTTCCACTGTGATCCCGAAGACCCGTGGAGAGAATGGGCAGGGAACCAGAGGAGAAGCGACTACAGTTGGCTTCTTAGGGCAGTTCAGAGTCAGATAGATGAGGCGCTTCGTCCTGAGGATGGGGAAGGGGGAGGGTGTTTTAAAGGTAGGCGCTACTGGGGATTGACGGGAGGGATCTTGGAAGGAGGAAGAAATGGAGTACGTGGGAGAGAGGGGTCTGAGCCAAGAGAAGGGTGAAGCCGGCGGCGTCGGATGTTCGGAGGGTTCCAAGGACAGCCTGCCCTGGAAACCTCCCTCATCGATACTTTACACCACTCCAAAAGAAAAGCATTATTCCCCCATTTTACAGACCAGGAAACTGAGACTCAAAACGGTAGACACGCGGCCAAGGTGTCACATCTCACAGAGCAGGACCTCACAGAGCAGTATGTGTGGGAACCCTGCGCCTCTCACTGCCCCCGCTGTTCCTGTAGGCTCTGAACAAGTCCCTTTTTTGTGTCGAGATAGGGATGCCCTTTGGAGAGCCGCCCAGTGGCAAAGAGGCACCGTAGCCAGCGGGCCCCGCAGGGCGGGGTGACCCCCCTCCACACTAGCTCCGCCTCCCGCGGCACGGCAGGGGGCGCGCCGCGCGGGCAGAGCTGGAGGCTGCACCGAGCTCGCAGAGCAGCCCGCACTTCCCAGCGTCCCAGCCGGCTGTCCGTGCCCGCCGTGCCCGTCCCGCCATGGCCGCGGCTACCCACCCGTCCCGGCCGCTGCCTCTCCTCCTGCTGCCGCTGCTGCTGCTGCGCGCCGGCCCGGTGCGCGCCGAGAGTAAGGTACGCGCGGCCCTCCGACCCGGGCGCAGCTCCGCAGGGAACCGGGCGCGAGGGAGCGCTGTAGCGAGGGGGTGCGCGCCAAGGAAGGTGCCCGGAGCGGAGGACCAGAAGAGGGGAGACTAGACCTGCGGTTTAGTATGGAAGCCGCTGGGGCCAGGACCCTGGGAGAGAAGCGCGTGGGAAAAGAAGCGCTGGAGATGGTAGTGGTGCTTGGGACCCAGAGTCGGAGGCAGGGTCGCCGGGACCTTGTCCAGTGCGGGATGGACGTCAGCACTGAAACCCAGGACCAAGGAGAGGGGGCGCTATGAGTTTGGAAAGGGTACAAACATCAGGTACCGTCCCCAGCCGGGAGAAGGGATTCCCAGGAGCGCTGGGTAAAGGCAGTCTGGAGATCTGGCTAAAAGTTTCCAAGGAAGGCGGACTCATGGGGCACACCCCTGGGTAACTGCTACCCAGCGACTCCCAGGTTTGCAGCAGCCCCTGGGCCAGCGCTTTTAGGCCATGCTGGAGTCCTTACCGTAAGGGCCCCTGGGGACTGGCCACATGCCTGCCAGAGATCTCATGCACCCTCTGAAGAATACCATTTCTCCAGAAGTGACCTGAGCTGTTTTCCATGTTAGCTAAAAGGACCTACCCTGGTGTCCTGCAGACCTGAATTCAAATCCCACCTCTACCTCTTAGCTGGGTAACCTGGGGTCCTTACCTCTCTGAGCCTCCATTTCCTCACTTTTCCATGCGGGAACAATAACAGTTCTCACACCCTGAACTGATGATCTCTTGGTTAGTGAGATCATGCCCGTAAAATGTTTAGCACCTCATCTGGCACCTAGTAGATAACCAGTAAGTGATAACTGTGATTATGAAATCTCGCCACAGGGACCCTAAAAGGGGATGAGATCCAGAGGACAAAGAGAGCAAGCACAGAGTGTCAGAGCAGGGCCCTTTGGGGGTGTGCTGGGTATGACCCACAGAGGATGAGGACCCGACCAAGGTAGGGAGCTGCTCGTGCAGCCTGAGAGCAAAGCAGTGATTTCTCTTGATGTCTCTCCAGCCTCTTCCCTGGGTAGAAGGTGAGGCTGCCCTGTCTACGGGCAGGTAAAGGTCAGAGGCCGCTCGCCACACAGTACGAATATGAGCAGTGGGCATTGGCAGACCCTCAACCTGAAGATTCAGCTCAGAGCATGAAAACAAATGGGCTGCAGTCCTGACCATGTGCTACAAAGATAAGAAGGGAATGGGTATCATTCCCATTTTACAGGTGGGGAAACTAGGCTGTATAGAGAGGCAGCTGGCTTGTGAATTAAAAAACAAAACAAAACAACGAGGTTCTGATACTGTGTGACCTTGGGCAAGTCCCTGCCTGTCTCTGGGCTTCAGTTTTCCCATCTGAAAAACAGTGTCTCCCCAACTTCCTTTCCATATAGGGCCTTCTAGGATCCCCTGACCTGGCTCAGGTACTGGAAGGAGTGAGCAATGCCCCCCCCCCATAACCTGATCAGTGCTTTGTCCCTCTCCTCTCTCTGGCTGGGAGGAATATTTGGTCTTGGGCATCCTCTGGCCAATGCAGAGGGCTGTAGAGCTTGTGAGGGAGGGCTAGCATTCAAAACAAAGCAAAGACAAAGAAAACCCAACACCCTGTTTATGTAGTGAGTCAGCCAAACACTTGCTAGGTTGGGGGGGGGTGTGTGTGTTTAGTTGTCCCAGGGCAAGCTGGGGCTGGTGGGGTGGGGAGGGACATCCTAGAGGCTGAGGCTGGAGCAGCTGGGGACTCAGCACAGCCCTCCCCCGGACGCCTCCCATCCCACACCGCTTCAGCCAGCTGGGAAAAATAAAAATCAAGCGATGGGTGAATTTACTTCACATTCCTCAGCACAGCCAGACTCCTGCTGGCTCTGTGGAGAGAGCTGTTTTCATTATCACCCTCTCCCTCCCGCATAACAGTCCTTCCTCTCCAAGCCTGTCCTAGTTTCCCAGGTTGAGGGGGCCCTTGGAAGGACCAGCCTGGGACTTGAAATCTATCTAGGGCTCTAAAGGGTTAAGCTGACCCTTCCTCGGGGGCTTCCTGCTCCTAGGAGGTCCAGGTTCCTCTCCTGCCCACTACTTTCTGGGGGACAAGGGCAGCTTCAGCGCAGCTGACCACAGAACTCTGTGGTCTCTGCCAGCTCCTTGCTCAGTGTGTGTTAATTTCGTGTTTATGGCAAGGTCTCTCCTAAACAGGATCTGAGGTTTCCATGTAAGGAAGCAGTGCTTTGTCCAGCTTAGGAACGGGAGAGGGAGCTCACGGCTTCCCTGGCATTTCCCACGGCTGCCCTGCGTGGAGTTTTGTTGGGATGGACAGACGGGTAACCACATGAAGGCCAGCCATGGCACCAGAGACCTCTGGGAACCTGCTTTTTTTATTTTTTTTGCTCTGCATCCTTGGAATGTGGCTAATCCTCTATTTCTACCTCAGTTTCTCTATCTGTGAAAGGGCTTCTGGCATCTCACTCCCTCCAAGCATTCAGGTGCAGGCAGGGGGTCCTTTGGTCAGCCCCACCACTGATCAAGTCAGGGCCCAGGCCATGATTTGAGGGAAATGGGCCAGGGGAGCAGGAGGGGCTGGAGCCAGCAGGCAGTGGTGTCCTGGGCTGGATCAAATGTTCCAGGCCAGGCTGGTCCCGGGGGCTTAGGTGTTGCTGTGCCTCCGCTCCGGGAGTTTCCGCCTATGGATGTAATTGGAAACAGGCCCCGGGGCAGGCCGGGATGCACAGTGATGAAGACCCACACACTCAGAATGTGCGGCCAGCCCCCACTGGGTCTCTCTGAAGCAAAGTCCTTCCCCAGCATTCCCATTGACTGGGGGACCCAGGACAAAGCCCTGAGAAACATCCTGTGTGCCAACCCCCATGCCCAGCACTTACATTCGGGATCTAACACAACCCTCCTGCCAACGCTCTGAGGCTTCAGGGGTCCCTCCCATCTGACAGATTTGAATACTGAGGGGCAGAAGAGTCTGGGTGGGGCTGCCCAAATATCCTGCACAGGGGAGCTTGAGAAGTTTGTAGAATCCCGGGGTTCTAGGATTCTTGGCCTTTAGTGGGCACCCAGGTGGCAGTGCACTCTAGGGGACAGAGCTCTCTGTCTGCAGGAGGACATGGAAGCTGGCCTTGAGAGTAGAGGGAAGACTCAACCTCAAGGTGTCAAAATTTGAACCTGTTCCATTTCCAGAACATTTCCTACTTCTAGCCAGATTTCTCCATCTTGCTTTAGAAAGATCTCAAGTGCGCCCTCTCACCATCTCATTGTGAGATTTCCTTAAATACCCAGGGACCTTTTTAAACACAATTCGCCTGCACATGTGGGGGCTTTGGCGGTGTGTGCGGAGTGAGGCTGTGGGGAGAGATGGGGCTGAGGAAGGGACCTTCCTGCTTGACAGCAACTCGAGCCCCCATGCCAAGGGCAGGGCGGGTTAGGGCCAGTGGGAGCCCCAGGCCTTATGCTTCCCTGTGGCTCAACCTAGGACCCCTTTCTCTGTCCCAGGTACTAGGGAGTCCTTTGCCTTCTGGCTATGGGTTTTGGAGTCAGGCTCTGCTGTGTGACCATAGGCAAGCCCCTAGTCTTCTCTGATGCTTAGGTTTCTCCTCTCTGAGATGAGGTTGTGGTGAGAGCAAACAGAGGTGGAAGAGGATGTGCAGTGTGAGGGAGGGTTGTCGGCAGCAACTGTAGTAGAAAGTGCCACTTAGAGAGCAGTCACTCTGTACCAGGCTTGGTGCCAGGCGCTCTGCATGCAGGGACTCGGTTCAGCCTCAGGACAAGTTTACGAGTCAAGGACTGTTGTCCTCCCCATTTTACAGAGGAGAAAGCTGAGGCTCAGAGGGGTCAAGGCCCTGCAGGGAGGAGATGGGGGAGCTGGGATTTGAGTCTCGGCTGGGCTCCTCACCATGGAGCTCTGCCTTCTCTAATCAAGCACCAGGGGCAGGCCCTGCCTGGGCTCTTGGCAGCTGGGGAGGAAGCAGAGGCCCTCTTCAGACTCCTGGAGGGCTCAGGGCCTTGGCTGCCCCCACCAGAACATAGCACCTCATCTGCAGAGGGAAGGAATGTAGCAGTCTGATGCGGAGGCCGCAAAGGCTGCTGCTGCAGGGTGGATGCTGGGCCGACGGAGGCCGCAAAGGCTGCTGCTGCAGGGTGGATGCTGGGCCGACGGAGGCCGCAAAGGCTGCTGCTGCAGGGTGGATGCTGGGCTGACGGAGGCCGCAAAGGCTGCTGCTGCAGGGTGGATGCTGGGCTGACGGAGGCCGCAAAGGCTGCTGCTGCAGGGTGGATGCTGGGCCGACGGAGGCCGCAAAGGCTGCTGCTGCAGGGTGGATGCTGGGCCGACGGAGGCCGCAAAGGCTGCTGCTGCAGGGTGGATGCTGGGCCGACGGAGGCCGCAAAGGCTGCTGCTGCAGGGCGGATGTTGAGCTGACAGGTGGCTCCCAAGGAGGAGGCCTCTCTGGCCTGGCCACACAGGATACACCCGCATCCACCCGCTGGGCTCTTAGCCCCACCTGGGGGTGTGGGTGTAATGGCTAGGGGCCCTGCAGAGCTGGAAGGCAGCCCAGGAGTTTCAAAGAGAAGGTACTAGCAGCAGTGATCTGAGGAATGAGTGTTCAGGACCCCAAGCCTGGCTGTTGGCATTCACGGGCCCGGGAGATTGCCTGCAGTGCCCACAGTACACTTTGCCTACAGAGGGCCCAGGACAAAGCTTCCACCCATCGCTTCACCCTTCCGCCCCATCCTCATTCCCCAGCGGCCTGGAAGTCCGCCCACCCTGGGCTCTAATCCCCTGAACAAGTCATCTGATGGCTCTAGGGTTCAGTTTCCTCCTCTATAGGACAGTGCTAAGAATACCTACCAATGCACCCACGTGCAGAAACAACGGCCAAACAATCCCCTTTCAGGATTACTGGTGCTCAAAGTAACGGCTATACTACCCAGACTTCATGTGTGCTCCTTACACTGGACTCAGCATGGTCCTAGGGTTCCATCACAGTTCTCACAAAGTCCTGTGCTGGGCAGGCACTAGTAGTACCTTCATTTTACAGATGAGGAAACCAAGGCACAGAGAGGTTAAGTCATCCACCCAAGAGCACACAGCTGTTGGTGGCCCCAGGCTGTGTTACTAACCACTGCCCACACTTCCCCAGCAGTCAGTGAGTTCACAGTACATGTCTCCTCCATGAACTCGACCTCCTCTATCTTACCCTGTCCACAAAGCAGTGCAGTAGCTTCTCATGATGCAGATTTGACACTGATTCCCCCTGATTAAAGCCCTTCCATGATGCCCCGGTGTTTTCAGAAAGAAACCAAGCCAAGTTTCAGGGCCGTCCATGCACCAGGCTCTGCCCCTGCAAGCTGTACCTCCCTCCACTCCAGGCTCACTGCAAGCACCAGCCAGAGTGAGCCTCCTGCAGACCCCCAAGATGCCAGGCTTGTCTTGACCTATTTGATTTGCTTTCCCTGGAGTGCCTTTCTCCTCCTTAAAGGTGTCCCCAAGGGGTGCCCTCCTCCGAGCAGTCTTCATGGCTATCTCTGTGCTCAGAGCTCACTATGCCAGCTTCTCGCTCGATCTATTCTGTACCTCCAGCTATCACCCAGGGCCTGGCAGAGGCCAGGGGCTCAAACAGGTGTCCGAGGGCTCAAAGAAGACATGGAGTGCCTACGACCCTTTCCCAGAGGGCCCTGAGACACTTGTGGGTGCCAGGCTTGGCAGCAAGCCCAGAACTCAGTTGGGGCTTGGTGACTTCAGTGAGAGCTGAGTAGCCATGACACCTGGGGTGTTTGTTAATTGAGCCATGAATAGCTGTGTCCCAAGAACCTGGAGCTCAGGGTGGTCTGGCTGAGCCAGGTAGGGGCATGGTGTTTGGGGCTTACAGAGCCCAGCTCGTGTGTCAGGGCAAAGCAGGCTGGAGCTGGTGACTGAGCCTGCCACCTGCCACTAATCTCACTGAGCTGACTCCTACAGGCACAGAGTCCTGCTGACCACAGTGACCACAGCTAGACATTTGGGTGTGTGGAATCCCAGGGTAGGACTGAAGGAAAAGTGAGGAGGGGAGGGAAAACCATTAAATGGAGGTCATGTTATTTCATTTGATCCTCACTACAAGGGAGGCTGGGTATGGAGAGTCATCCATTTTACTAATGAGGGAATGAGGCTCAGAGAGGCTGTGTAACCAGTTTAAGGTCACACAGAGTGTGTGGGAACATATCTATAGGAGAAGCAGCATAGACCAGTGATTTCAACCTGGAGTCTGGTCTGCAGCTAGATCTTCCCAAAGCTGTGTGACCTTGGACATGTGACTTCACCTCTCTGAACCTCTATTTCTTTAGCTGTATTGATAAAGGCTTACTCCCTGGCCTGGTTGCTCAGTTTGTTAGAGCAACACACCAAGTTTGAGGGTTTGATTCCCCAGTCAGGGCACATAGAAGAATCCACCGATGAATGCATGAATAAGTGGAACAACATGTTGATGTCTCTCTCTCTTAACACCAATAAATAACATTTTTTAATAATTTTTTTATTGATTGATTTTAGAGAAACAGTGAGAGGAGGGGAGAGAGAAAAAAAAGGAGAGGAAACCATTCATTTGTTCTTCCACTTAGTTGTACATTCACTGGTTGCTTCCCATGTGTGTCTTGACCAGGGATCTAACCCACAACCTTGGTGTTTTGGGACAACTCTCTAACCTACTGAGCTAACCAGCCAGAGCAATAAATTTTTTTAAATGTTATAAAAATAAAAATAAATAAAGGCTAGCCCTGGCCAGATAGCTCGGTTGGTGAGAGCATTGTCCTGAAGCACAGAGGTTGCCGGTTCGATCCCTGGTCAGGGCACACACAGAAACTGATCTATGTTCCTGTCTGTCGCCCTCTCCATTCCTCTCCCTCTAAAATCAACCAATAAAAAATTTTTTTCTTTTTTTTCTTTTTTTTATTTATTCAGTTTTAGAGAGGAGAGAGAGAGACTGAGAGAGAGGAGAGAAAGACAGAGAGAGAAGGGGGGGAGGAGCTGGAAGCATCAACTCCCATATGTGCCTTGACCAGGCAAGCCCCGGGTTTTGAACCAGCAACCTCAGCATTTCCAGGTCAATGCTTTATCCACTGTGCCACCACAGGTCAGGCTAAAAAATTTTTAAATAAATAAAGGCTCACACTTAAGACACACTTGCGATGTGCTAGGCTCTGTTCTTTATCTATATCAACTGATTGAATCTTCACAACTACCCCACAAGACAGGAGCCCATTTTACAAATGGGGAAACAGAGGCACAGAAAGGCTGAGGTGCACAGGCTCACAGTTACTAACCAGGCTCCAGACACCATTCTCTTAGCCCTGTGCTCTTGCATGTGAGCAAATGCAGGCCCATTTATCCAACAGATATTTACAGGGCTTCCACTACAGGCCAGGCAGGCAGTGCTCGGGGGATATACAAGGGAACTAGACAATGTCCCTACCTCCCATAGTGCCTTCAGTAGAGTGGGGGAGACCAAAAATAAAAGCAAACACAGATATAATATTTCAGATGGTAATAGGTGCAATAAAGAAAAAGCCAAAGATGGCCCTGGCCGGTTGGCTCAGTGGTAGAGCGTCGGCCTGGTGTGCAGAAGTCCCAGGTTCGATTCCCGGCCAGGGTACGCAGGAGAGGCGCCCATCTCCTTCTCCACCCCTACCCCTCTCCTTCCTTTCTGTTTCTCTCTTCCCCTCCCACAGCCAAGGCTCCATTGGAGCAAAGATGGCCCGGGCGCTGGGGATGGCTTCATGGCCTCTGCCTCAGGCGCTAGAGTGGCTCTGGTCACAACAGAGCGACACCCCAGATGGGCAGAGCATTGCCCCCTGGTGGGCGAGCCGGGTGGATCCCGGTTGGGCGCATGCGGGAGTCTGACTGCCTCCCCACTTCCAACTTCAGAAAAATACAAAAAAAAAAAAAAAAAAAAGAAAAAGAAAAAGCCAGAGGTCCTGGCCTGTTGGCTCAGTGGTAGAGTGTCGGCCCGGTGTGTGGAAGTCCCAGGTTCGATTCCTGGCCAGGGCACACAGGAAATGCATCCACTGCTTCTCCCCCACCCCTCTCTCCTTTCTCTCTATCTCTCTTTTGCCCCCCTGCAGCCAAGGCTCCATTGGAGGGAATTTGGCCCCGGGTGCTGAGGATGGCTCCATGGACTCTACCTCAGGCGCTAGAATGGCTCCAGTTACAACGGAACAACACCCCAGATGGGCAGAGCATCGCCCCCTAGTGGGCTTGCTGGGTGGATCTGGTCGGGCGCATGCGGGAATCTGTCTCTCTGCTTCTCCGCTTCTCACTTTAGAAAAATACAAAAAAGAAAAAAGAAAAGAAAAAAAGCCAAAGGGGGGGGGACACTAAATAAAGGGACAGAGAGTAATGGGTGGTCAGAGAAGGCTTCTTGGAGGAGGTGATGTATAAGTGATTTGAGGAAATGAGCCAAGGAAATATAAGAGGGATAAAGGTTTCAGGATGAGGGCACCACATCTGCAAAGGCTGTGAGGATGCAGTGGGAGAAGGAAAGAGTTGTAAAAGGAGAGGTTGAAAGATGGGTATCAGGTCACATAGGCCTTGAAGGTCATGGTAAGGACTATGGAGGTAGTAACTATATCCTCCCACACATAGGTATAATTAAAGGATGTGATGCACATGAAAATTAGGATGTAATAAGTGCCCAAAAGAAGGTCTCCATATTTTTTACCATTGTGGGTAAAATACACATAACAAAATTTACTGTTTTGACCACTTTTTTCTTTTCTGTTCTTTTCTTTTAAATTTATTTTTTGACTTTTCTTTTAGAGAGAGGGGTGGCAGACAGAGACAGAGAAAGAGAGAGAAGGGGAGAGAGGAGTGGGAAATGTGTATGTGCCTAGGCTGGGTAAGCCCAGGCTTTCGAACTGGCAACCTCAGCATTCCAGGTTGATACTTTACCCACTGTGCCATCACTGGTCAGGCTCTGTTCTTTTTTTTTTAAGTGAGAAGAGGGGAGATAGACAGACTCTTGCATGCGCCCCGACCAGGATCCACCCAGAAACCCCCATCTGGGGCCAATGCTCGAATAAATTGAGCTATTTTCAGTGCCTGGGGCTGACATGCTGGGACCCACTGAGCCATCCTCAATGCCCAGGCTGTTGCTTGGACCAACTGAACCACTGGCTGTGGGAGGGGAAGAGAGAGAGAAGGAAAGAGAAGCAGATGATCGCTTCTCATGTGTGCCCTGACCGGGGATTCAACCCAGGATGTCTGCATGCCACACTGACACTCCATCCACTGAGCCAACCGGCCAGGGCCATTTTGACCACGTTAAAGTATACAATTCAGTGGTACTTAGAACATTTACACTGTTTTGCAACCACCACCACCGTTTACTTCCAGAACATTTTCTTCACTCAGAAAGGACACTCTGTACCCGTTTAGCAGTCACCCCCATTTCCTCCTCCTACTAAGTCCTGGCAACCATTAATCTGCTTTTTGTCTATGGATTTGCCTATTCTGGATATTAATATAAATGGAATCGTACAATATATAGCCTTTTGTGTCTGACTTCTTTCATTTTAGCATCATATTTTCATTCATATTGTAGCATGCATCCATATTTTATTCCACTTGGTGGCTGAATAATATTCCATTGGATGGATGTACCACATTTTGTTTATCTATTCATCAGTTGATGATTGTTTATCTATTCATCAGTTTAGATTGTTTCCACCTTGTGGCTATTGTGAATCATGCCGCTGTGAGCATGCATGCACAAGTCTTTGTTTGAATACCTGTCTTCATTTCTTTGGGTTATATACCTAGAAGTAGAATTAAGGGGTCATGTGGTAATTCTATGTTTCACTTATTGAGGAACAAATTGTTTTCCACAGTGGCTGTTAAGATTTAATTAGTATTATTTTAATGCCTCTATTTCCTTCTAAGAGCTGCTAGCTTCTCAGCGACCTCTAACCACCTTCACAAAGGAGGGGTGGGGGATGAAGGACTTGATTCTGCTTCGCCTCCTCTCCTCTTCTCCCCTTCAGGCAGCCTCTCTGTCCTGGTCTGTGAACAAGCCTTTGGCTCACCTGAGCCCCTTTTGCAGGTGTTTGGCGACGTGGACCAGGTGCGGATGACCTCGGAGGGCTCCGACTGCCGCTGCAAGTGCATCATGCGGCCACTGAGCAAGGACGCATGCAGCCGGGTGCGCAGCGGGAGAGCGCGAGTGGAGGACTTCTACACTGTGGAGACTGTGAGCTCTGGGACCGACTGCCGCTGCTCCTGCACCGCGCCGCCCTCCTCGCTCAACCCCTGCGAGAACGAGTGGAAGATGGAGAAACTCAAGAAGCAGGCACCCGAGCTCCTCAAGGTAGACTTTCTGGCTGATGGGGGGGGGGGGGGTGTTGGAGAACACCTCCTGCATGAGAACCGAGCATGGGCCGGCGCCAGGATGTACTTCTAGCGAGAAGTCCACAGCGCTGAGGCAGGTGCTGTTTTCCCGTTTCACAAACCAGGAGAGAGAGGCTGCCTGAAGGGAAGCCACTTCTTGCCCAGACCACTGGGCCAGTAGGCGATGGAGGCAGCATTTTTTGGCCCCCTAACCTGAATATATTATATAGCCCCTTACCATCTAATCCTGTATTCTACCCAAACCAGTTCATTTGTTGGCACCTCTACGTTATATTTTAAATTTTGTGACATTTTATTGTTTTTAATTAGTAATAATATTTCTCATATTTAAGTACCACCTGCATGCCAGATGTCATGCTAAAACTCTTATTACAAATGATTCCTCCAGATTCTTAAGTCATTCTGTGAAATATGGGATCTTTGTCCTCACTTTATAAGCGAGAAAAGAAAACTGAGGTTTGGAGAGGTTAGGTCACTGGCCCAAGCTCTCCCATGATGACAAAGTCGATAGCATACTTCATGTGAATTTTTCACACCGTCTCCTCCCCGTGCCGTAGATAGATTAGAAAGAAGCACCAGCTTTGGGGGACATAGCACAGCCCATGCCAGGACCCACCACCCTGGCTTAGACGGGCGTGTGCAGGCGAGCAGTCCGGCAGCCAGCCAGAGACCTTGGTGCCACCCGTACTATGCTCTATGCAGTGCTTGGTGGGGCTGCGACTTGAACCCAGGTCTGGCTGTGTCCAAAGACTGTGTTCTAAACCACAATGCTCTCTTCTCTTCCTTTTTGCTATGGACTAGGAAATTTGGTGCTTTTGAGAGTATCTTTTTCTTTTATAATTCCTTCCAAACACATGCTTTTGAGAGTATCTTTTTCTTTTATAATTCCTTCCAAACACATGGGTGTCAAGAATTGGGAAGTTGACTAAGTTGTTACCCTACTTGTAAGCTAACAAGTTAGCCTGCCCGTTTCTCGGGTGCTGGCCAAAGACACAAACCTCCCGGGTTGGAGACAAAGGACTTGATTACTCAGAGCAGCTGGAGTTTCTCCAGTTTCTCATCCTGCTTCTCCCACTCCAGTCCCTACAGGGTGAGGCAGTGAAGGCCAGAGAACACCTGCACACACAGCGGGGTATTTTTCAAAAGAGGTATTCCAACATAGAGAATCTAAATCTTTTATAATGGGCACTGAACGTGCCTGCCCCACCCCAGAAACAATATCTCTGTGTTCCAAGGCTGTTCACTGTACAGTGAGATGGCCTGGAACAGAGACAGTCAGTGCATAGAAGCAAGAGACCCATGAAAAATTACCTCCCAACATTTGGCCAAAAACATTGTGTTTAAATTTAACTTTAGTTTTATTTTGGTAACAACTGAATGGATACCAAAATTCTCGAAGTTAGGGGATGGTGTTGAATTTTAGACTAAGTGGCCTCTCAACAATTTGGCGGCCCTTGGGGCCTCACCAGGGCCCTGCAGACTCTAGGCCCTGAGGCTGTAAACCAGTCTTCAGGTACAGGGACAAACCCCGCTTCTGCTCAGGTCTACTTACCAATAGCTAAATAACTTCTCAAACTACTGGACATGAATATACTCAAATTCTTTTCATAAAAGCTGGCTAATTTAGTCCTCACTTCAGTCCTTTGTAGAGGGAACTTATGGTCCGGCTTCGCTTGTGGAAGAATCTGAGGCCCCACGGGGGATGGTGACTTGTTTACAATCACACAGCAAGAAATTGGCAGCCTTAGGATTGGAAGTAGGAATTCTCTGCTGTGTCCCGTTGCCCGTGGGAGGGATCCCTAGACAGTTATCTTAGAAGCCCATTGTTCCTTAGGCCTTTTTGGTACACAGCAGCCATGGGGGTTTCATTCAGCCTTATAAGATTGGCGTGGGGTAGTGGCAGAATTGACAGCAGGTGGGGCTGTAGGGGGAAGAGATGTTCTGCCTCATTGACACCCTGGGGACAGAGGCGAGAGGAGAAGGGGCCAGGGGAAGAATGACCCAGGGCTGAGGCCTCTCCCATTTGGCTTGGCTCTCAGGAGGCTCTCTGTGGGCAGCCCCCGGGGAGAGGAGGTTAGAGGAAGCCCATGGGGGACAGGGAGGGGGCACACCTGCCTTACACCCGCCCCTTGTCTCTACCCAATCCCTTCTCAATCTAAGAAGTCCAGCTAAGATTTGGCCTTAGTTGCTTGATTCTGAGAAGGAGTGAGGGTTTTCCAGATCCCCTTTCTGGGGGAGGTGGGCTTCAGGAGCATAGCTCTCACCTTTTCACTCCATTCCCATGACCATAAACCAGATATGGCCTCACCCTTAAGAATCGCCAGTCTTGGCCCTGGCCGGTTGGCTCAGTGGTAGAGCGTCGGCCTGGCGTGCAGGAGTCCCTGGTTCGATTCCCGGCCAGGGCACACAGGAGAAGCGCCCATCTGCTTCTTCACCCCTCCCCCTCTCCTTCCTCTCTGTCTCTCTCTTCCCCTCCCACAGCCAAGGCTCCACTGGAGCAGTTTGCCCGGGTACTGAGGCCTCTGCCTCAGGTGCTAGAATGGCTCTGATTGCAGCAGAGCAACGCCCCAGATGGGCAGAGCATCGCCCCCTGGCGGGTGTGCCGGGTGGATCCTGGCCAGGCACATGCGGGAGTCTGTCTGACTGCCTCCCCATTTCCAGCTTCGGAAAAATACACACAAAAAAAGAATCCCCAGTCTTGTGGGACACGGCTCCTGACTCCCAAAATGTCAATGTGATTGATGCTGGGTCAGGGGATGTCCCAGGAGCTATGGGAACCACGAGTAGGATGTGGCATTAGAACTGGGCTTTGAGGGATGTGGAGGAGTCCCTCGGGCAGAGCAGAAATGAGGGCATTCTGGGGGAGAGCAAATGGAGTGTGTGTGGCACAGGATGCCTCCAAGCCCTCCCTTCACTCCAGCCCCACAAGCCACCTAGCCCGGTGCTTCTCAGACTATCGCTGGGGAAAGACCAGTTGTTTTAAAAAATCCGTCAAGAACACCTGCCTGACCAGGCAGTGGCGCAGTAACTAGAACATTGACCTGGGTGCTGGGGACCCAGTTAGAAACCCCAAGGTCACCCCAAGTTTGAGCATGGGGTTGCTGGCTTGAGTGTGGGATCATTGAAATGATCCCATGGTAGCTGGCTTGAGCCCAAAGGTCACTGGCTTGAAGCCCAAGGTCACTGGGCTTGCTCTCTCTCCCCTTCACAGAAAAGAAAAAAAGAAAAGAAATTTAAAAATCTGTCAAGACCAATACTTTTTAAAAATACGCTAAGAATGAATTCTTAGAAAAATGAAACTAATACAGACATGTATACGTCCAATTATTAAGAATCAACAGAAATAAAATTGCTCTGTCAAATGGCTACAAAATTGTATAAAAGCCTCTCTTCCTCTTTGTAATTATTTTATCACAGACTAATCAGGAGGGTTCGGACCGGCACTGGTCCGCAGACCACACTCCCAGGAGCACAGCTTGAATACACTCCGCTGCTGCCCACTGCCAGCCCTTTTTGTGAGCTGCTTCTGTAGCCTGGAATGCCCTTCTCCTGCCATTTCTGCTTTCTCAGAGCTCAGCTCATACAAAGCCCCTGCCCTGGCAGACTTTACTAACACATACCTGCTCCCAGACAAGGTCACGCCTCGTCATGAGTGACCTGGGCCCCTGTGTGTCACCGTCTGCATGCCCGGCCCGGGCACCTCTCTTACTCTCTGTACTCCTTGCCACCTGTGAGTGCCATGAAGCCTGTGTCTTGCTCATCACCGTCCTTCGTGCCTGGCCCAGAGTAAACATTTGCTGAAGCTGAAGAGGGTAGCAGGGGCAGATCAAGGAGGGCACAAATGCCAGGCTCGGGAGATGACAAGCTGTGCATTGGCAATGGGGAGCCATAGGAGGTTATCCAGCCAGAGAGAGCCCCTTCGTCAGAGCTGAGCTTTGGGAAGCCGGTTTTGGTGGCCGTGAGGTCGGCAGAATGAAGCTGGAAGGTTTCCATTCAGCCCCCAGTCAGCAGTCGTTACAGCTGATACTCACGGAGCCCTTACTGTGTGCTCCCTCTGTGTGGAGCCCTGTCCAGACATTGCTGCTCCTCACAATCCTATCGCCCCATTCCACAGAGAAGGAACTGAGGCACAGAAGGAGCTAGGTGTGTGGTTCTCAAAGTGTGCTCCACAGAGCCTTGTGGGGTACTGTGCAGCCTCAAGGCCTGAGCAGAGTTGTGGGGGAGCAGAGAAGACTCAAAGCCTCACCCCTGCTCCCACCAGAGCCCTGCCCCCTTTCTGTGTTAGAGATCCAAGTCCACTCAGAGCCTGAACACCCCTGGGAGAGTGGGAGTCAGACTGTCTTGGAAACAGCGGGCCAGAGCCAGATGGGAGTGCCGGCCTGCTTGGGCCCTGGAGGAGCCGCAGGGCTGGGAGTGGGCCGTGCTGTAGGGTGGGCTGGAGGAGCTGCCCTGCTCGCAGAGCCAGGGGAAACTGATTTCTCAACAAGCCCCTGAGCCAAGGTGTCCCCGACACTCTTGCTGGCATGCTGGCCATCTGGAGGGGAGATGTCATTTCCTGATGGGGTGTGACAGAGAGGGGAAAGAGAGGGACAGCTATGGGAAGAGCCCTGGGCTGGGCAAAGGAAAGCCAGCACCTGCCACTGACCTGTTGTGCAAGCCCCCCCCCCATCTTTCTTGACCTTAGTTTCCCCATCTGAACACAAGACAGGAGCAGCAAAAGCATGATGGGAAAGAGTTTGGGGTTTTACCAAGCTTGGTTCTGCTCCCAGCTCCCCATGGAGCACCTGGGTGGCCTTGGGCAGGTCCCTTCACCTCTCTAAGGGCAGCTTCCCAATCTAATCAACAAAGATAAAAGGTGTCCAAACCCTGTCTCTGGTTGGGTCTCTGGACGCAGACCCTGTGGTTAGTGATCCATGCGCAGGTGATTTATTATTGAGGTGCTCTTAGGGGAAACTGCTGTCACAGTGGGAGACATGGGGTTCCGGAAGGGGAGGAAGCCCAGCAGGGCTGTGGTTTCAGGCCAGGGACCAGCCTCCACCCCAGGGGACACTGGAGTATGAATGACAGCTCAGTTGTCCCGCTGGGGTTAGGGAGCTGGCTCTTCCGATGCCACTAGTCAGACATTACCTAAGGGCTGCCCCCTGAGGACTAATGCTCCCAGGCACTTTGGGGACAAAGTGGTTCTTTGAAGAAAGTCACAGATGCAGACCGGTACAGGGAGGCACATGCAAGCCAGGCATGGGCACAGGAAACAGTAGGATCGCAGGGGGTATGGTTGGAGCCTGCCGCTACACACCTCGTGGGCTGTTGTGAGTGCCTGCCTTGTGGTAAGTGCTCAAAAGAAAAGTGTTGCTTTCCTTGTGATTACTAGCAGGCTAGGTCTCATGGGTGCTAAGGGCCCGAGCGGGCCATTCTGAGACTCTGGGACTCTGAGGTGCTGTGCTGGGGGGGGGGGGACACTCCTTGGCACCCTTTGTGCCGGGCCCTGTGTCCTGCCCTTACCCTCACCTTCCCCTTCCCTGGGCAGCTGCAGTCCATGGTGGACCTCCTGGAGGGCGCCTTGTACAGCATGGACCTGATGAGAGTGCACGCCTACGTCCACCAGGTGGCCTCCCAGATGGACACACTGGAGCAGGTAAGGGCGGGGCTCTGACCTGGTAAGAGGCCAGGCTGCTGCAGTGCTGGGGGCAAGCGCAGCGTCAGGAGGGACCTGGGCAATGCTCTCTTGACCCTGGTGGTTGTCAAAAGCTGGACTGCAGGCCCTGGCCAGGTGGCTCAGTAGATCAAGTGTCATCCCGGTGTGCCAAGGTCACAGGTTTGATCCCTGGTCAGGGCACATCTGAGAAACAACCAACAAGTGCACAACGAAATGGAACAACTAAGCAAAACAACAAGTTGATGCTTCTCTCTCTCTTTCCCCCTTCCCCGCCCCTCTTCCTTTCTCTCTTAAACCAATGGAAAACTTTTAAAAAAAGAAAACGGAAAAGAAAGTGTGACTCCAGCAAAGAGCTGGGAGAGAAAGACATAGGCCACAGGGTCCAGACTGTGGAGAGGAGGTCTGATGGCCTGCAGGAAGCTGGAAGGCTGGGTGGAGAAACTGAGGCACCTGTGGGTTGTAGAGGAGGGGTGTGGAGGGGGCTGGAACTCGCAGTTACCCTTAGTTCACCAAGACAAGGCCCCACACATTGCACTCCGGGGTCGCCATTCACATAAGTCCCACGCGAGCGCTGCCTCCCTGAGTTGGTGCCTCGTCCTGGTGCAGGACTGGCTCAACCCACCAGGGGGCCAGGCTCCTCCTGATCAGAGAAACTGTGCTGGAGGGCTGGGTGGGCAGCTAGGACTGCCCCCAGGGACAGGGACAGAGTCGGGGGACTTGGGGTTCCAGGCCACGGGTTCGAGGTTCTCATCTCTGCTGTCACAGCCTGGCCTCTGCCTGTTTCCTGCCTCCGGCCTCTGCTGGGAGCCTGGGGACTTGCAGCTGCCAGGAGGGGGCGTGGGGGCTTCCTTTCCCAGCTTCCTTTCCAGAGGGAGGGGGCACCTGGGCATCCTGTGCCCCAGGGTGGGAGATTAACCCCTTACCAACCCCAAAGGTGGGGTCACAGTGGCTTTAATTACTCAAAAAGTGTTTGGTGCCAGGCCCCTGCCAGTATGGGAGAAAGGTAATAACGATTAAATTCCTACTATGCGCAGTGTTTTTGTGCACCCAGTACGTGCCAGACTGGCCTGCTGTCAGCTCTACAGTTATCCTTCGACCGTTCTGCTTGTAATCTTAGGAAGCGTTAACTCACTTCACATGACTATGAGCCAGACAGTCCGGAGGGTACGTCTGCTGGGCCCAGAACAAATCAGAAACAGTTTCCACAGCCACAAGGAAAAATGACTTTTAATTAGCTTCTGTTTGGCATTATCTGTGCTTTGCTTCTGTTCACTAAGTGGTCAGTCCGTGAAGGAAAGGCTTCGCTAACGTGGGAGGAAGTGGAGACAGGCTCCCTGGGAGGAGCTCGCTCCCTCTAACCCTTTCCCTCAAAAGCAGGTTCCGCTTTGCTCCTAGGGGACAACGGGCAATATCTGGAGACATTTTTGGTTGTCACGGTTTGGGAGATTTGGGTGGTGGGTGTTGTTGGCTTATAGTGGGGGAGGTGCCGGGCGTGCTGCTGAACATCCCACAGTGCCCAGGACCGCCCCCCGCAGAGCACAGCTGCCTGGAAAACGTTAGTGGTTGACAAAATCGCCTCCTGCAGTTTGACTACTGTCTTTCCTGTGATCCAGTTTAGAATCTACTCTCCTGTTCCTTAGCGCTTCCGACTGTCACCCTGATAGTTGTTATTTTGGTAAAGATCCTCACTTAACAGGTAAGGAAACTGAAGCTCAGAGAGGTAAAGTCACTAGCTCAAGGCTACTCAGCCAGGAAGTGGAGAGCAAGGCTTTGAACCTGGCTCTGTTCGACTCCTGCCTGCTGCTACTTGGTCCCTGAATCTGCTCACACCCAGGACTGACTAGCATAAATCACTTTTTTCCCCTGTGACAGAGACAGAGAGAGGGACAGTTAAGGACAGACAGGAGAGAGATGAGAAGCATCAATTCTTTGTTGCGGTCCCTTGTTCATTGATTGCTTTCTCATATGTTCCTTGACCGGGGGGCTACAGCAAAGCGAGTGACCCCTTGCTCAAGCCAGCAACTCTGGGGTCACGTCTATGATCCCACGTGCAAGCCAGAGACCCTGTGCTCAAGCCGGATGAGCCCGTGCTCAAACCGTTGGCCTCGGGGTTCGAACCTGGGTCCTCCGCGTCCCAGTCCGATGCTCTATCCACTGTGCCACCACCTGGTCAGGCAGGAAAAAAACACTTTTAGATTATCTTCTCTATAAAGATTTCTATCAGTGAAATCCTGAACTCCTAATACTGATGCTCCAGGGCTTCTCAGCAAATAGGTGCTTATTGCATCTGACTCTAGTTTCTCCTGCTTCCCACTGAGAAGCAGACTCACACGGAGGAATTCCACATATCCTCCAGACCTGCTGGGGCCTAGGACCTGGGGCTGAGACCAGGCCACCCAGCCTTCCTGAGTCCTGTCCAATGGACAAGGTCAGCCTGGGCAACAGCCCAGCGATGGGGATCGCTGGGTGGGAGGATCCATAGAGAGGAACGCAGCGACTCACAGCAGTCCTGTTTCCAGCAGGATTCAGAACCAAGGGCCATGAGGGGGTGGCTGGGGGCTGCTAAAGCCAGGCAGGGTCCCCAGCCAGGGGGGATGGGCGGACAGGAGAAGTAAAAGTGGGGCTTGGGGCTGTGGGAGGAGCCAGCCCCACCCTGGAGAGAAGTCGGAGACTTGGGGACCAGGGGGGAGCAGAGTCTCACCCTTGGCGAAACCCCAAAGTGTTTCATTGTTTGAGCATTTTATTAAAAGAAGGCATTTATGTGTCACTTGTGAAATTAAAAGGTAATTTTAAAGTAGCAAAAGGTTGGTAGCAACTTAAATGATGTATTCATGGGGACTGGCTAGATACATTATAGCTGGTCCACACAGTGGCCTCCTGTGTGGCCAGTAAAGGAGTGGCGGGCACTGTATACAGACATGGAAGTGTCCTCAAGATGGGTTCATGTGGAAAAAAAAAAGCGTTCAAAAAAAAAATCCATAACAATTGGCTGGGAAACAAAGGTGGGAGGGAGACATTTTTAGTACCCATTTGTATCTTTTAGTTTAGTACTGTGAACATATTTTAGCTATTGTTTCATTCATTCACTTTTTAAGTAAAAAATAACTATAGGGTCTCTTAGCAGCACGCTTTATTCCAGTCGTGCTCCCTGGTGCTGCCCCTGCCGGCGAGAACGGGCAGCAGAGCCCAATGGCAGGAGCCCAGGTGTCCCCGCAGGATGAGGGGTGGGGAGGCCAGCGGAGGAGCTGGAAAGACCGCGGGTCCCGCCCCCACAGAGCATCAAGGCCAACCTGAGCCGGGAGAACGAGGCGATGAGGGAGAGCATGCGCCACTTGGGCGAGCAGCTGAAGCACTATGAGAACCAGTCGGCCATCATGATGAGCATCAAGAAGGAGCTCTCCAGCCTGGGCCTCCAGCTGCTGCAGAAGGACTCGGCCGCAGCCCCTGCCATTGCCCCAGACACCGGCCCTGGCAGCAAAGCACAGGTGAGACCATGGCTCTGATGACGGGTGGGCTTGAGAACACAGCAGGCCAGGACCTCAGCCCTGAAGGCCAGCTGGGTGGGGTCTGGGGCTGTAGGACAGGGTGGAGGGCTGGCCCGGCTGGCGAGTCCATGGCAGGACGGAGCGTGGAGCGTGTCTGCCTGCCTTTCAGTGAACAGCCAGCAGGTGAGCTGGGCGCAGGCGTGGGATCCAGCCAAGGCGTCCGATCCCTGAGCCAAGCATTTGGCAGAACGGTCATTCCCATTTCCAAACTGGTGGGAACAAGGTCACAGAGATGACCTTCCCTGCCCGGCCCTGGGAGACCCCGTCTGCTATAGCAGACCACTTCTAGCCTCCCCTGCTGTGGCTGGCCCCCTGGCTGGGTCAGGCCTGCTCAGGGATAGACAGGCAATGCCGTGGGGACCCCCGCCCTCTAATACCTCTTCATCCAGCCCCACCTGGGTTGAAGAACTCCCGCGTCAAACCCCCAACATTCCATAGTCAAGCTCCAAGCACAAAGTGAACAGTTTTGTCACCAGACAGGACCACCCTTAACCTATAACATACCTTCATGCTAATTTGACAAAGGCCCTCCTCTGGGCAGATAAATTAGAAAGAGAAGCCCCTTTGGGTGGACAACTTGTACGAAAGCTCCTTTCTGTGGTTGACACGCACCAGGGTGTGTGGCTCAGCGAATGGAGTAAGACTAGGGTTCAGTGCCATCCATGCCCCTTTGGCCAGTCTCCTGCGTGCACGACACAGCCCACACCCACAGCAGCCTTGTTTTTGGTGAGTGGGGGATTGAGGAAGCTGATGTGGGGTCCTACTTTGAACCTGACTTCCTCACAGACATTATATCTCCATCCATCCCATAACCACCTGTGAGGAGGGATGACCACAGCCCATTTGGCAGATGAGGAAACGGGGAGTGAGGTCACGCTGGGAGAGGGTGTCTGCGCTGGGACCGGAATGGGTTGTGTGTGCCCCCTGAGCCCACGCTCTCCATGGCCACCCCTCAGCTTCCTATGCTGACAATGTGATGGTGGGGCCATGTGCATCTGAGACGGGACCACCTAGATGCTGGGAGGAAGCCTGGAGCCTCGGCCCAGAGCTGGCTTCCGGCTCCTTCCCCTGCCAGCTCCACAGGCGCGAATGAGTCACGCAGAGGTCTACACACTGTACTTGCTGTATCTCCTGGACACTCTGCCTAACAATGATTGACGTCACCGGCCCTGTGTTCTGGTGCCAAGCCAGCATCAAGGGCATTTCAAAGGAAGTGAAAATAACAGAATTCACAAAATGTTAGAAACTGGTCCTGGCCAGGTTGCCCACTTGATTAGAGCGTCGTACTGACATGCCAAGGTTTGGTTTTGACCCCTGGTCAGGGCACCTGCAAAAAAATCAACCAATGGATGCGTAAATAAGTGGAACAACAAATCGATGTGCTTTTTTCTCTCTCTCCCTCTTTCCCTTCCTCTCCCTCTAAAAATCAATCAATAAAAAAAACTGTTTCATGGTAGAAGCCGCCTGCCCTGAGGAAATGCCTCATTACCAGTTGTCCCAGTTGTGCCCGTCAGCTCAGGGCTGAGGGTCCCCGATGCAGGACTTTCCGTGCTAACACTGAAAAAGTTCCAGGCGCACTGGACGAGCTGGTCACTATGCCTAGGGGCCTGAGACCCTCTCCTGCCCATAAACAAAGACCAGTGAGCCCTGGCCAGGTGGCTCGGTGGATAAGAGCACTGTCCTAGAGTGCCAAGGTCACAGGTTTGATCCCCAGTCAGGGCACATTAGAGAAACAACCAATGAGTGCATGGCTAAAAATGGAACACCTAAGTGGAGCAATGCGTTGATGCTTCTCTCTTCCCCTCCCCCTTCCTCTCTCTCAAATTTATGGGAAAATAAACTTTAAAAAAATAAAGACCAATGAATGAGAAAGAGGAGACGCTGATCTGGTGGTTGGCTACCTCCCCTCTGACCATTATAGTGAACTCCCTTCGGGGAATGTACAAGCCTTAGGAAATGGGACCGGACTCTAACCGCTCAGGCTGGCCTGCAAGCCTGCAGAGGAGCTAGAGAGCAGAGTGGGGAAACTGAGGCACACCCCAGTCAGATGTAGCCACTATGAAAGAAAAGCTGTGACTTTATGAGCACCTGGGATGTATGGCCTAGAGCAAGATGACCACTTCAAGCCCCCATGTGCTGAGCCTCCATGATACCCCCCACAACATCCCTTCTGCCAGCCCCCAAGTCTGAGACTTCCCTTCTCTCCCAGGACACAGCTGGAGGGAAAGGCAAAGACAGCAACAAGTACGGCAGCGTGCAGAAGAGCTTTGTAGACAGGGCCCTGCCAAAACCTCCCAAGGAGAAGCTGCTGAGGATGGAGAAGCTGAGGAGGGAGGGCGGCCCGGGCCGATTCCCCCAGCCCACAGCCAAGCCCCGGGCCCTGGCCCAGCAGCAGGCAGTGATCCGAGGCATCACCTACTACAAGGCGGGCAGGAAGGAGGTGACTGAGACTGGTGAGTCGGAGGGGGATTGGAACCTTGGGGAGCAGGGGCTTGCTGGTGGATGGCCACACCCCAAGGATTTCCCACAGAAATCCACGGTCTTCTCTATAGCCCCAGATTTCAACTCCACTGGTCCCCTGTGGGTGCCCTTTGCTCATGCACACATGGGATAATCTCTCCTCGTGGGGTTGTTGAGGGTGAAATGATATCAGCCACTCAGCCGTGGGCCACTCGGTTCCTTGCCCGTATTCACAGCCATCTCCACCCTCACTGGACTTTCCTTCTTCATTCAGAGATGTGCCGAAGGTCCCCTGCGTACTGGCCATATTGCCCAGAAATTCTGCCTAATACAGAGCTCACAGTCTAGGGAGGAAAACCACACCCACGGCCAGGCCGCTGTGGCAGTGGGGTGGGAGAATGCAGGGGCCACAGCGAGGCCAGGCTTCCGAACGGTGACATGGGCCCTCCGGGGCACCTCCTGTTTCCAGACTGGCCTTGCAATGGCCTGCCCTGCCAGCACCTCCCACTTCTCTGCCCAGAGAAGAGCCCCCAGACACCCATAGCTGTCCTGCAGCCCTCGGCTGGGGCACAGTGAAGAACAACAGAATAATTAACTGAGAAACAAGAGGCAAGGGTTCCAAGAGTACCCAAATTTCTGGGCCTGACTCTCCCTCCGAGACCCTGCACAGACACCTGCTGTCCCCTCTCCTGGGCCCTGCAGACCGCCTCCTCCAGTGAGGCCCTCTGCCGGGCCCGTGTCCAGGGGAACTGGGGGGTGGAACTGTACGGAACCTGTCTCCTTCAAGAGCTCCCTCAGTTCCTGGCCTCTCAGGGCTCAGGGACCTCTGCTCCCAGCCCCTGGACTAGTTGCTGGCCCCAAGTCCTGCCAGCTCAGCCTGGCCACGGCACAGAGCCTCTGACCCCTTGCTGGGACACTGCCTAAGAACAGCTGCAGGCATCTGACTCTGCCAGGGAGACCCGTGGGAACAAGCCCCTGCACTGGCAGGCGGCCGAAGCCAAGCCCCCGGGAGGCACCTCCGATCAGAGGGTGTGTCCCCACTTCCAAGGCACTCTTGTGTTGCCCCACAGTGGGACCTGGCTAAGTCCCACCAAGAGAGGACAGGAGGAAATCAGGGATTTGTCTGGAGTCAAGGGACCTCAGTGCAGCCCCTAGGGGCCACCCCATCACAGTAACAATAGCACAGTCCCTTTGTCCCTGGCATCGCAGTTTTCTGAGCACCTTCACCATTGTCACCCTTGACCCAGGTGAGGAACCAGGCTCAGAGAGGGGAAGGGACTGGCTCCAGGTCTCACTGTGAGTTGGTGGGACCAGAACCCAGCCAGCAGGCTGCAGAGCCTACCTTAGACCCTTTCATAGCTCTGTCCCTGGAGCTGAGGACTCTGCCCCTCCTGTGTGGCACTGAATCTTCCTGCTTTCCCTCCCAGACCACATCCATTCCAGCCCAGAGAATTGTGTAGGCCAGAGGTGGCCCAGATGGCTCCAAACCTGGTCCCATGGATGCTGAAAAAGTCCTGTGAGCAAAGCTTGTGCCAGCAGGGGTGGGAGGAGAGAAGGGCGGGCTGCCAGGAAAGCCGAGAGGTGGGAGAAGCGAGTGAGGGACAGAGAAAGACAGTGGGAGACGTGGGGTCCAGAAGGGGCCGGGAAGCTGGCTGCACCTGCCCCTCCCTGACTGAAGTGTCCAGTACCAGGTAGGAGAAACTACAGGGTGCGTTCCAGAGCACAGGACGGGGAGAAAGTCTGGCAATGGCCTTCTGCCTCCTGGAGTTGAATCTAGGAAATGAAAAAATCAGTACAATGTTTGTCGCTTCTTGGCCTGACCTGTGGTGGCGCAGTGGATAAAGCGTCAACCTGGAAATGCTGAGGTTGCCGGTTCGAAACCCTGGGCTTGCCTGGTCAAGGCACATATGGGAGTTGCTTTCAGCTCCTCCCCACTTCTCTCTCTCTGTCTCTCTCTTCTCTGTCTCTCTCTCTCCCTCTCTCTCTCCTCTCTAAAAATGAATAAATAAAATTTAAAAAAAAATTAAAAAAAAAAATGTTTGTCGCTTCAGAGGGAAAAGGGTCACGTATTTGGCAGAATCTATGCAAATGGTTTGTGTACATTTTCCTCTAATCAACACAACAGCCTCACACGGCAGGCCTTATAACTCTCCTTTCACACGGGGGGAAGCTAAGACCACTCAGCTGGGACTCGATGCCCATCTGCCGACCACGAAGCCTGCTGGTCAAGGCCCTTTACTCCCCAGGGCTTCCCTTGTCCACTCCCCGTGGCCCCAGAGTGGGGAGCCCGCTGGCCCGGGGAGGACCCCTGGGATTAGCTGAGATCAGTAGGTGCTGCTGGGACTAAGCTCGGAGTCTTCTCTCTACAGACAACACCCTCAAGGGCACTGCCTGGCTGGAACAGCTGTCGCCCAGGGCGGACGGCAGGCCTCCCGAGCCCAACTCCGCTGAGCATGAGGAGGCTGGGCCCAGGGCCTCCAAGGGAGCAGATGTGGCTCCTGGGACCCCCTCCTCAAACACAGCTACCACACCAACTCCCACGCCCACCACCAGCCCCCTGCCCACTGAGCCGCCTTCACCCCCAGCAGTCCCCAGCCAAGGTGAGTAAGCCCCCATAGGGGTCGGCAAACTACCCCACTGGGCCAAACCCAGCCTGCCGAGTGTTTCTGTTTATGTACAGCCCTCTAGCTGTTTTTACATTTTAAAGAGTTGTAAAAAAAAAAAAAAAAGAAAGAAAGAAAGAAAAAGAAGAAGAAGAAGATAGGGCAAAGGTATGTGGTCTGGAAAGCCTAAAATGTTTACAGTCTGGTCCTTTACAGAGAAAGCTTGACAACGCTTACAGTGAAACAGGTAGTATTTGCAGCAAATTCTTCTTAAAAAGTCACCTAGGATCCCATCATCAAATCCAACAACTGTTTTCACTTCTTTATTTCCTCTGTCCAGGGCTTGGCTCCGCTTTTGTGCCCACATTCGTGGTCTGGGGTTTGTACCTTTTGGTACAGGTCCTCCTCATTAGGTCACCGAGCCCACCCTTCCAAGGGGCCTCCTGGCTGCCTGCCACAGCAGCCATCCTTGGTCCGCGCACGCTCCATTTTTAGGAATCTTTCCTAAGGAGCCAGCAGCGATTTGGACAACAGCTGCAGCTTAACTGGTTTCCTTGCAGCCTATTTCTAACGTCAGAAAACTGAACATATTCTAAAGGCCTAACACTGAGGGGTCTGGTTTAATAAATACAAGGGTACAGATGGCTGGTGGCCTGGTAGAACCTTGAAATCACATCATTAAAAGGCTATTTAATGATGTGAGAAATTGCCCAGTGAAGGGGGAAAAAACAGGATACATAAAACTATATTCAGAAGGCCTGACCTGTGGTGACACAGTGGATAAAGCGTCGACCTGGAAATGCTGAGGTCGTCAGTTCGAAACCCTGGGCTTGCCTGGTCAAGGCACATATGGGAGTTGATGCTTCCAGCTCCTCCCGCCGTGTCTCTCTCTCTCTCTCCCCCTCTCTCTCTCCTCTCTAAAATGAAAAAATAAAATAAAAAATAAAATAAAATAAATCTTTAAAAAAGCTATATTCAGAAGAATCATAGTTTGTTTGTTTTTTTGTTTTGTTTTGTTTTGTTTTTTTCCCATTTTTCTGAAGCTGGAAACAGGGAGAGACAGTCAGACAGACTCCCGCATGCGCCCGACCGGGATCCACCCGGCACGCCCACCATGGGGCCACGCTCTGCCCACCAGGGGGCGATGCTCTGCCCATCCTGGGCGTCGCCATGTTGCGACCAGAGCCACTCTAGCGCCTGAGGCAGAGGCCACAGAGCCATCCCCATCGCCCGGGCCATGTTTGCTCCAATGGAGCCTTGGCTGCGGGAGGGGAAGAGAGAGACAGAGAGGAAAGCGCGGCGGAGGGGTGGAGAAGCAAATGGGCGCTTCTCCTGTGTGCCCTGGCCGGGAATCGAACCCGGGTCCTCCGCACGCTAGGCCGACGCTCTACCGCTGAGCCAACCGGCCAGGGCCGAATCATAGTTTTTAAAAGTATATCTGCATAATTATACATGTAATGAAAAGGAAGGAAATATAACATGTTAGAAAATTTCTTTGGCTAATGGACTTCTGAATGGTCTTTATTTTCTCCTTTTCTGAATGTTCCCTGTTTTTCACAATGATCAGACATGGCTTTGATCACGAGGGAAGAAAAAACGAAAGGCTGCAAACAGCATCAGGAGGGATTTAAGTTAGACCCAGGTAGCCGTCCTGGGACTGTTGCTCTGACTCAGGGCCATGGGTCTGCATACCAATGCTGCGTCCCTCACTCCCCACAGGCAGAGAGGCCAGCTGTGAGGGCACCCTCCGGACCGTGGACCCCCCTGTGAGGCACCACAGCTACGGGCGCCACGAGGGAGCCTGGATGAAGGACCCTGCCGCGCTGGATGACAGGATCTACGTCACCAACTACTACTACGGAAACAGCCTGGTGGAGTTCCGCAACCTGGAAAACTTCAAGCAAGGTTGGGGACCCTGGAGATGGGGATGGGGCAAGGTGTAGGTAGCCTCGGGAGAGTCCCCCGTGGAGACTTGGCCTTCCTTGCCTTGTGGATTCCCCAGCCTGGCCCAGCTCCAAATCATCAGCCACCCCAAGGAGGGGAGTGGGGGGGGCATGCCCTTCGTGCTGGTACCGTGTCAGGAGCTGGAATGCCCAGCAAACGAGATGGACATGCCCTGCCCTCATGAGTATAACTTACTGTCGAGGAAAACAATACTTCAGCGTTTCCACTAGTGTTTATTATGTGCTGACCACCATGTGAGTCAGCTCGTGCCATCTTTATAACTCCAGGAGGTGGGGGTTATCACCCTGCTTTCCCCGTGAGCACGGCCGCAGGGCTTAGAGGAGCTGCAGGTCTGGGTAGGGAAGGACAGAATTTCGGTTATCGGATCTGGGGCACGGTGGGAGGAAGGGGTCATTTAGACATGACCCACGTTCCAGAAATGCAGTCTTATGTGGGAGGTGGAGACTGAAAGAAACAATGTGAGTATAGTGTTAGAGGGATCGCTCAGAGGGCCGTGGGAACCCAGCCTGGAGACCAGGGGAAAGTTCCCAGAGGAGGTGATGTTGCGCTGAGCCCTGGAAGAAGAGCAGAGGGAGAGGGAAAGCTGTTCCAGGCAGAGGGCCCGGTGTGTGCAAAGGCTTGGCACCGAGAGGAAGCGTGGTGACGTAGAAGGGAGGTGGGGGGCAGAGTAATGAGAGATAGGCCTGTGTGCCCCAGGGAAGGGACTGAACTTACCCCGAGGGCTGTGGTATCACACGGAACCTGGAATAGCTGAAGTCCAGCCTCTGCCAGATCAAACTGACCTGGTCCCTGCCCCGAGGGGTGCATAGGCTGGCGTGGGGAAAACCAATGAAGGGTGCCAAGACAAAAGGTTATGGGAGGCCAGAGGAGAGGCGCCTACTCAAGCTGGGGAGATCAGAGAAGGCTTCCTGGAGGAGATAACATTGGCCCAGGACTCTGAAAGCTAAGGAGCCCTTCCCCCGGTAGTTAAGATGGGGAATGGTAGTCCAGACAGAAGAAACAGCAGGAGACAAAACACAGGGGCTGGCCTCAGCCTGTTTCTAAATCCTGGCTGTGCCATTCCATAACTGGGTGACCCTGAACTCTCTGAGCCTGTTTCCTCCTCAGCAAACAGGTCACTAGAAGTCCTTCCTTCTTAGAACCGCAGAGATAAGATCATTGACCCAGCTCAGGCCCATTATCTATCTGGGGCTTGCTGAGCCGCTCCAGAGCCCTTGGGTGGCTTCGCTGGTCCCTTGGTAGGTGGAGGGTTGCACCGGAGACCCTGGTGTGACCAGCCGCCCTCCACACGCAGGACGCTGGAGTAACATGTACAAGCTGCCCTACAACTGGATCGGCACGGGCCACGTGGTGTACCAGGGCGCCTTCTACTACAACCGCGCCTTCACCAAGAACATCATCAAGTACGACCTGCGCCAGCGCTTCGTGGCCTCCTGGGCGCTGCTGCCCGACGCCGTGTACGAGGACACCACACCCTGGAAGTGGCGCGGCCACTCAGACATCGACTTCGCGGTGGACGAGAGCGGCCTGTGGGTCATCTACCCCGCGGTGGATGACCGCGACGGGGCCCAGCCTGAGGTGATCGTGCTGAGCCGCCTGGACCCCGGGGACCTCTCGGTACATCGCGAGACCACGTGGAAGACGCGGCTGCGGCGGAACTCCTACGGGAACTGCTTCCTGGTGTGCGGCATCCTGTACGCCGTGGACACGTACAATCAGCGGGACGGCCAGGTGGCCTACGCCTTTGACACGCACACGGGCACCGACGCCCACCCGCAGCTGCCCTTCCTCAACGAGTACGCGTACACCACCCAGATCGACTACAACCCCAAGGAGCGGTTGCTGTACGCCTGGGACAACGGCCACCAGCTCACCTACACCCTCCACTTCGTGGTGTGAGCCGGCACCTGTGCTCACAGGAGAGAAGTGGCAGTGGACACAGGGGGCTCTCTGTAGTGACTCCTGCAAAGGACTTACTTCATCAGCAAGTGTGTATTGGGTGCTGGGCCCCGGCTAGGTGCTGGACATGGGGCAGAGCCAGCATAAAGCCGCCTTAGCACCCAGTGGAATAACCCTTGCTTCTGCTTGCAGAGCACTGTGCCCAGAGCTTCAGGGGCACTACCCACTTCGTCCTCCCAACAGCACCCTTGGAGTTAGAGATAGCTACTCCCATTTAACAGATGAGGACACCGAGGCTCAGAGAGACAACATCCCTCACCTGAAAAGCCTCAGTTTGGATCAGACGGGCCACGCTGTCACAAGGGCCTCATTCTACAGATGAGACGAGCATGCTGTCCCGTGTCTAGCCCTTTCCTCTCTCTCCTAATTTCTGTTGTTCTCACAACTCTTTCTCCCTTCCCAGGGCTTCTGAAAACCAGAGGCCGTTGGGATCAAAGCACTAACGTTGGGTGGAGGCCAGGCTTTGTGTGCCATGGCAGGCCCCGTTCTGGCTGAGCTGTTGGTGGCCCTGGGCTTCAGGCCTCTTGGCTAATGTCCCTGCTCCTTGCCTTTGGCCAGCCCTCCCACCCTGCCCCACCCACTGTCCAACCACATTCCAAAGCTCCATGGTCACCCAGCCACTGAGCAGAAACCACACCCCGAGAAAAAACACCAGCCCCCCTCCTCGTTCCAGGCTTCCCCCCACCCCACACTCATCTTTCTTTTCTCCTCTCCATGGCTTGTTTCTGCAGCAGCAGCTGAGAAGGCTGCAGGCGGCTGCCTGCTGCAGTGACTCTGCCAGGGTGCGGAGCTGGGCCAGGCCCCCCGGCTCCCTCCCCACCCACAAGTTCTGCCTTTGGCCACATACCCAGGTCATGGGACCGCTCCTCAGTCCCTCCCAGAGCCTTTGGGCCCAGGATCTACCTTGTCCTTTTCTCTGGTCCTTTCAACTCATAACCTATATGCACTCAGGGATACCTCCAGGTCTGCCCCGAGCAAGACCCTAGGCTTGAGGTGGGGCCAGGAGGAAACAGTTTCCCTGTTCTGGTCAGTCCTGACCTGGTCATTTGGTGGGATGGCCCAGCAGCCTGGGGCGCTGGGGGAGGCTGGGATTGGAGCAGTCAGGTCCAGGGAAGGCTTCGGACCTTCTGGTTGCAGGGAACAGCCATAGCCCTTTTCCTGGCTTCCGAGACGTTGATGCCAGGGCTGCCCTGAGCCCAGCACCTGAGGCTGAGGCTGTACTAGTAGGTCACTGCTGATGGTTCTCGGAGCCTCAGACCTGGGCAACAAGACCTTCAAGCCTGCCTCACGTCTGCTTTGGACATTATCTTTAGAGCTGGGAAAAAGTTCCCCAGTCCAACTTCCTGTTTCACCAAAGGAAAAAAGGCCCAGAAAGGTTTAGAGTGGCTAGGGGCCACACTGGAAACAGGATACAGCCAGTTTCCTTCCAGAAGGTCTTTGTCTATATCCTTCACTCTCCTGGCTTAGAGGTAGCTCTGCTGGGAAGGCGACAGACTCCCCAGCCCCCGGGCCATCCCAGCACCTCAGAAGCGTGTCTACTGCTGCTCCCTACACACTCCTCACTCTGGCCCCTTGCCAGCTCCTGGATATCTGTATATTTGAATACCCCATTGCCATGTTAGGAAATTTAGCTGCATACCTAAATTTTGTGCAGAATATACTTCTTTGTATTACTAGGTGATTTTGTACCCTCGGGCATTATCAGGTGATGTTGTTGAGTTTAAGCTGTATCTCACCCCCGAAATAACAGGGATGACGACACCCAGCTGAGCAAGGCCTGACTCATAATAGTGGACGCGTCCAGCCTCCCCCACCCACCGTCCCCAGCTCCACGCACAGGCTCTTTGGGGGCTGCGTTTCCCTTGACCCTGGGTGTGGGGTTTACAACGCTGTGTCTTTTATGATATCACAGCCTAATCATGCGAGATGTGTTCAGGCCCCTCTTTCTCCATTAATCTGAGAAAAGGCAAGGTGGGAATAAACTGATTTTGAAAAATTCAAGGACAAGCAAAATTGTCGTCTGGGGAAGGGTTTCTGGCTGCAGTCTCCAGACAGCCACTACGCCCTTTCAATTTTCTGGCCCTTTTGTGTGGGTTATGTGGTAGGAATAGTTATTTTCCTCGTTTGACAGATAGTCAAACTGCAGCCCAGAGAAGTTACCTGTCATGTTGGCAGTTAAGTGGAGGGCCAGGTTTCAAAATCAGGTAATATAACCATCTTGACTGACTGAGCATCAACAGGGTGCTAAGGCATACCGTGTGCAGATTTTTGCATCTCCACAACAATGGAAGGACTATACTCTGAACGTGCCCATTTTACAGATGAGGAAACCAAAGTGAAGGGACCTACCCAAGGTCACAGAGCAGCTTAGTCTGTGGCAGAGTCAGGGTTTCAGGGCTGGTCAGTATGTTTTCTTTGCTGTGTGCCACTCTAGCTGCAGCTCCAACGCTGGCGGCCATTAATTTTATCAAGTGTGGCCAGGCCACAAACTGCACCCGTCTACGAGACCCAAGAAGGAGGTTGAGGTCAGCTTGCAAAGAGCCGTGAATGCCAAGCCGTGAAGCGACTGCCTCCAACCACGTTCGGAACCAAGTCGTGTGTAAATTAACAGAAAAGGAAATTCTAAGACAACTGGATTTGCACCAAAGCCCCGAACTAACTGACATTAGGAATCCTGTAACCAGTCATGTTTTCTGTTTTGCTTTGGCCACTGGGAAGCTCAGAGTCAAATTTGAAATTATTTTTTAACAATTGTTCGGAGTCTCCGACTGGACTCTGGCTTCATTCTAGCTTCCTGCTTTTACCTTTACCCCTTATCTCTTTGTTTTTATGCTATTGTGTTTTACCTATTTTTGGAAGTTGCCACAGTACCTTTTTTATGCCAACAAAGTGGCATATATCTAAATAAATACATGGTCAAAAGCTTGGTTTAAAAGTCTTGACGAAATACTCTGGTCTACATCCTCATCATAACACAGACATTTAATAACTTTTTAAAAATGTTTAATTTGTTATGAGACTTGGCCTTGTCACTCTATGTCCCTGGAAACTGATCTGAATAATGAACCAGGGCAGAAGAATCCAAGTCAGGCTGGAAACTGACCCCTCCTGGTGCAGAGGAGAAGGAAGCCACCCCCAAGGTGTTCAGACGCTGCTCAGAAACCCCGTGTTCTCCACGTGGGCTGCAGAGGGAGGTGCGGTTTTCAGTCCCGGAGCGAGAGCTAAGAACAGAAAGAAATGTTTCCCCCCAAAAAAGAGCATCATGGCATTGGGGAGGGGACTTGGAGCAACACTTCATCCTGTGTTTCCCAAACTTGAGTCATTCACTTACAGACTTCCTTTGTGATTATTCGTGCAGCATGTTTGTTGAGGTCATCCACAAGCCAGGTTCCACGTGGAAAACTCCGGAGTGCAATCTCGGATCATTGAGGTTGGGAGCAGAGAGGTATTTCCAGGGACTTTCTCCACCCTGCGGTTCTCCGAAAACAAGAAAACTCCGTTGTCTTCAGGGGAAAACATCTGCCTAAACGCTCCACCCTGATCTGCAACCGGGGACTCGCTCAGCAAAGAAAGCTTGGCCTTTCTGTTGTCTGTGGCCGTCATTTTCAGCACTGGACATGACAGGCATGCAATTCAGTGTTCAAGGCAGTTCAGTGGCTGACAGAGGCCAGGGACCGCCGAGTTTATTGGGTTTGGGGACTGGATAGAGTTCGCTCACCTTACCAACTTGGCTGATGACACTGCCTGCCAGAAAGAGCCATGGCATGTTTGTGTGACTTTGGAAACCCCCAGTGAGATGGCCAGCATGCAGCATTCAGGAAGCGACAGCTACTGTTGTCATTGTGGCCAGTTAATGCCCTGCTCAGAGATTCTGCCAGCTCTCCTGGCAGATCCACATCGGGCACTGCAGGCTATCCAACAGGGCTGTCACCCATGTGCCGGCCACAGGGGCACCGGGCTGAGCAGGGCTCATCCCTCTCCTTAAGAGCTTGCTGGGAGGTGGGGAAGCCAGGTGCCACCACCGTCATATGGGGTCTTGGTGCTCCGGGAGCGGAGGACCCAGAGGGGCTCCACATGCCTTGCTAAGGAGTGTGGGCTTCTCTTGGAGCCACACGAGCCACAGAGAGACCAACACCTCCAACCGGCCTCCGTGTCAGAGCAGACCTCCTCTGGTTACCTTTAATGCTATGGTCCTCAAAGGGACCTCTCTCTGCCCTTTGACTTTCTCCCTGGGACATCAAGCCCTGAAATCTCCCCTTGGCCGGAATGAGAAAGGAAGAAATAGTAATAGCTATCCAGAGGAGCTACAACCTCTAAATGTGTGCTCTGGGCCAGCTACAGCTGAGTATGGCGTTATCTCATCAAATCGCCCAGGAAGCCTATGACATAGGCACCATTGCTCTCCATATCTCACAAAGGGGAAACTGAGGCACCAACTGCTATATCTCATGTTCAGGGTCACATGACTGGTAGTGGCTGTGCTGCATTGCCAATGCCCGGGTGCCACCACAGACATAGATTTGGGGGGCAAGGAGTAAGCGTTGGTGTGTTTTAAAAGCTCCCCAGGAGATTTTTGCCATGCGTTCAATGTTGAGGTCTCCTGCCCCTCACACTCCTGCACGCAGAAGGAGCACCCCAGGCTAGGGTGGATTTGTCAGGTGCCAGGCTGCACCCAGGAAAGCACTTCTACCCAGCTGTCCCAGGAGAGGAAGAAGAGACAGCAAGGGTGTGTGTCAGCGATTTCTCCCCAGTGGAGCGACTGCGGGGGGTGGGGTGGGGGTGGGGGTGGGGGCTCCCAGGGCCCAGACACAAAGGCTCCCTCTGCCCCAGGCAGTGCTCAGACGCCGCCCTGCTTACCCAGCCCAGTCTGAACTCTGCCCACATCTGGGGCCAGCCCCTCAACCCCCACATTCCAGAGCAGGGACCCCATGAGGCAGGAACAGACAGGGCTTTCAGGGTACATGCCTGCCGGGGGATGAATTATTATCAAGAATTATCTGCCCTGAGCACAGGGTGGCATTTCACGTGCCAAAGGTTGGCTGGCCCCGCCCTGGCCCTGGCTGCTTGGCTCCAGGGCCCTCATTCCAGCTGTGCAAGGACAGAAACTTTATTCTCTTCCACAGCCAGGGGCCTCCGCCCCCACCATCTGTGCAGCACCCCCTCAGTGAGCCCCCCACCCCCAGCCCCAATCAGGGGCCAGAGCCTCCCTTCTCCACGGCTTGGCATGGAGCAGATTAGATAAGGGTGATTCAAAAGTCAAGTTTCCCAAATCTTCTTAAGCTGGGGATTTTTATTGACAGGGAATGTCATTGTTACCAAGATGTCAGACCCAACCTGTTCTGGCTTTTCTGCATGAGGCCCTGACAAGTGCAAACAGCTGGCATGAGCTTCCCATGGAAGGAGCCAGGGCTTTTGGAGCCAGACAGCTCCTCGGGTTGAGTCCCAGTTCTGCCACCTGCCACCTGTGGGACTTGGGCGCTCTACATGTAGTCTCTGATCTGTTTCCTCATCTGTAAAATGGGATGACAACCGTGAGGTTGAAGTGAGATAATAGACGTGAAAAAGCTCTACGTGGGAACGTGGAGGGCATACAGCAGTGCAAGGCACAGTGACTGTAAGGGACCTCAAAGACTGATGCAGGGCATCACCTTCATTCTGGTCCCCAGGGCCTCAGCTTGAGGCAGACCCAAATTGAATTGTCAGCATACCCAAGCATGTTCTCAAAACTGATGACCGTCCTTGCCTTCTATACCAGAGAGCAGGAAGGGCAACGGTGCCTGCTCAGATTGATTGGTAGTGGCTGCCATTGGGAGCTGCCCCAGGCCCAGGGAGAACACTGAGCGATTAGCGATGTCTGCCACAAGAACAAGAGATTCCAATAGTGGAATGTACGCTAAATTTCGCCATTTCTATTTTAGGGTTAGGTCTAATTGTTTCTCACTCTAGTTTTGCCTGAATTTCTGTGACAGCCTCCACACAGTTCTTTCTGCTTCTTTCCACCCTCTGAACCTCGACTTCAGCTACTAGAGTAAACTTGAAAATGAAAATCTCCTTTCACTCCTTTACCTTTCACTGTCCCGTGGCTCCTCCCATTGCTCTGAGGATCAAACCCTGCTGCCTTCAAGGCCTCACTCACCCTCCAGGCTCATCCCTGGTCACTCACTTCCAAATATCCCAACCTCAAACCCTGTCGAACTGAGGACCTTTAAGAACTGATATGTGCGGATTTGAGGCAGCTCGGAAAGTCAAACTGAAAACCCTGTGCCCAGACTCACAAGATCAGATCACAAGTAGAGGGACAACCCAGAGACCTCACTGCATGTGGTGAGTGAGTTTAACCAACTGGAGGGAGCTGGCAAACTTCCAGTGAACCCTGAGGTGCCGTGCCGTTTAGCAAAGCTGTCGTCCCGCTCACCCCTAACCACGCTGATTGGATTAGTCCTGGGTTGCCCCTGCGAAGGGGAATTTTCTCTCCTCTCTCTCCTGATTGCCCATTCCAAAAACAAATCCCTTCATCAGCAAGATGCAGGGCAGAGGCTTCCAGGCACCACTGTGTCCAAATCTTTTTTATCCAGGGCCCAGGCATGCATGAGGGTCTCTGCCCCACCAGAGGCCAGTGGGGTTCTTCTCCGTCCCCTCTCAGTCCCAGCTCTTGCTACTCCCCTGATATTTCCATCTCTCGCTTTCACAGACTCCTCCCCTGAGCGCCTGCTCTGGCCAGGAGCGGGAAAGAGCCTTGGAGATTCAGATATGTCACAATCCGAGTGGACACTGGATATTCACTGTTAGTGGACCTGACAGGAAGGATTGGTGGTCCAGAAACAGCCCGCATCGCATGGCTGGGGAACGAAAATCTTATAAACAAATCCTTCTCTGTTTTTGAAAATTTGGCATCTTTACTGAAATCACTAAGGAAGAGTCTAGGCTTGCTAAAGAGGCAACCATTTGAATGAGTTCCTTGAGGGAAAATAGCTTCTTTAAAGAAAAGAATCCAAACAGGTTTTCTTTCTTCTTTCCTTTTTTTCTGTTTTAACTTTTTCCACTGACGTAATGTCAAAGTTATAGAAAAGTTACAAGACTAGCACTAAGGATTTCCATATACTCTTCCCCCAGATGCACCAATTATTCACATTTTGTGACATCTGCTTTATCATTTTCTCTGTGAATCTTTTTTTCTAAACCACTTGAGGAGAAGTTGCAGATATGATACTCCCTTTCCCCTTAAATACCTCAGTGTATATTTCCTGAGAACACGGACATTCACATGACCACAGTACAATGAGCAAAATCAGGAAATTGAACGTTGACCTAATAGCACATCTAACTTACGGTCTTAGAGCAAAGTCTTTCTAGTCCGTGATCCAATCTACGATAACAAGTTACATTTGATTGTCACATCTCTTCAGTCTGCCTGACCTCCAGAGCACTTCCTCAGCCTTTCCTTGTCTTTCGTGACATTGTCATTTTTTAAGAGTACACATTTTGTGGAATATTCTTCAACTTTCATTTGTCAGATGTGTCCTCATTCAGGCTACGCATTTGGGGCAGGGAAGCCATGGAAACGATACTATGTCTTTTCCGGTGTGTCCCATTAAGAAGCATTTCATGTCAATTTGTCCTTTTATGAGTGATGGTTACTTTGATCTCTCGATTAAGGTGGTGTCGGTCAGTTTTAGCTACTGTGCAATTACCATCTTCTCTTTACAAGTAATAAATATTTTGTGGGGGAATAATTTGAGACTATCCAGATATTTTCACTATACTTTCACCCTCTAGCTTTAGCACCAAGATGATCCTTACCTATATTAATTATCACTCTGATGATGGCAAATTATTACTCTGGTGATAAAATTTCCTTCATTAGTGGTCAGAATTCTGCTGTAAAGAAGAGTGTACAAAAAATGTGTGTTTGGCCCTGGCCGGTTGGCTCAGTGGTAGAGCGTTGGCCTGGCGTGTGGGGGACCCGGGTTCGATTCCCGGCCAGGGCACATAGGAGAAACACCCATTTGCTTCTCCACCCGCCCCCTCTTTCCTCTCTGTCTCTCTCTTCCCCTCCCGCAGCCAAGGCTCCATTGGAGCAAAGATGGCCTGGGCACTGGGGATGGCTCCTTGGCCTCTGCCTCAGGTGCTAGAGTGGCTCTGGTCGCGGCAGAGTGACGCCCCGGAGGGGCAGAGCATCACCCCCTGGTGGGAAGAGTGTCGCCCCTGGTGGGCGCGCCGGGTAGATCCCGGTCGGGCGCATGCAGAAGTCTGTCTGACTGTCTCTCCCCGTTTCCAGCTTCAGAAAAATACAAAAAAAAAAAAAAATGTGTTTGTATGGACGATGGACCCAT
This sequence comes from Saccopteryx bilineata, assembly GCF_036850765.1. Taxonomy (NCBI): domain Eukaryota; kingdom Metazoa; phylum Chordata; class Mammalia; order Chiroptera; family Emballonuridae; genus Saccopteryx; species Saccopteryx bilineata. The sequence continues at coordinate 10,577,874 of NC_089491.1, read as the reverse complement.
GCATTGTTATCTTATTCGATGGGTTCCAGATTAATACTGTCAATATTTGCTTGATAACCAAATTGTTCCAGGTTTGGTCAGTGAGAGCTCATTCAAGCTGGCTGCTCTGTCCTTCTGATGAGTCTGCATTATTCACTGAGCACTTCCTTCCTTTGTGGTATGAAACGATGCTCCAGACTTACCTTGAATTTCCTCTGTCCTTACCCAGCAGTCAGGCATTTCTTTAAGGAGCCCTGGTTCCTTGGTGGAGGACAACATTTAGACAAGGACCTGGGTGCTAAGTGGGCTCGCTGGTCCCAGAGTATGTGTTCCTGGGTCCTCTCAGTGGACAGAAGTAGGAAATAGGTACAAACTTGAAAATACAAGTCCAGGAGTTCTCGATGCTTCCAGTTCCATCCAGTCCGATACTGCAGCATATTGGTCTTTCCTGTTCCTATTTGTATCTCCTTCTACAACAGTGAGAAACCTGGCTCTCAACACCCTCAAATATTTTGTTTTTCCCTCAACCCTCCAATACATAGAGAGCATTTCACAGTTCTAACCCATGCCATAGTCCAAGAAAAACAAGCCTCTTAGTTAGGGTTCAGCACTTGTTTGCAATTCTTTTTCTCTTTAGACTGAGGGTATATATCAAAGTTCTGTGTTCAGAAGTTACACGTGTTAGTTCTTTTCTTCCTTTAGTGTAGTTGGTTATTCATCTGAAATGTAATTTGATAATTTATAAATACTTCATTTGAGATTTTTGCTTTTTTCCTTTGCTTGTTTTAGTTCTCTTATAAATAATGTGTAACCAAAATTTCCTTTTCCTGCTTTTCAGCTTGTCTTGTTGTTGTTATTGTTGTTGCTTTAATAAAGGAAATTTATCCATTTACGTGTATAGTGAAAGCTCACATCTGGTCTTTTCCCTGACGTGTTGTTTGCATATTTTAATTTGTTCACTTCTTTTATCTGAATGGGAGAGAGTTAAGAGCCCCTTTTATCTGCCAGTGCCCAGCACCTGGGCTGGAGCATGGTCATGCCCAGCAAACATTTGTGGACCATTAATGGGAGCTCAACAAGCAGCTTTCCCTTGTACCCGGATAGACGCAGGCTCTTGACCTTCCTGTGATGATAACACTAGCTCAGCAGTGACCACTTAGTTGAAGAATTATGAAAAGTCTTAGCAAAGGGCTTAGATATGGTAATCACTGAATAAATTCTATCTGTTATTTACTAAGCATTGATGAAGAACCAGGCGTGGTACTATGTTATCTTATTTAATCCTCACAGTGATTCTATTTTACAGATGGGGAAAGCTGGGGCTTAGGGGAGTTATTTTTTACATCTAGGAAGCAGTTGAGTTGGGATCTGAATCCAGATCTGACTTCAGAAACCCCCCTTAACCCACCACATGTCCCCCTGCCTCTGCATGTTCAGAGACAAACACATATGCAGTCCCAGGAACTGGGAAGCTCTTGCTCACAAGGTCGAAGTTTCCTCAGCTGGACCCGGCTGCCAGCCAGTTCCCTGGAAACCCACAACCCAATGGAGGTTTGTGTCAGGAAGTCAGACCCACGAGAGAATAAGGAAATGCTCCTTTGATGGCTAGAAAGCTACCTCCATAGTATGTCCTCTCCATCAAAGTAAACATGACTTTAAAGGTTTGGCCAAAATGTGGTATAAATAATGACAGTCAACACTGATGAGAAGTAATTCTGAGACAGGCCCCTTACACTGGGATTTCGCAGCCTCAGCACTGTTGACATTTGGGACCAGATCATTCTTTGTTGGGGGGGCAGAGGGGGCTGCTCTAAGCACTATAGGATGTATAGCAACGTCTCTCCCTCTTCCTCCTCTCTTTCTCTCTACAAAAAATTAATTTAAAAAATTTAAGACTTTAGCCTGACCAGGCGGTGGCACAGTGAATAGAGCGTCAGACTGGGATGCGGAAGGACCCAGGTTCGAGACCCCGAGGTTGCCAGCTTGAGCGCAGGCTCATCTTTCTGTACCAGGTCAGCCCAGGGCACAGGAGCGTCTCCTGCGGCCATAAGACCTTTCAGCTCCACATGTCACTCCTCGTGGGGATCTGTAATTGGGAGGTATGATGCCGGAAAGCATAGGATGGACCGTTTCTCCGAGGCCTTGACTTCCTATAGCTCTTGTCCATCTCATCTGGGGATCAGTGGGCACTTTTCTAAGTGGCCGCTGAACACACAAAGGGATATTAATAAATACTTGTGGCCCCAAAGCCTCCAATGCTTGTAGACATATACCTGAAAGCATGTCATCTAATGTCAGGACAAACCTTGTCCCTCCAGAGAGGGACTGCAACTCTGCGTTTATCAAAGAGGCTTTTCCATGTAGACTAAGGGGGTTTAAAGAGATTTCAAACCAACTGGAAGGACTTTCCTTCAAATACGGGGTTTTACACAGCATTTCATGAAGTTCTTCCAAAGATCTCAGAGTCCCGGGGAACCAGCTGCAGGCCCTAACACTTCCGGAATTAAAGCTCATCATGAGTGCAGCCTCCAGCCTGGTTTGAAATCTTCCACACTGCCCGCCCCCTAAACAGGGCACTCCACCTAAGCTAAGCTAGTATCTTTTTTCCTCAGCACAATTTAAGGAGGAAAATGAGTCCAATAACAGCTTCAGACCAGAACAATATCAAGCTAGGTCTGTTTTTACTATACGCTATGACTATCCATGGTAATACAAAGGAAGAGGGTGTGGTGAACTGTCAGGCCCGGCTACCCCAGAAGTCAGGCCCAGAGAGACAAGCTCCGAGCTCCCTGCTAGGCCATGACCGAGCCTCAGAAAGGAGCGATGTGGGAGAGACTGGGCGTTGACTGGCAGTGGAAGCTGAGGGTCAGAAAGGACAACCCCTGGTTTCTGGCTGACACAAGAGGTGGAAGGAGGTGCCGTCACCTTCTATGGGATGGGGTGGGGGGGACAAAAAGGGTGAAACCCAATGCTTGCTCATGGGACACATCCACGATAGGAAACGCGCCGGGGGGAGGAGACGTGGGCCCCTGCTCAGCCTTCACCGCTCCCAACTCATGCCTCGTAGACTCCTCAGCCCCCGGCCCTGCAACGGCTCCACCAGTGCTGCGGGCTTGCCAGCTCCAGGCACTGGCGACAGAGGCTGTCACACCCAGGCCCAGTGCAGCCTGGGTGGGGCACCACCAGCTGGGTATTGCCTCAGTGTGAGGGAGTGGAAGGAAGAGAGGCCCAGCTAAGGCAAGGCTCCAGAGATAGGGTGCAGGGTGCCCATCCTTCCAGGAAAACAGGCTGGTCACCAGGATACAGCTCATCGTCTTGCAGCTGGTCCAGCTGACGTTGTAGTTATTTGGGCACATGGGGGCTATTAGGTGACTCCTTCACCCACTACCCAGGTGTTACATGTCTCCTCAGGCTCAGAGCGGTGAAGTCACTCATTCAGGGACACACAGTTGGTTGGACAGGCCTGGCTCACACTGGAACCCATGCTCTGGTGGCAGGTTTCATTCCAAGTTTTCCTTCAAAGCGGACTTGGGTGATCCCCACTGACCTTTCACAGTCTCTTCTCGAGAGTATGCAGATTACACAAAGCGAAGTCCTCTCTGAACATGTGTTTCTCAATTTTATGTTTAAGAAATTTGTTTTTCCTTTTCTTTTAAAGGAGGTTGCAAGGCTCATTTAAAAATATTTAAGTGTAAGAACTTGGAAGACGTTGGAGGCCGGAAACAGTAATTACCGCAAAGCACTCAGTCGGCATAAATGCCTGCCAATTCCTGGACCATCTGGGGAGTCCAGGCCCTGCCCCAGAGCGACCCTTGGGGAGCACCACACCCCCTCAGGGGTCCTGGCCAAAGCCACTTCCGCGGACTTGGCCGGAGCTCTGAGCCTGCCTGGAAGCTGGCCCACTTCCCAGCTGCGGTTTTTGCCCTGATGTGCTGGGAGCCATCCCACGGTCTGAGGCCTGGCTCCTCACCTCCCAGGGGAGGCTGGAGGAGAACTGAAGCCTGGATGAAGGGGGACCTGGGTTCAAATCCCACCTCCACCTTCTTCAGGTCCACAAGCCCTGAGGGTAGGCTCTGGAACCAGACCCTGGGTTAGAACCCAGACTTGACCACTTCCTGTGTGGTGTTGAGCAAATCATTGCCATCTGCACTTCAGTTCCATCCCTCACACAAGGATTAGAACGGTACCGACCTCGCAGGCTTAGGTTAAATGACCCAATATGCATAAAATTCTCAGAACAGTGTCTGACACAAGTGCCCAGTAAATGTGGAGTGTCACAGTAACAGTGTCTTTGAGCAGCGCCCCTGTACCTCCCGTAGCCTGTTTCCCCATCTGTACAATGGAAATGATCAGCTCTGATGAGCTAATTAAATGAGATGATGCACGTAACACACTGAGCACAGCTCCTGGTGACTAGTGAACATTCAGCAAATTCTTAGCAATTATCACAAAGCCCTTCTGGGAGCCTCATGCTCTGGAAAAACTTCCTGAGGTTAAAGGATTGAATTAACAAGAACAGAGGCAATGCCAAGTCATTTAACAATCCCTAGAGCAAGGGGGCCAGCAGCCCCCAGGCCCTGCAAGCGTTTTGGTAAATGGCACAGGGTCGGCACAGGGATGCAGAGCCATGGGCAGGCTGGGAAGCAGCTCATTCTGATGCAGAGGTGGGAAGCTGGCAGCAGGGAATTCTGGGATCAAAAGCAGCTGGAGGATGTCAGCTGTGGGGCTGGGGGACTGAGCTCAGGGAGGGACGCTGCCAAGGCCGAGGGCAGGGTGCGGTGTGGCAGTCTGCAAGCTGAGACTGTGGGTGGACGGGGGCAGGGTTCCAATCTGGCCATGAGCTCAGGCAAGTCCCTGCCCCTCTGAGCCACTTTCCTCATTAAGTGGGGCCAATGGTATTCAATGACTCGAAGAATACCCGTGTGCTCCACGCCAGGTACTCAGGGGGTGCTCAGTAACAAGGCTGTTACGACAACCTGGAAGCCTGGTCAGGTAGGTTAGAGCCATCCAAAACCTCACACAGCATCACAGATAAGGGGCCAACTCAGGCAGACTAACACCAGTTGCCCTCGCTCAGGAATCACACTATCCTTGACTCTGTGGGAAGAGCACTGGTGGAGGAGTCTGTAGGCCAGGGCTCTGCCTCCCCCTGGTGACCTCAGACCACCTTCCGACAGCAGCGGAGATGAGCCCTGCCGGTACCCCCTAGATAAGATCCTAGACAACGAATAGAACCTGCCGTTTCAGTCATAGCTCTTCAGAGAAACAGAACCAAGAGGACGGGGGTGTGTGTGTGTGTGTGTGTGTGTGTGTGTGTATGTGTAAACTGAGGCTCAAGAGGTGACCAACTGAGAAAGTGAGAAATATGACCCTCATCCACATTTCTGTCCATGTTAATATTGTTAGAGAGTAGGATTTGAAGTGATTTTTATTGTTTTTCTTTATATCTTTCTCACTGTCTAGTATGTTTTAAAATTGCACATGCGGCCTGACCTGTGGTGGTGCAGTGGATAAAGCGTCGACCTGGAAATGCTGAGGTCGCCGGTTCGAAACCCTGGGCTTGCCTGGTCAAGGCACATATGGGAGTTGATGCTTCCTGCTCCTCCCCCCTTCTCTCTCTCTCTCTTCTTTCTAAAATGAATAAAAAATTAAAAAAATAATTAAAATTGCACATGCATAGCTTTCATAATCACAAAAAACATTAAGTGATTTTCACTTTGAAAAAGAAAAGACTGATTTTCTGAGAATATATCTTCCTCTGCAGATGAAACATTAGAAAAACTTCTCAAAAACAGTGAAGAGGCTACAACTATATATTTGTCAAAAGACTCAGAAAGCCTGACCTGTGGTGGTGCAGTGAATAAAGCGTTGACCTGGAATGCTGAGGTTGCCGGTTCAAAACCCTGGGCCTGCCCAGTCAAGGCACATATGGGAGTTGATGCTTCCTGCTCCTCCCCCCTTCTCTCTCTCTCTCTCTCTCTCTCTCTCTCTCTCTCTCCTCTAAAAAAAATTAATAAATAAAAATTAAAAAAAAAAAGACTCAGAAAAAAGCAGAGACAGATCAGCCAAACATGCTGAGAGCTCCTGGCCGATCCAGGCAGAAGACGGGGGTGCTCATCGTACTATACTCCAGTGAGTTTACCTGTTCAAAATCAATACTTGATATGAGGGTGCTGTAGACATTTAAAATAACCCGAGAGGGGAGTAGGTGTTGATATAAATGGATCATATATTCATTACTAACCTAGGTGTTGGTTTTGGTAAAAGACTTCAGATTTTAATGGTTTAAGAGTACAGACTAAAAATTTTAGGACAACCACTGAAAATGCAAAATTCCCAAACTACTAGAAGGAAAAATAGATAATCAGAGTAAGATAAGAAAAGAGAAAAGGAAATGTGTCACAAACAAGAAAAATAGAAGGCACAAAAGAAAGTAGATTTAAAAACCCAAGAAGTCAGAAGTTACATTAAGTGTGATTGGACTCAATGATCCAATTAAAAAAGACACCTCTAGCCTGACCTGTGGTGGCGCAGTGGATAAAGTATCGACCTGGAAATGCTGAGGTCGCCGGTTCGAAACCCTGGGCTTGCCTGGTCAAGGCACATATGGGAGTTGATGCTTTCAGCTCCTCCCCCCTTCTCTCTCTCTGTCTCTCCTCTCTCTTTCTCTCTCTCTCTCTCTCTCTCTCTCTCTCTCTCTTTCTCTGTCTCTCCCTCTCCTCTCTAAAATGAATAAATTAAAAAAAGAAGACACCTCTAAAATAAAAGGATACAGCAAAGTCAAAAATAAAGATACAGGCCCTGGCCGGTTGGCTCAGTGGTAGAGCGTCGGCCTGGCGTGCAGAAGTCCCGGGTTTGATTCCTGGCCAGGGCACACAGGAGAAGCCCCCATCTGCTTCTCCACCCCTCCCCCTCTCCTTCCTCTCTGTCTCTCTCTTCACCTCCTGCAGCCGAGGCTCCATTGGAGCAAAGATAGCCCGGGCGCTGGGGATGGCTCCTTGGCCTCTGCCCCAGGTGCTAGAGTGGTTCTGGTTGCAACAGAGCGATGCCCCGGAGGGGCAGAGCATCGGCCCTTGGTGGGCAGAGCGTCGCCCCCTGGTGGGCGTGCCGGGTGGATCCCCGTCGGGCACATGCAGGAGTCTGTCTGACTGTCTCTCCCCATTTCCAGCTTCAGAAAAATACAAAAAATAAAAATTAAAAATTAAAAAAAATAAAGATACACCATGCAAACAGCCAAAACAAAACTGAGGTAGCTATGCCAATAGCAGACAAAATAGATGTGAAGGCCAAAATCATTGCTAGAAAGAAATACATTTTATAACAAGAAGAGTTTGATTCATCAGGAAAATTAGCAATTTTGAAATGATGTGCACGTAGGCGGTTCTCTATGGGGCACGCCTGCACCTTTCCCACCCCTCTCCCCTAGACACGATTTCTTTGCTTCTCTTTCTTCTAAACTCCAAGAGCCCTTCCTTTGCCTCTGTAACTTGTTTCCTGAGCCCATTTCTTCTATGGCTCACTTTCTCTAGCTCTGTGACTTTCTGAATAAACTTTCTCTTACAGTTTGGGGGGGAAAAAAGAAAAGATTATATACACTTAATAAAGTAACTTCAGCCTGACCAGGCGGTGGCGCAGTGGATAGAGCGGCAGACTGGGACATGGAGGACCCAGGTTCAAGACCCCAGAGTCTCTGGCTTGAGCACAGGCTCATCTGGTTTGAGCAAGGTTCACCAGCTTGAGCCTAAGGTCATTGAGCAAGGGGTCACTCGGTCTGCTGTAGCCCCCGGTCTACATATGAGAAATCAATCAATGAACAACTAAGGAACTGCAATGAAGAATTGATGTCTCCCATCTCTCTCCCTTCCTGTCTGTCTGTCCCTCTCTCTGACTCAATCTCTGCCACAAAAAAATAAAAATTAAAAATAAAGTAACTTCAAAATATAGGACATAAATATTGGAAGAAATGCAGGGGATAAACAGATAAATCTCAGCATCATAAAGGGAGTGTATAACATTTTCCCTCAGGAATTGATAGACAGACACAGGGAAAATCAGAAAGAATCTAGATTAAGAAACCTGACCTAGCCCTGGCCAGACAGCTCGGTTGGTTGGAGCACCGACCTGAAGAGCAGAGGTTGCTGGTTCGGTCCCTAGTCCGGGCACATGCATGAATGGATTGGTGTTTCTCTCTCTCTCTTTCTCTCTCCCTTCCTTCCTCAATAAATAAAAAATTTAAAAAAGAAGCCTGATCTAATGGATCCACCTAGAACCCACAGCCCACACTTGTGGAAGGCATGGCCTTTGCAAAGACAATGCAACATTTGCAAAAGGTGACCACATATTGGGCCATAAAGCAAAGAATTAATATCATTCTGAGCATGGTGTGACCACATGTATTCAATACAGAAATAAATTACAAAAATGATAACTTATCATTTGGAAGTTAAGAAACACAGTTCAGCCTGACCTGTGGTGGCGCAGCGGATAAAGCATCAACCTGCAATGCTGAGGTTGCCGGTTTGAAACCCTGGGCCTGCCTGTCAAAGCACATAGGACAAGCAACTACTACAAGTTGATGCTTCCTGTTCCTCCCTGCTCTCTCTCTCCTCTCCTCACTCTAAAAAATAAATAAATAAAATTAAAAAGAAAGACAGAAAGAAAGAAACACATTTCAAAGACAATGTCATGATGAAAAACTCAAAAACAGGCAAAAGTTCTAGAAAGGCCCACTTGGGACCTGGCGGAGGGGCAGCCGCCGGGGAACCCATCAGTCCTGGTCTGTTGGGACACTGGGCCGTGTGGCCATCTCAGCCCGTGGTTCCCGAGCTGTGTTTCAAAGCCAGCATTTACCACACACCCAGTGTGTGTGCCAGGACGGTGAGCTCTCTGGTGACTTCTCACCAGGAGGCTTCTGTGGAAGCTCCATTCCCATCTCCATTCTCCGGAGGAGAAAGCTGAGGCTTGGACAGGTCAGGTGACTCACCCCAAATCACCCAGCTATAAAGTAGCCGGGTCTGTTGGACTGCATGTTTTCAATTACCCATGAAGGTGGTACAATTAATAATTCCATTTTTTACGAGAGGAAACTGAGGTTTACGGCACAAGGCCAATAAATGGTAGGATTTGAACTGGGGATTTGACAGGTCTAAAAGGGCGTTAAGCCATTACAACGTGGAAAACTGAGGCTGAGGGTGGTTGGGACCCACATGGGCACATGCAGCTAGGAGTGGCACGAGGCTGAGATTCAGGCCTGAGCTGCTGGGAAGGGAAACAAGTCTGAGAGGAAATGACCACAAAGGCCTCCCACCCCACCCGGGCCGGAAGGAAAGGACAATGCCCCAGACAGACAGACTGAAGGAGGGGGCTTCTCACTCCCCGGCCCCAGACACAGGGGCACGGTGCTGACAGGAGTCCTTTATGGTGAGGTCCCCGGGTGGGGGCAGCTGAGCAAACAGCAATCCCGTGGCAGCGACACAAAATGGTCATTGAACAGGTCCAGGCCTGGGGGAGGGGAGGGCTGCCTACAGGGCATCCAGTCCCGACCCTTTCAGCTTGATGAGGAAGCCCAGACACTAGCCTGGGATCAGCCAGCCTGGCAGCATCCTGGGCTGGGCGACCGGGACGCTGGGGCGGGGGGGGGGGGGGGGGGGGGGGCAGAGTGCTGCTCCAGGAGTGAGCAGATGAGCTCAGGAAGCTCCAAGCTGCCCTAGCTCCAGGTACACCGGAGCAGCCTGAGCCCAGAGAGGCCCAGCAAAGAGCTCCAGGTCACACAGCAGGTGGAGCCTGCTGCTCTCCCGGGACTGCTCCCGCTTGCTGGCTGGAGCTGTTTCCCACCCCACCCATCTCCAACTGCCATCTACCAGCCATACCCTTGGAGGGCGGCACAAGGCTGATCAGATTTCCACGAGGCATGTGGTGCCAGGTGTGGCAGACAGTTGGAAGGGCAAGTGGCAGAGGGGACAGTTGCTACAACAGGCTTCAGAGGATCACACACCACCGCAGCTGTTCTGCACCTGCTCTGGCTGCCCAAGAGGCCGGGCACCCTGTGCTAGGCCTGACCCGGGGTGTGCATCTTGGCTCTGCCACTGCGGCGGGTTGGTAACCAGTTTGGAGCCTCTTCCTCTCCCGGTCCTCCATGTCCCCATTCGCACACTACCCCCTGCCAGTGTGATGATGCAATGAGGTTTGCATAGCACAGCGCCTGCTGCCACTGTGACAGCTGGGTCATCATTATTACTGTCTCCTAGTAGCCTAAGGAGAAAGGACAGGCGGCCAGAGAACCTCTGCATGGAGGCCTGGTGGGCCACCTGACCCCTGTAGTTCAGTTCCTCCTCCCAGTGCAGGCTTCCTAAACCCCAACCTGGGCCAACCCCGTGTCCTTGCTGAATATTTCCCATGGTTCCCACAGCTCCCCTGCTGGTACCCCACTGCTCCCACTGATCCTCTACCACCGTTGCTCCCGGTGCTCCCCCACCACTGCTCCCTCTGCTCCCCCACCACCACCGCTGCTCCCGCTGCTCCCCCACCACCACCGCTGCTCCAGCTGCTCCCCCCCACCGCCGCTGCTCCCTCTGCTCCCCCACCACCGCCGCTGCTCCCGCTGCTCCCCCCCCACAGCTGCTCTGGCTGCTCCCCCACCACCATCGCTGCTCCCGCTGCTCCCCCAGCACCACCGCTGCTCCCTCTGCTCCCCCACCACCATCGCTGCTCCCGCTGCTCCCCACCACCACCGCTGCTCCAGCTGCTCCCCCACCACCACCGCTGCTCCAGCTGCTCCCCCACCACCACCGCTGCTCCCCCACCACCACCGCTGCTCCCGCTGCTCCCCCCCACCGCTGCTCCAGCTGCTCCCCCCCACCACCGCTGCTCCAGCTGCTCCCCCACCACCGCTGCTCCCTCTGCTCCCCACCACCACCGCTGCTCCTGCTGCTCCCCCACCACCACCACTGCTCCCTCTGCTCCCCCAGCACCACCGCTGCTCTCGCTGCTCCCCCACCACCACCGCTGCTCCCTCTGCTCCCCCACCACCACCGCTGCTCCCCCCCACCGCTGCTGCTCCCCCAGCACCACCGCTGCTCCCGCTGCTCCCCCACCACCACCGCTGCTCCCCCCCCCACCACCGCTGCTCCCCCCACCACTGCTGCTGCTCCCCCAGCACCACCGCTGCTCCCGCTGCTCCCCCACCACCACCGCTGCTCCCGCTGCTCCCCCAGCACCACCGCTGCTCCCGCTGCTCCCCCCCCACCACCGCTGCTCCCTCTGCTCCACCACCACCGCTGCTCCCTCTGCTCCCCCACCACCACCGCTGCTCCCTCTGCTCCCCCACCACCACCGCTGCTCCCTCTGCTCCCCCCCCACCGCTGCTCCCGCTGCTCCCCACCACCACCGCTGCTCCCGCTGCTCCCCACCACCACCGCTGCTCCTGCTGCTCCCCCACCACCACCGCTGCTCCCCCCCCACCGCTGCTGCTCCCCCAGCACCACCGCTGCTCCCGCTGCTCCCCTACCACCACCGCTGCTCCCGCTGCTCCCCCACCACCACCGCTGCTCCCCCCACCACTGCTGCTGCTCCCCCAGCACCACCGCTGCTCCCGCTGCTCCCCCACCACCACCGCTGCTCCCGCTGCTCCCCCAGCACCACCGCTGCTCCCGCTGCTCCCCCCCACCACCGCTGCTCCCTCTGCTCCACCACCACCGCTGCTCCCTCTGCTCCCCCACCACCACCGCTGCTCCCCCCCCACTGCTGCTGCTCCCCCAGCACCACCGCTGCTCCAGCTGCTCCCCCACCACCACCGCTGCTCCAGCTGCTCCCCCACCACCACCGCTGCTCCCGCTGCTCCCCCCACCACCACCGCTGCTCCCGCTGCTCCCCCACCACCACCGCTGCTCCAGCTGCTCCCCCCCACCACCGCTGCTCCAGCTGCTCCCCCAGCACCACCGCTGCTCCCGCTGCTCCCCCCCCCACCACCGCTGCTCCCTCTGCTCCCCCACCACCACCGCTGCTTCCCCCCCACCGCTGCTGCTCCCCCAGCACCACCGCTGCTCCCGCTGCTCCCCCACCACCACCGCTGCTCCAGCTGCTCCCCCCCCACCACCGCTGCTCCCGCTGCTCCCCCACCACCACCGCTGCTCCCTCTGCTCCCCACCACCACCGCTGCTCCCGCTGCTCCCCCCACCACCACCGCTGCTCCCGCTGCTCCCCCACCACCACCGCTGCTCCAGCTGCTCCCCCCCACCACCGCTGCTCCAGCTGCTCCCCCACCACCACCGCTGCTCCCGCTGCTCCCCCACCACCACCGCTGCTCCCTCTGCTCCCCCACCACCACCGCTGCTCCCCCCCCACCGCTGCTGCTCCCCCAGCACCACCGCTGCTCCCGCTGCTCCCCCACCACCACCGCTGCTCCAGTTGCTCCCCCACCACCACCGCTGCTCCAGCTGCTCCCCCACCACCACCGCTGCTCCCGCTGCTCCCCCAGCACCACCGCTGCTCCCGCTGCTCCCCCCCACCACCGCTGCTCCCTCTGCTCCACCACCACCGCTGCTCCTTCTGCTCCCCCACCACCACCGCTGCTCCCCCCCCACCGCTGCTGCTCCCCCAGCACCACCGCTGCTCCCGCTGCTCCCCCAGCACCACCGCTGCTCCCGCTGCTCCCCCAGCACCACCGCTGCTCCCGCTGCTCCCCCACCACCACCGCTGCTCCAGCTGCTCCCCCACCACCACCGCTGCTCCAGCTGCTCCCCCACCACCACCGCTGCTCCCGCTGCTCCCCCACCACCACCGCTGCTCCAGCTGCTCCCCCACCACCACCGCTGCTCCCGCTGCTCCCCCACCACCACCGCTGCTCCCGCTGCTCCCCCACCACCACCGCTGCTCCCGCTGCTCCCCCACCACCACCGCTGCTCCCTCTGCTCCCCCAGCACCACCGCTGCTCCCTCTGCTCCCCCACCACCACCGCTGCTCCAGCTGCTCCCCACCACCACCGCTGCTCCCGCTGCTCCCCCACCACCACCGCTGCTCCCGCTGCTCCCCCACCACCACCGCTGCTCCCGCTGCTCCCCCACCACCACCGCTGCTCCCGCTGCTCCCCCACCACCACCGCTGCTCCCGCTGCTCCATTTCAAGGCCCAAGGTGGGCCACCAGCCCAGGGAACCAGGGGACAGGAAGCACCACCTCTCCTGGTGCTCTTGTTCCCCAGTTCTGGGTCAAGTGTCAGGCCAGGGCTAGTCCACGTCCCACCTGTGGCCACACTGAGTGGACCCAAAGAGGTAGGACAGGGTTCAGTCCAATCAGAGGGCAGAGCTGTGGCTGTGACTGTCTTGCTGACACTGTTGGACCAGTCACCACTGTTTCCTCTTTGCAGAGGGAGAACAGGGCTCAGAGAAGTCACCAGGACACCCAGCTCTCCAAACTTCCCAGCGGTCCCCTTTAGGAGTGAGGCTGGGGGCACGGAGGAAGGAGTGGACACTCTGTCTTTTCTTTTTTAGCCATATATATATATTTTTTCTCCAGCCAGCATGTAATTTAAGACTTTTTTTTCTTAATTAAAAAAATTGGTTTGTGTGCTAGGAATAAAGCTGTGTAGAAGTGTGACAGGGCCCAGAAGAGGCACAGAGAAGTCAGACAGATCCAGGTTCGATCCCCACGCCTGCTGCACGACCCATCCCTCCATCTCTGCAACCACCCCAGGGGCAGGGCAGGCCAAGTGCCATCTGGCATTGTAGGCACAGGCCTCACCTGAATAACAACAATGGCAACAGCACTGGGAGCTTGGGATAATGGGTGACTGTCCTCTGTCCTCAGACAATGTCGAACATCTTTAACATTGTTATATCCAGGATGTTCTGAGAATTTGAAAAATGAAGTAGATAAAATACCATCAAAGTTCCTCTTTGGCCTGACCAGGCGGTGGCGCAGTGGATAGAGCGTTGGACTGGGATATGGAGGACCCAGGTTCAAGACCCCGAGGTCGCCAGCTTGAGCGTGGGCTCATCTGGTTTGAGCAAGGCTCACCAGCTTGAACCCAAGGTTGCTGGCTCAAGCAAGGGGTTACTTGGTCTGCTGTAGCCCCCTGGTCAAGGCACGTATGAGAAATCAATCAATGAACAACTAAGGACCTACAATGAAGAATTGATGTTACTCATTTCTCTCCCTTCCTGTCTGTCTGTCCCTATCTGTCCCTTTGACTCTCACTGTCTCTGCCACACACACACACAAAAAGTCCTTTTGGCTGGATTGTGGCCGTGCTTCCACAAGCAGGATGGGCCAGTCACAGGGACCTTGCCTGGCCACCCACCCTGTCGCCTTCATTCCATCCTAGTCTAGGCCTGGCTTCAGGAGTAGGGTACGTTCAAGACCTCCCTGGTGCTCGTCCCAGGCCTCAGAGGTTTCTCCTTCTCTGTAAGAGTCCCTGGAATGTGGGAGAGCCCCCAGGGACCTGTGGGTAACAGTCCCCGAACTGGAGTCTCTGGAACGCAGCCTCAGGGCCACAGGCCCACATGGAGGAGAGTGGGTAGTGGTCAGGCCCCCTGAGCTTCTCGGGTTTCTTCTGGCTTCGGGTCACTTTGCTACCCAAACAAAAGAACAGTCTCAGAAAGGAAAAAAAAGCTAAAAATATAATAAGGTAAATAAAAAAGACCAAGTTTCTAGGGCTAGCAAATTGTACCCCAAGAGAGCCAGCGTGAAGGCGTGGACTCTGACATCCCAAGAAGGCCCGGACACCTGGAGAGAAGAAAGCACCAGGGTCCCACTTTTCTAGAAAGTGTGAATCTGACAATCACAGACAAGTTACCCTAGCACTAATTGCCAAGCAAGTTCTGCATAGATTATTCAGTGGTGATCTGAGAGTGCTCAGAAAAGGAAATGGTGACCAGAAATATCAACGAGGGTCACTGGGAATAAAACCTAGCCCTTCCTGACTCCCTCCTTTTTATTTTTTATTATTTATTTATTATTATTTCTTTTTTATTCAGTGAGAGGAGGGGAGGCAGAGACAGATTCCTGCATGCACCTTAACCAGGAGATACCTGGCAAGCCCCCAATGGGGCGATTCTCTGCCTATCTGGGGTGTTGCTCCATTGCTCAGAAACTGAGCTCTTCTTAGTGCCTGAGGTGGAGGCCATGGAGCCATCCTCAGTTCCCAAGGCCAACTTGCTCCAATCGAGCCATAGCTGCAGGAGAGGGGGAGAGAGACAGAGAGAGAGATAAAGAAATGAGAGGCGGAGGGGTGGAGAAGCAGATGGGTGCTTCTCCTGTGTGCCCTGACCAAGAATCGAACCTGCGACATCCACATACTGGGCTGACACTCTACCACTGAGCAAACTGGCCAGGGCTGCCTCTTTCTTTTAATAACAGGGCAACTGTGCCCAATCCAGATACACCTCCCTGCATTTCTGTAAGACATGGAGTGGGCCTTCATATCTTTGGGGCTAAATGGGAACATGTGGGCTCGCCAGGTAATAATATTTTAATCACATAGCTGACCAACAGAGAGCACTGACTGCACACCAGACACCATCCCAAGCACTTTGCATATATTAACACCATCCTCAAGACAACACTATGAGGCAGGAAGTACTCATTACCCTGCCTCATTGTAGGGAGGAGGAAAAGGAAACACAGGGCAGTTAGCTGGTGGCTGGTGACTCCAGGTTTGAATGCAGCTGTCTGGCTACAGAACCCAAAGGTGCACAGCTGATTTTAAACTGAACTAGAGGCCCTGGCCGGGTAACTCAGTTGGTTAGAGTCCATACACATCAAGGTTGAAGGTTGGAATCCCCAGTTAGGGCACATACAAAAATCAACCAAAGAATGTGCTTGACCAGGTGGTGGCACAGTGGATAGAGACACAGACTACCCAGGTTTGAACCTCAAGGTCAACGGCTTGAGCACGGGCTTATTCGGCTTGAGCACAGGGTTGGCTGGCTCGAGCATGGGGTCATAGACATGACCCCATGGTCACTGGCTTGAGCCTAAAGGTCACTGGCTTGAAGCCCAAGGTTGCTGGCTTGAGCCCAAGGTCGCTGGCTTGAGCAAGGGGTCACTGGCTTGGCTGGAGCCCCCTGGTCAAGGCACATATGAGAAAGCAATCAATGAACAACTAAGGTGCTGCAATGAAGAACTGATGCTTCTCTTCTCTCTCCCTTCCTGTCTGTCTCCCTCTCTGTCTTGCTCACTTTAAAAAAATGCATAGAAAGTGGAACACATCGATGTTTCTCTCTCTCTCTCACTTTCTTCCTCTCTCTAAAATCAATCAATTAAAAAAAAAAAAAAAAAAGATCTAGAGATCCCTGATTGTTAACGGAGGAGTCTGCAGGTGGGTAGAGCCCAAATCTTACCAGGACTGCCAATCAAGATGCCCTGCCCTCCACTCACTGGGTCAGTGGTAAGCTCCCCAAGGACCCTCAATTGTCTGGGTTTCGTCCTGGCTTCTCAGCCCCTGCTTCCTGCACTTTCCCAGCATGATAGGGTTGAAGTCCTACCCATCTTCGATCCCCGTGGCTCCTTCTCATACAGTCCCTTTTGGCCATCAAAGGTTTCTGTTGTTTGCAACCAAAGACCCCTGCTTGAGTTAGGAGCTCACACTCTCATGCCCCACCAATGGTTAGTCCGTGATCCTGCTGGGGGTGGATGGGTGCAAACAGAGTGAGAATCACTGGCAGCCTCTAGTGGTAGACCACAGGGCTCTATCCTTATCCTTGTCCCCGGACGATCATTTTCAGAATTTGGATTTAGAACAGGAAGGCCTGCTCATAAACTCTACAGCTACCCCAGTGCAGAATTAATGCTTTGTGCAATAGAAGCCAGACTTACAGCTCTTTCAAGACTGGAGAGCTGGATGGGAGCCAAGAAGATGACATTTAACCAGCAGAATGTAAGGTCTTGCCTGCGTCTCCGAAGAATTCATTGTGCAACTACCAGATAGTAGAGAGAAAGTTTGCCAGATAGTAGTCCAGGGGAAAAGGCTGTCACTGCAAACTCAGTGAGTCACCAGAACATGTAGCTGGTGAAAACACAAATGCCTCTAGTAATGTGGGTGGCATTACTAAAGACTGAGTGTCTAGAAAACTGGATATGACAGCACTTTTCAGCTTGGCCCTTGTCAGTCCATACAGAGAGCACGTTTCCAGATCTGGCCTCCACACTTCAGGAGGGATGATGACAATTACAGTGCATCCCAATATGGATGGCCCAGGTTGTGGGGAAACAGCTGAGACGTGAGGGTGTTGATCACGCTTGGTGAGCCGTGATCCCTCTATGCAAATAAATACCTGCAGGGGAATCCCAGAGAAGAAACCCCAAAGGCATATTAGGGGACCAGCTCTGGATATTAGGGATGTTCTCATCAAAGCCCTTTGGGTGGCAAGTAACCTAAACCAATCTGGAGATTGCTCAGCAAGAAAGATGAATTAAAAAGAACCCCACAGTTGTGTAGCCTGACCAGATGGCTCAGTTGGTTAGAGCATCGTCCGAGGCACAGAGGTTGCCGGTTAGATCCTAGTCAGGGCATATAGGACCAGATCAATGTTTCTGCCTGTCTCTCTCTCCCTTCCTCTCTCACGAAAATCAATCAATAAATATTTTTTTAATATATTAAAATAAATAAATAAGCAAAAAGGTGTGTTTGTACAGCAGCGACGGGGACTGGTGCTGGGAGCTGGCCAGCCGGCAGGGACCAGGCCGTCTGGCTCCCCGTCTCCGCTCTCTATCTCCCAGGATGTGCGTCCAAGCTGGGCACTGCAGAGTCCACTGAACTGCTCACAGCAGGTGGAGGGGACGAGGAGTGAGCTGGGCACTGCAGAGTCCACTGAACTGCTCACAGCGGGTGGAGGGGACGAGGAGTGAGCTGGGCACTGCAGAGTCCACTGAACTGCTCACAACGGGTGGAGGGGACGAGGAGTGAGCTGGGGTTACAGTTTATCAGACATGGATTTTAGTCTCATCTCTACTGCTTTCTAGCTGTGTGACCTTAACAAGGCAAGTCCTTTCCCTCTCTGAACCTCCCGTTTTCTCCTTTCACTGGCAGCTACTATGGCAGTTTCGGAGGAGATCAAGGAGCCTGCAAAGCCAGCTACCTGAGGAAGTGAAGAGAGCGAGGCTGGTACTGGGACCATGGGCCACCAGGACCATGGAGTGAGAGTGGGAAAGTCCAGCACAGAGCCCTCTCCCCAGAATCTGGGCTAAGGGAAGAAAGAATGTAACAGGCTCCCTGAGAAGGAGAAAACAGCCTGACCAGGCTGTGGCGCAGTGGATAGAGCATTCATCACCTGGGACACTGAGGACTCAGGCTCGAACCTCTGAGGTTGCTGGCTTGAGCATGGGCTCAGCCAGGTTGAGTGCAGGGTTGCCAGCTTGAGCCCAGGATCATCAACCTGACCACAAGGTCTCTGGCTTGAGCCCACGGTCAAGGCACATATAAGAAGCAATCAAAGAACAACTAAAGTTAGGCATCTACAAGTTGATGCTGCTCATCTCTCTCCCTTTCTGTCTCTCTCTCTCTGGAAAAAAAAAAAAAGACAATCAAGGGGTGGAAAATGTTCCCCAAGGACCATACTAGAGAGACTAAAATCTGGGTCCCCCAATCTCATGGGGAGAACCGAGTCAGTGTAATATTTCTGCTGCCACCATGACTGTGATGCACCGGTGCCCACTCCCTGCCATAGACCGCATCCTGTAGGTTCTACCCCTCCTGGGCAGGAAGCCTGATAGCCCCTGTCACCAGGCCCTCTCTCCATCAGGAAGTGGCCCTCTCTTACGAAATGCTGGCAAAGGGCATAAGCTAAAGGGACTACGGGGGATGTCACGGCCCCTGCCTTCTCTGAGTGCTTACTGCACACCAGGGGACTTTGACAGGCACCATCTCACTAACTCCTCACAAAGCAGCCACCGTGAGCACATTTTACAAATGAGGAAACCGAGACACTGAGTGATCAGGTGGCTTGCCCAAGTTGAAGAGCTGGTCATTTGTTTTTTTGTGTGTGTGTTTTTTTTTTGTTTTTTTTTTCATTTTTCTGAAGCTGGAAACAGGGAGAGACAGTCAGACAGACTCCCGCATGCGCCCGACCGGGATCCACCCGGCACGCTCACCAGGGGCGACGCTCTGCCCACCAGGGGGCGATGCTCTGCCCATCCTGGGCATCGCCATGTTGCGACCAGAGCCACTCTAGCGCCTGGGGCAGAGGCCACAGAGCCATCCCCAGCTCCCGGGCCATCTTTGCTCCAATGGTGCCTTGGCTACGGGAGGGGAAGAGAGAGACAGAGAGGAAAGCGCGGCGGAGGGGTGGAGAAGCAAATGGGCGCTTCTCCTGTGTGCCCTGGCCGGGAATCGAACCCGGGTCCTCCGCACGCTAGGCCGACGCTCTACCGCTGAGCCAACCGGCCAGGGCAAGAGCTGGTCATTTGTAAAACCCAGGTTTGAGCCAGACCTGTGGCTCTAATGTCCCACCTCTGGGGCAGGAGCTCTGACTTAGTCTGGGAATAGGCAAGGGAAGGCTGGGGGTGAGGGGGCATGTTATTCGAGCTAGATATGAATGTAAGCACAGACCAACAGGGTTGGAAATCCCATGTGCACAGGCCCAGGATGGAGGAATGGAAAAAAGGGCCCCTGTGGCTGGGTGCAGGGAACAATGTGGGAGCAGGGGACAGTGGCAGGATGAGGCAGAGAAGGTAGACATGATGCTTGAGCCCTCTGGAATGCATGTGGGGTGGTCCCAACCACAGACTCCTGGGTTGACCAGAAAGGTTTTAATCCCAGCTCCACGCCTAGTGGCCAAGTGGACAAGGTTTGAGACTCTAGAGCCATGATGGCGAACCTTTTTATAAAAACCGCCTACTTTTGCAGTGCTGGTCAACCTGGTCCCTCCTGCCCACTAGTGGGCAGTTCAGCTTTCATGGTGGGCCAATCACAGCGCCCTTTGGTTGCTCCACTACTGGTAGGCAGGAGGGACCAGGTTGACCAGCACTGCAAAAGTGGGCGGGTTTTGGCCCTGGCCGGTTGGCTCAGCGGTAGAGCGTCGGCCTAGCGTGCGGAGGACCCGGGTTCGATTCCCGGCCAGGGCACACAGGAGAAGCGCCCATTTGCTTCTCCACCCCTCCGCCGCGCTTTCCTCTCTGTCTCTCTCTTCCCCTCCCGCAGCCGAGGCTCCATTGGAGCAAAGATGGCCCGGGAGCTGGGGATGGCTCTGTGGCCTCTGCCTCAGGCGCTAGAGTGGCTCTGGTCGCAATATGGCGACGCCCAGGATGGGCAGAGCATCGCCCCCTGGGGGGCAGAGCACCGCCCCTGGTGGGAGTGCCGGGTGGATCCCGGTCGGGCGCATGCGGGAGTCTGTCTGACTGTCTCTCCCTGTTTCCAGCTTCAGAAAAATGAAAAAAAAAAAAAAAAAAAAAAAAAAAAAGTGGGCGGGTTTTAGTCCCTGGCCAGTTGGCTCAGCAGTAGAGCGTCCTCCGGTGTGTAGAAGTGCTGGGTTCGATTCCCAGCCAGGGCACACAGGAGAAGCTCCCATCTGCTTCTCCACCCCTCCCCCTCTCCTTTCTCTCTGTCTCTCTCTTCCCCTCTTGCAGCCAAGGCTCCATTGGAGCAGAGCTGGCCCAGGTGCCAAGGATGGCTCCATAGACTCTGCCTTAGGCGCTTGAATGGCTCCGGTTGCAACTGAGCAATGCTCCAAATGGGCAGAGCATCACCCCCTAGTGGGCATGCCGGGTGGATCCTGGTTGGGCACATTTGGGAGTCTGTCTCTCTACCTCCCTGCTTCTCATTTCAGGAAAAATAAAATAAATTAAAAAAAAAAAAAAGTGGGCGGGTTTTAGAAAAAGTTTCGCCATCATGGCTCTAAGGGTTCTGGGAGTGACGGGCTGGGTCCTCCAGGTAGGGTAGGAACAACCAGGTGGCTGGAGAAATGCCAGATGGGGGATGGGGCATGGGCTGGGGGTGGATGGAGACAGGGTCTGAGGAGCCACCTATCAGGGTGCTGTGTCTGGAATCCATGTCTGAGGGTAAGGAGCAGCCTTAGAGGCCCAACTCAGACGGGTCCCTGAGGCGCCAGTTCCTGAGGAGTCAAAACTTGGGCCCTTTGGGAGTTAGGAGGGAGGTGGGGCTGCATGAAAGCCACCATTGTCACCCCCTCGCCCGCCTGACTGTCTAGGACCTAAAATAGAGCAGGAGCTCGGGGGATCTCGTGAGAAGGGTTTCTGGCAAAGAGGTCTGGGGGAAGGGGTGTGAGTCATCACTGGGAACCCTCAAGTTTGAAGCTTCCAAAGCCCAGCTGCCCCACCCCTGTCCCCAGGGAGTCTGGAATCCACTGCATGGTGGAACAGTGGGTGTCTTGGTCCCACCCCTGTCCGCTGTAGGAAGGGAAACTCGGTCCCAGCCCCAGCTCTGCCACGGAGGTGCTGGATGACTGGGCCAGATCTGCCCGTTAGGACCTGTTTTCCAGATGTACCAGAAGTCAGGGACCTGGACATCTGTTGTGAGGCCCCTGGAACTCATAGCAGGTGAATCCCAGAGTCGGGGAGACATGGGATGAAGTTCCAGTTGGTTGAGTGACCTTGGATGTGACCCTCCTCATTTTGGGACCTCAGTTTCCTCATCTGTAAAACCGATTTTGAAATCAATCCTGTTCTTTCCAGTTCCAGCTTGAACTGTTCAACAAGCATCATGACAGCTCCGGGGGCCTCTCTCCATGGCCTCCACTTCCTCACGTGGCACACTGTGCTGCTAAGAATGTTAACAACACTGACCCCGCTTTTTAGTGCCTCGAGCTTTACACACACTACCTCCGGCTCCCCACATCCTGGAGGGCAAAGATGGCTATCTCCAGCCCTGTCCATAGAAGCACTTCAGCCTCTGTACTGGCCACCCTAAAGGTTCCAGGGCACCTATGAGGTGCCAGGCTCTACACTTGGCTCAAGCCTGGAGCCCGGAGGGGCAGGGATGATTCTCTTCATAGTGCAGATGGGGAAACAGCTCGTCCCCAAGGGGTCTGCGGGTCCTTTGCAAACTGAATGGCACTGTGCTTGGGTTCAGAACAGTGGGGGACGCAGGCGCGGTGTATGGGGCTGGTGTGCCCTCTCGCGGTCACAGCGGGAGCCGCCTGCCAGCTGCGGGCCCACCTCCCGCCAGCTGAGACTTCCTCCGTCGGTTTCTCAGAGACCCCACAGCGGCTGCGCGCCGCACCCTGATTGCCATGGAGACCGCTTATACACAATTTCCCCCTTTCCCTTCCCTCTCCCTTAAGTCCGGGCCTGGCCGACCAGCGCCGGTCTAGGAGGGAGACCGCCGCCGGGGCTAGCCGCACGTGGGCCCATGAACAGTAGGACCCCGGGAAAACTGGCTGTGGGGAGAGTGAAATACTTCCGCAGGCACCTCGGGAGGTGAGGCCAGTGCGCTCTACCCAGACGCTAGGCTCCTGGTTTCCTGTAGCGTAACTCCAGCTCCAGAAAGGGCTCTAGGTTGTAAGCTCTGGTGTCAGAGAGGGCTCAAATTCCGAGCTGACTCCAGTATTCTTTGGACTATGGCTTTAAAGTGAACTCCCGGTTCTGGGCTCCAGCTCTAGAATGGACTCTTGGCTCAGGATCTAGTTCTAGAAGAGGCTCCAGCCTCTGGCGACAGTGAGATCTGGGTGGGGGCTGCAGGCTCAGGTTTTACAAGGCTCCAGAGAGCTCCAGGATCTTGGCTCTGACTGCAGAGTGGTTGCTAGGGCCTGCGCTCTGGCTGTGGAGTGAGGCTTGAAGCCACTCCAATCCCAGGCTCCTGGGGGCGTATTTAGGGATGAGGGATCTGGGGACAGGAATGGACAGTCAAGTGTTTCTTGCCCCATGGTGGGACTACTTTTGTGCTCTGTTCCAAGTCAACTTCTCTGCCTTGTCCCCAGATGGCCAAACGCTGCTCACAGCCTCTGAGGACAGCTGTGTGTATGTCTGGAAAACAAAAGCGGACATCTGCTCTGGAGGCTGGGTGGCCACACAGGTGGGGCTCCTCCACCTGGCATTTTGGAGAACGTACCACAATGGCTTCCAGTGTTTGAGCTGTCATCTGGGCAGGGCTGGGGCAGGAGGGCAAAGAGACAGGAACTGGTCTCTGGGACCTCCAAATCTGGCAGACCTGGACTCAGAACTTACTTTTTTATTAATAAAAAATTGTTTTTGCCTGACCAGGCGGTGGCACAGTGGATAGAGCGTCAGACTGGGATGCCCAGGACACAGGTTTGAGACCCTGAGGTCGCCAACTTGAACGCAGGCTCATCTGGCTTGAGCAAGGGGTTACTTGGTCTGCTGAAGGCCTGTGGTCAAGGCACATATGAGAAAGCAATCAATGAACAACTAAGGTGTCGCAATGCGCAATGAAAAACTAATGACTGATGCTTCTCATCTCTCTGTTCCTGTCTGTCTGTCCCTGTCTATTCCTCTCTCTGTAAAATAAATAAATAAAAATAAAAATTGTTTTGACCTCATCTTGCTAAACTAAAACTATATATCCATTAGACATCTCATTCTTCCCCCAGCCCATCAACCACCATTCTGCTTTTTCTCCATGAGTTGGACTAGGTACTTCAGTACCTTGTAAAAGTGGAATCATAGAATATTTCTCTTTGTGACTGGCTTCTCTTAGCATAATGTCCTTCAAGTTCATCTGTTTTACCCACTATTTTGACTGTGATTATGTCACATCACCTCTCTGAGCCTCTATTTCCTCCTCTTTAGAATGGGGATAATAGTTGTTACCCTCTAGGATGAAATAATGCAAGCACAGTGCCTAGCAACCAGTAAGTACTCAGTAGATAAAATTTATAATTAAGGAGACAAGGAGAAAGCTAATTGATTACAGGACAGATTGGCTAATGCTACAATAGGAAAATTGGGTTGGGGAGCTCAAAGGAGGCAAGGAACCTATGTTGGGTTGCCAAGGTGTTTCTGGGAGGTGCCTGCATTTGATTGGGCATTGATTTTGCAAATAGACAAACTGGGGTTGAGTGTTCCAGAAATTCCCAGGTGGATGGTGAGGATAAGGGAGGTGGGTGATGAGACTAAAGAATTAGGAGGTGTCAGAGTGGAAGGGCCAGGGGTGAAGGGCACTGCCCAGTTCTCTGACCACGACCACCAGCCCAAGCCCTGTGAAGTTCTGCCACTTCTCCTCATAGCCGCCTCTTTGCCAGCACCTCCTGTGACTGCACCACCTGCCTGTAGGATGTAGCAGAAGCCAAGTGTCTGCGGATCTTAAAGGGTGAGTATGCTGGATGAGGCTAGGAGCCAAGCATAGAGGCCTGGGTTCCCTTCCGGACCTTGCTGTGTCCTGTGCCACCTTATAAGTCACCAGAGGAGTGTGGAAACAGTCAGCTTCAGTCCTGACTCCAAGCAGCTGGCATTGGGTGGCTGGAACAAGCAGGTGATGCTCTGGGAGGTGCAGGTATATGGAGGCTGGCCAGAGCCTGGGGTCTGGAAGAGACACACCCTACGCACTGGCTCCAGGTCATTCCCAATATTCCCCACTGCCCGTGCCCACGCCCGGCACCTAAGACCCCCTTGCATCTGGGTACAGATAACCCCACGTCCAACACCTGTGCCCATGAGGTTACCCCTGCCTGGACTGTCCTCTCAAGGCTGGGGAATTCTCCTAGACTGTATTGACACATTGCCCAGGCAGCCCTGAAAGGAGGGCCTGGATCTGACCCATCTGAGGCCTAGAACCTGGCACCGAGGCTTCTGGACTGCCCCCGGAGCTCAGGGCTCTCATCTTCAGTCAGGCCAGATGTTGCGCCACTTGATAGGGCATCGAGACTCCATCCAGAGCAGTGACTTTGCACCCAGCTCAGACTGTCTGGTGAGCCGCACCACCTCAGCAGTTCCACACTATTGATGCCAACAACACCCTCTATCCCACATAGGCAGGGTTATAATTCTAGACCTTAACGGGGTGACTTGGATCATCTGTGAAAATCAGCAGGGCTTGGTGAAATGGGGCCCACTTTCAATCAGTTCTGCCTGGGAACGGGGGGGGGGGCACAGGCTGGCTGGTCCACACTCAAGACAGCTGTCCTCAGGCCACTGGTTCCTGGGACGCCACCATTCGTATCTTGGACCTTTGGGAGGGACCCCAAAGATCTTCCACCAGGAGCTAGAGGGTCACAGGCAACGTCAGCTGGCATCTGGCCTCCTGGTGAGCTGGGCTGCGCTGGGGTCTGGGCTGGCCCCTTGCTGGCTGGAAGACCATTGGAGGGTCATGGGCCATTTTGGGACCCAGGGAGCATGTAGGCCCCAAACAAGCCTATCTGCTATCCAGACATCTGGCTCTTGGGACAAGACCATCCATATCTGGAAGCCCTTGACCAGAAGCCTGCTGGCCCAGCTCAAGGGCCACCTCACCTGGGTAAAGAGCATAGGTTTCTCTCCAGATAGGTTGCAGCTGGCCGGCGCTGGCTACTCCCAAATGATAACCCCACTCCACCAGGCAAACTCCTACCCACGCATCCTGTTTACAACAGTCCTCCAGCACTGTCCAGAGAGGACATCACAATTTGCCCTAAATATGAAGGTGCCAAGGGCAGGGCCCAGGTGCCAGCCACTTCTGGACCTAGTGCTTGGCACTAAGGTCTACACTACCCCAACTGTTAGTAACATCTCTGACTCAAATAGCTCCAAGGTAAAGAAAATTGTATTGCACTGAGTTTTTGCATTAGGTATCACGCCAGGCATGTTAAACGTGTCAACAAAACCCAGACTAAGACGTTAAGATGTTGGCTATGACCCATACCCAAAGTGATTTAAAAAATGCTTGTGTAGAGTGAGTCCTGGCCGGTTGGCTCAGTGGTAGAGCGTCAGCCTGGTGTGCAGAGGTCCCAGGTTCGATTCCCAGCCAGGGCACACAGGAGAGGCACCCATCTGCTTCTCCACCCCTCCCCCTCTCCTTCCTCTCTGTCTCTCTTCCCCTCCCGCAGCCCAGGCTCCATTGGAGCAAAGATGGCCCGGGTGCTGGGGATGGCTCTGTGGCATCTGCCCCAGGTGCTAGAGTGGCTCTGGTCGCAACAGAGCGATGCCCCGATGGGCAGAGCATTGCCCCCTGGTGGGCGTGCCGGGTGGATCCCTGTCAGGGGCATGCGGGAGTCTGACTGCCTCCCGTTTCCAGCTTCAGAAAAATACAAAAAAAAAAAAAAAAAGTGAGCTCAGGGCTGAGGTTTGATCTTCCGCAATGGGTGAGCCACAGCAAGTGAGTGCCCTTCCACCACCTCTAATACAGTACATCAGAGTATACAGATGAAAATATTCAGGAAGGCCTAGCTCCCAAGCTCTAGTGTGAGGATTTCATTATCCGCCCTTTAGAAAGTCAGGGCATCGAACGGCTTCATCCTATGCAGTTTGATCACAAGAACTGAGGAAACTCAATGTCTATTCTTATTAATTTCTTAGATCTGTTAGATATCTTTTTTTTTAATTTTTTATTTATTCATTTTAGAGAGGAGAGGGAGAGACAGAGAGAGAGGAGAGACAGAGAGAGATGAGGGGAGGAATCGGAAGCATCAACTCCCATATGTGCCTTGACTAGGCAAGCCCAGGGTTTCAAACCAGCAACCTCAGCATTTCCAAGTGGATGCTTTATCCACTGCGCCACCACAGGTCAGGCTGTTCGATATCTTGATAAGGAGCCCTGGGAGTATAAAACGAGAAGAGAAGCTAGAAGATCTTAAGCTGCTTTTTGTACATGTGCATCATCTCATAAATGAATACCGACCTCACCAAGCAAGAGAGACTCTGAGGGTCATGATGGAGGTGCGGAAACGTCCACGTCTTGAAACAGCTGAAAGGTTTCAGAAGCACCTGGAGTCACTGAAATGATTCAAAATTGTTTGGCTTCTTTGCCTGATGATTTGCCCCATTCAGAAGAGGGGGTAAGGGTAAAAACTGAACCAATGGATGCTGATGAAAGCAACAACTGTCCTGGACAGAGTAAACAACAAAGAGAAAATTCAGGTCATCAAAAAGACCAGATTATAGAGAAAGATGCTGCCTTGTGTGTTCTAATTGATGAAATGAATGAAAGACCGTGAAGTATTTTTTGTTTGTTTCTTTTTTCCTTTCAGTAAATAGCATCATATAGAAGTTAATTTGCTCTTGGAGAGTCTTAGACGAGATGAAACTAGGAGTTATATAAACAGCTTCACTCCAACTTTATCAATTATGAGATGTCACAGGCAGTAATTTCACTTTATGGCAAGAATAGGCAGATGAATATGACTACATTAAGAGTAATCAGCTTAAAAGGCAAAGTGCTGTTGTATGGAACATTCCTGTTTTTGGAGTTGTGCTAAGTGTTGAAGCCTCAGTAATAGCAAACCTTCATCCTTCAAAAGATTTGTCGATTGCTTTAAGAATGATAAATAAAAGTATCAAGCTGTATAAAAAAAAATGCTTATGTTGCCTGACCAGGCGGTGACGCAGTTGATAGAGCGTCGCACTGGGATGCAGAGGACCCAGGTTTGAGACCCCGAGGTCACCAGCTTGAGCGCGGCTCATCTGGTTTGAGCAAAACTCATTAGCTTGGGCCCAAGGTCGCTGGCTCGAGCAAGGGGTTACTCGGTCTGCTGAAGGCCCGCGGTCAAGGCACATATGAGAAAGCAATCAATGAACAACTAAGGTGTTGCAACGAAAGACTGATAATTAATGCTTCTCATCACTCTCTGGTCCTGTCTGTCTGTCCCTATCTGTCCCTCTCTCTGTCTCTAAAAAAAAAAAAAGAAAAGAAAAAGAGCCTTGTGTTGAGAGGCCTCCTTACCTTTCTACTTTTTATTTTCAGGTCAAAGTCTGGGACTGCAACACAGGAAAGTGCACTGAGACTATGAAAGTAAGGACAGTGGCTATGGCACCCATGGGCACAGTGGAAGTTGGGCCAGGAGTGGGGGTAGGCAGGGCTTGCAGCCTCAGAGCCCGATGATGTGTTTTTGGCAGGGTGTCCTGGATGTGCCCACACTTGAGCCTTCACCCCAGACAGGAAATTCTTACTAGTGTCTGGAGCTGCTGATTAGGCAGGACACCAGGCCTTCTGTATGATCAAATCACCCAAGGCCTCCCCTAACATCACCACACATGGCTCTTAGAACTCCAGGCCCTGCCTTGCCCTGCCCAGGGCACATAGAGCCCAGTAGAAGGGACAGTTAGGGCAGTTCTATGTCACAGGCCCAAAGTAATCAGAACAGAGAACCCAACAGATCCTAGAGGCCAGTCCTGTCATGGCCCCACACCAGATTTAGACAACAGCTCGAAGCAGGCTTGCCAAAATCCATCAGACACCTGGGCCACACCAGCCCACCTCTCCAGCCCGGTTAGCTGAAACAACTGGAAACACAAAGCAATGACAGCCAGTTGTGCTTTATTGACGCGTGCGGCTCAGGCCTTGACCGCATACTTCCGCAGTGGGTACAGCCGCTCCTTGCGCTGCTGCTTCTTGGTCTTCAGGCTCTCTTCGTGCTTGTTGAGCCGGCGGCGCATGGCCCGCGTTTTCTTGGGCCGCAGATCCAGGGGCTTGTACTTCTTGCCCTGGGTGATGGAGAGCAGGGGGAATTGAGGACCAGGGCTTAGGAGATACTGTAGCTACTGAGGAAGGCCCAGAGGCTGGAGCTGAGGTCAAAGTCTGGGACAGTGGGAGGGCATGGGAGGACCTGGGAAGTGACCGAGGGAGGTGTGCGGGTGGGCGGGCTGGGGAGGGTGATCTATAGACCTGAGTGAGGAGCTGTATGACATCCGGCCCAGTAGAGGATACTAACAGGCCATACATATTGCTTACCAGGTCATACAGTTCCCCCAAATTTAGACTTGGAGGAATCATCCCCATTTTAAAAAAAAGGTCCCTTGAGTTTCAGAGCAAAAAGCGATTGATCTTGTCCGAATCTCAGAAAAGCTGTTGCGGAAATGGGATTTGCACCTAAGTTAACCATCCCCCTACTTAGTGCTCTTTTCACCAGCCCGATTCCCTGCCATGGGATCACCATCACACCCAACCCAGGAAGGGGCATGTGGCGCCCAGCCAGACTAGGGGAGGTCACCGTTGCCCTGGTTCAAGTTATGCAGCTGGTGTGTATGGGGGTGAGGGAACAGCTGGTTTAAGCTGGTACAACCCAAGTATCTGCCAGGTACCTGTGGGTGATCCCTATAACAATGTTTCCATTTAACATTAGTCCCAGAGGGAAGCTCTGGCTTAGTCAAATTAATCCTGCAGGGAGGCAAAGCCTCGGTGGCCCCAGACCTTTAACAGGGCCATGGTCTCTCCATCCCTGGCTCCCACTTAGTCTTGCTCCCAAAGAGCAAGTCTAGACTAAGGCAGCTCTCGCGGTCTCTTGTTTGTTCTGCAAAGGTTCCCTGGGCTCTCTTTGGCTTGAGACCCTGTGCTGGGTGCTGGCTAGGCGAGTAGTCAAGCCTGGTCTTTGCTCAAGCAGCTCCCAGCCCAGTGGGGAAGACTAAACAGGGAACATGTGGCCCATGGGTGGGGAGGTGGTTTCCCGTAGCAACCGGCAATAGCTCTGAAACCAGGCAGACACCAGCAGAAAGGGGAAGAAAACTGTGTGCGCGCACAAAACCCTATAATAATGACAGCTCAGGTTCTTTCTCAGAACCACCAAAAGCCTGCCAGGAAGAGTAGGCACAGGTGGAGAACTGCAGAAAAGGGCTCCACAGGAAATGAGGGCAAGCTCTGGGGGGGAACTTGAAGTATTAAAGCCTTTGCCCACCCACTTCCCTCACATCAGCTGGCACAGGTCAGAACCTCATCCATTTCCAATTTACTAAGCCCCGAAGGCTCTGTTGCCAGAGTGGCCACTAGCCTATACTGCTTACAGTAAACGGTCTTCACACACCAGTCACATAAGTGTCCATTAGGCACACATATGGCCAGAGGTGACTGTTGGACAGAGCACAGAATACACCTGTTACCACAGCAAAGTCTACTGGACAGCACTGACGCAGACAGACTTTGCTTCCACCTCCCTGACGGCGTGGTGCCTGGCATGGGTGCATTCCACGGATGGTCACAAAGACTATTCTTCCAGGCCACATCTCTGCCCAGTCCCCTCACAGCCTAATGAAAGCTTCACACCCAATTCCCAGAAAAATGGTCCCACACAAATGTGCCTTCGTCCAGGCATGGCATCACCCCCACTCCCATGGCTAATGTCCCCTGGGCAGCAAGCCCAGACATGCCATGATTGCTTTTTTGGACATCAAACCCTCCAGTTACTCAAACACTAATTTGGGAGTTGATGTGAAGCCATTTTATAGCCATAATTAAATCCACTAATCTGTTATTTAAATGAGAGACCATCCTGGGAAACCAAGGCGAGTCTGATAAAACCAGCTGAAAGTCCTTAAAGGCAGGCTGAGGCTTTCCCCACAAGACCCCACCACTGGGACAGCAGCTTCAACCTGTCATGAGTTCCACCCTGCCCATGACCGTCTCTTCTGGACAGCCAGAGTTTGGACTTGCTATTAGCCAGCCTTCCACCCACCACACATGCCAATTCCTTGCAATAAAGCAATGTACTTATACACAAGTATATAAAGTCTCCTATTGGTTCGGTTCTACTGCTTGAACCGCGGCAAGACTAATTTAAGGACAGGACTAGGCTAAGGGGTCAGACACCTGTGGAAATCTCCCAGGAGCACTCCATCCAACCCTCCCCAAGACGTGTTTCGGAACCTGAGCCCAGTCACTCCATTATCTGTAGGTGTCCCTGAGCAACTTAACCTCTATAAGCCCTGCAAACATTTAACGGTCAATCTCACAGGCCACCCAAACTCACTCAGCTGGTGAGACTGCATCCGAAACCCAAGTTTCCAACCAGAGTCCCACCACAGCTTTGACTTCTTGACAACTGCATCCTTGAGGAAATGCAGGCTGCGTATCATATACTAGTACAAGATGCTGAAAGAGGGTGAACCCACCTACAAACTGGGAAGGCTCTGGAAAGCCCAACTATGTCTGGGCAAGGCCCTGTTCCAAACACCCCAGCAGAAGAACATCCTCACACTGACCCCTTCAGCAAGGGAAGGCTGAAACCTTGCTCCCTATAGCAGGCACCCCCACTCACCTTGTAGAATTTCCTGAGGTTCTCTTTCTGAGTTTGGTTAATGACGGTGAGAACACGGGCGATGGATTTGCGAACAACCCGGCTACAAAAACAAGCACATCAATGAAAACAGTGCTTCCCGCCTGACCAGGCGGTGGCACAGTGGATAGAGCGTCGGACTGGGATGCAGAGGACCCAGGTTCGAGACCCTGAGGTCGCCAGCTTGAACGCGGGCTCATCTGGTTTTAGCAAGGCTCAGCAGCTTGAACCCAAGGTTGCTGGCTCAAGCAAGGGGTTACTTGGTCTGCTGTAGCCCCCCCGATCAAGGCACATATGAGAAATCAAACAATGAACAACTAAGGTCCTACAATGAAGAATTGATGTTACTCATTTCTCTCCCTTCCTGTCTGTCTGTCCCTGTCTATCCTTCTCTCTGACTCACTCTCTGTTTCTGTAAAATAAATAAACAAATAATTTGAAAACAGTGCTTCCCAAAGCCTCTCATTCAGGGACAGACCCAGATCTCCTAGGGGAGGGGCATTCCCCACCACCTCATCCACAATCACCAAGGCGCCTAACCCAGCCTAGCAGGAAGGTCTTCCAAAGGTAAGGCCTGAGACTGCAGTATATGGACAGCCTAGGAGTGGAAGCAGAAAAGGGCTGGAGTGTCCAGTGCTTTGGAGGAGCTGTGAAGCGTTCACTGAGGAGCTTAATGGGCAGCAGTGGAAGGCTGATCAGGAAGATCTTCCATCCCGGGCCATGTATCTTGAGAGCTATGAAGCCAACCTAACCAATACTCATCTCTTTCCTTTTTTTTTTTTTTTTTTTGTGGGAGAGACAGAGTGAGTCAGACAGAGGGACAGACAGACAGGAAGGGAGAGAGATGAGAAACATCAACTCTTCGTTGTGGTTCCTCAGTTATTCATTGATTGCTTTCTCATATGTGCGTTGGGGGGGGGGGGGGCTACAGCAGAC
Organism: Saccopteryx bilineata; assembly: GCF_036850765.1. Taxonomy (NCBI): domain Eukaryota; kingdom Metazoa; phylum Chordata; class Mammalia; order Chiroptera; family Emballonuridae; genus Saccopteryx; species Saccopteryx bilineata. The sequence continues at coordinate 10,545,879 of NC_089491.1, read as the reverse complement.
CAAGTGACTCCTTGCTGGAGCCAGCGACCTTGGCCTCAAGCTGGTGAGCTTTGCTCAAACCAGATGAGACCACGCTCAAGCTGGCGACCTTGGGGTCTCGAACCTGGGTCCTCCACATCCCAGTCCAATGCTCTATCCACTGCGACACCACCTGGTCAGGCAACTAATACCAATCTTAATGAGCTGACTGCAAAGAACGATGCCACAACCTGGTCAAGCAGGGGCCACCTGGGAGGGAGAAAGGCTATGGGGGAAAGGGGTCCTGAAGCTAGGAACCAGCTAGGGACAGGTGACCTAGTCATGCTAAGGAAGGCATGTTGGGGGATGAAGGGAGGCTCACTCAGTAGGTAGTTGGTAGGCCTAGTTTTGAGAATTCAGCTTGAACCTTGGTAGTGTGTTCCCAAACTCACCCATCTCCCCCCACACACACATACCGTAGGAAGGTTGTTGGGGCACCTTTTCTAGAACAGGAAGAAAACTGGGTGGTGGGCCAACCTGCCCATCAGGTAGGATGTGGCAGAAGGGGAATTTGTGCCCAGGTCAACTGGCTCCAAACCCATATTCCTTGAACAAATCTTGACTCTTGATCCACCTAAATCACTAAGTAAGGTGCAAGACTCCCAGCCACCAAACGAGGGGAAAAAAGTCAAGTGCTGGTGGTAGGTGAATGACGACATCCAGTTGGGTTTTAGAAATAAGCATTAAAATGCTCCTTTAGGGACAACATGCTCTTTCACCAGCGAGAGAGGCTAACAAGGGCACTCCAGGCCAAAGGTCTCCCATGCAGCCGGACAAGCGCCAGTGGTCCTAGTCAGGAGGGTGAGCAGGCACTTAAACGGCACCTTCCTAAACCAGCTTCAGGGCGGGTCCGGCCGCGCGTCACTTACATTTTAGAAAGCTTGGAAGCCGCACCGCCTGTCACTTTGGCGACACGCAGTTGGGACAGCTCCACCTTCAAGTCGTCTAGCTGTTTCAGCAGCTCCTCTTTCTTCTTGCCACGAAGGTCTCGAGCCTTAATTTTGGCCTGTTTGAAAAGAAGGGTCTGGGTCAAAGGCCCGGAGGCTCCGTCTCCCCCTCCACCGCTCACCGAGGCGTCCGCCGGCCACCCCCCACCTCCACCTGCGTCGTGGCCAGCCCCGGGAGGGCACGCGCCTCTCGCAGGGGAACCGAAGCCCAGGCCTACTCGAAGCTGGGCCACCACTCTCATTCCGCAGACGGAAAGCCGGGTGGCCTGGCAGCGCGCGCGCACCTCTCCTAGCCCAGGCCCGCAGGGGTTGGAGAAAGGCCGGCTGTGGCGGCGCTAGGCCATTCCGCACGGTGCTCCATAAGCCCAGCTGGCAGATGGGCCTCTAAGGTTCACCCTGCACCCCACATCCCTGCCTCTGAACACCACAAAGCGCGGATGGTGCCCGATTCCAGAGCCCTCACCATGGTTGAACAAGCCGCCGGCGCCGCCTGCTCCGAGAGGAAGGGGAAGGGGCGGGGCTGACCGCCACAACCACTTCCGTGTGGCGGGGGCGTGGCCGATGTCACGGCAGCCCGGGAGCCCAGGCTCCGCCCCTGCCAGCCCCTTCTCAAGCCGTCTTGAAGTACCTTCGTCTTCTTATCGCCCCAGAGGCCTCACCCCCTAAACAGAGGAACAAAGCAGCTGGGGAAACCGAGGCAGGGGAGAGGCAGTTTACCAGTCATGGCATAGTTAGGACTCAGATTCGTCTATTCAGTTATTTATCCGTTCATTCATTCAGTAAATTTTTGCAGGTCGCCCAGTTCGTTCTACTCTGAGCTGGGCACTGGTGTTTTGGGGTGGAGATGAGAGTTGAGGATTTCAAAAATTTTTTTTTTTAAAGAGAGACACAGAGATAAACAGGAAGGGAGAGAGCTGAGAGGCATCAGCTTGTAGTTGCATCACTTTAGTTGTTCATTGATTGCTTTTTATGGGGGTGGGAGCGTTCTGCGGTGCCAGTGACCCCCTTGCTCAAGCCAGCGACCTTTGGGCTCAAGCCAGAAACCATGGGATCATGTGGATGATCCCCACGTGGGCTCAAGCTGGTGAGCCTGAGCTGAAGTGGGACCTCAGTTTGACGCTCTATCCACTTCGCCATCACCTGTCAGGCTCAAAAATGATTGAACAGAGTCCCTGCCTTGGAGGAATTTAAAGTCTGAGGTGGGCGAGAGGGGCGGGGTCAAACAGCTATAATCCAATTCAAAGAAGTCCTAGTGCAGGCAGCACGTGGCAGGGGAAGAACCATTCGTGGCCTTTTTTTTTAAAAGAATTTATTAACTGATTTTAGCCCTGGCTAGATAGCTCTGTTGGTTTGAGCATCGTCCCAAAGCACAGAGATTGTCGGTTCGATCCTCGGTCAGGGCACATACAGGAACAGATCGATGTTCCTGTCTCTCTCTCCCTTCCTCACTCTCTAAAATCAGTAAACATTAAAAAAAAATCATTTAAAAATGTTTTTAAAATAATTTATTAACTGATTTTATTATTTATTTATTTATTTATTTTTAATTTTTATTTATTTACATATTTTTAAGAGACAGAAAGAGAGTCAAAGAGAGGGATAGACAGGGACAGACAGACAGGAATGGAGAGAGATGAGAAGCATCAATCATTAGTTTTTCATTGTGCATTGCGACACCTTAGTTGTTCATTGACTGCTTTCTCATATGTGCCTTGACCGCAGGCCTTCAGCAGACCGAGTAACCCCTTGCTCGAGCCAGTGACCTTGGGTCCAAGCTGGTGAGCTTTTTGCTCAGACCAGATGAGCCCGCGCTCAAGCTGGTGACCTCAGGGTCACGAACCTGGGTCCTCGGCATCCCAGTCTGACGCTCTATCCACTGTGCCACTGCCTGGTCAGGCTTTATTAACTGATTTTAGAGAGGGGCGGGGAAACGGTGGGAAGGGGGGCAAAGAGGGGGAAGCATCATCTCATAGGTAGTTGCTTCCCGTATGTGCCTTGATTGGGCAAGCCCAGGGTTTAGAACCCAGACCTCAGCACTTCAGGTCTACACTTTATCCACTGTGCCACCATTGGTCAGGCTTGTCGCCTTTTTTAGTGAAAGCAACCAGGTTTGATTCTTGCTCTGTTACCTGGTGCCAGCTGAGACTTGGCAAATATCTTTCTCTCTTTGAGTCTCAGTTTTCTTACTGCTGAAGTAGGTAGGGTGTTTATGAGGATTAGTAAGATAACACTAAAAAAACTCTTCTCATGCCTGCCCAGGCAGTGTGGCGTAGTGGATAAAGCGTCAGCCTGAGACGCAAACCCCAAGGTCGCTGGCTTCAGTGTCGGCTCACCAGCTTGAGCGTGGGGTTGCTGGCTTGAGCATGGGCTCATAAACATGACTCCATGGTCCCTGGCTTGAGCCCAAAGTTGCTGGCTTGAGCAAAGGGTCACTGGCTTAACTGGAGCACCCCTCAACCCGTCATTCTTCTCCTCCACCTCAAGGTACATATGAGAAAGCAATCAATGAACAACTAAGGTGCTGCAAATAAGAATTGATGCTTCTCATCTCTCTTCTTCCTATCTTGCGCATGTGCAAGTGCTAAAAAGAAAAAATACTCTTTTCACTATACCTGATGTATAACAATCACTCAAAATACCACTGGTATTAATGTTCCTGCCCAGTGGAATGAACATTTGAGTTAGACCCTGAAAGTTACAGGAGCATTCACGAAGCAGGGAGGTTACTCAGGCGTTCAGACTGGGTAGTTTCATTGTTTCCCTAACCAGCAAGCATGAATCAGTGCTCCAATGTCCAGTACCATGAACAAAAACACACCAACACCTCTTAGAGTTCTAGTTAATGCCAGGTCGCCCCCTTGTTGCTGTCAGGTGTCACCACCAGGGAGACTTCTCCCATCCCCTTCTGGGGTTATGTTAATGGACCTTAGCTTTGGAATAAACTAGGACACAACCTCCCATGTCCCAAGTTTTCTGTTAAATCCTCTCTGTAGCTCCAAACATACTGAGTTAAACTGATTATGAGTTGTCTCCATAGCTGGCCTGGAAGCTCTCTGGGGCATAACCATGGTTGACACCTGATTTGGTTTTTCTAGTTTCCAGGGTCAGCATATGAATGCTTGTTGGATGAATGAATGAGCCTTGCCTCAGACTACAATGAGAAAGACTTTTAATTATTCTTATTTATTTATTCATTTTAGAGGGGAGAGAGAGAGAGAGAGAGAGAGAGAGAGAGAGAGAGAAGGGAGGGAGGAGCAGGAAGCTTCAACTCCCATATATGCCTTGACCGGGCAAGCCCAGGATTTTAAACCAGCAACCTCAGCATTCCAGGTCAACGCTTTATCCACTGCGCCACCACAAGTCAGGCGAGAAAGACTTTTAGGAAGTAGAGCTATATAGGGGGGAGGGAGACACAGAGGACAATTTTGGCATGGATTAGTCTTAAATAGAAGTTGAATAGTGCACAGGGACTTTGCTGTCACATTTCCCAAATGCTTATAGTTCTATTAGAACTAACGGTTGTGTACATCTTTTCTGGACTTGCAATCATCTGTGACTCCGTTCTTCATACATGCTACATTCAAGTCCGCCAGCAATCCTGTAGCCTCTTCTTCAAAATACACTGACCTCTTCCCACCATTTATTGGCACCTGCTTGGCCTGAGTTACCATTGCCTGTCACCTAGATTGTTAGCGTCACCTCTTAAATCACCTCTCTACTTTGGCTCCTGCTTCCATGTGTATTCTCAATACAACTGCTAACAGGGATTCTCTTCTCACCTAAGTCAGATCATGTAAGCAGCTCAGAATTTCCAGGGCTGTGCCTTCTGGACTAAGACCCCTATCCGTTCCTTAGCCTGCAAAGCCCTATAGCATCACCTCCATTTTTATTTCATCTCTTCTTACTCTTCTGCTCCAGTATGGCCTTGCTGTTTCTGGAATACACCAAGCTTGCCCTGCCTATGGGCCTTTGCTTGGCTCCCTCCTTCACTTCCTTCTGGTCCCTGATCAGTGTCAAATGCTAAGGGACACCTCTGTTGACCACTTTATTTATTCACTCCCAGGCACTGCATGTTTGTTTACCCCTCAGCACACTGTCATCCTTGACATAGGATAGTATGGATTTTTAAAATTCTGCCTTCCTGACTGGAAAGGAGGTCCCCAGTGATAAGCAGTGACTTGATTTCATTCACCAGTTTATTTGGATGCTATCTCCCTACTTGTAAAATGGGCATTTCTGGTTTCAAATTCCTCCTGACCAAGATATTCTGGGGATGTGAATTTCTCCTGTCTTGTGGCCTGCGTGAGTCATAAAGATCTCTTCCAAGGCATGGAACTGAAAAACAGGTGGGCTTTGCCTGTTGCCAGGATCCCCAAGACTTTTATTCAGCACCTATTCCCCACTGTAAGAGTCTGTCTGTATCTTTTTTTTTTTTTTTTTTTTTTTTTTTCATTTTTCTGAAGCTGGAAACGGGGAGAGACAGTCAGACAGACTCCCGCATGCGCCCGACCGGGAACCACCCGGCACGCCCACCAGGGGCGACGCTCTGCCCACCAGGGGGCGATGCTCTGCCCATCCTGGGCCTCGCCATGTTGCGACCAGAGCCACTCTAGCGCCTGAGGCAGAGGCCACAGAGCCATCCCCAGCGCCTGGGCCATCTTTGCTCCAATGGAGCCTTGGCTGCGGGAGGGGAAGAAAGAGACAGAGAGGAAAGCGCGGCGGAGGGGTGGAGAAGCAAATGGGCGCTTCTCCTGTGTGCCCTGGCCGGGAATCGAACCCGGGTCCTCCGCACGCTAGGCCGACGCTCTACTGAGCCAACCGGCCAGGGCCGAGTCTGTCTGTATCTTTAGCACCTAAGATCAGGTAGCATCATAATCTGGTACATTTTTGATCTGCAGACACATTCAATGAGAAATAAAGCAATGAGTCACGTTCACTAACTACTGGCCTTTATTAAAAAGAGTACTGTAATATGAAAACAAAGACCCAATTTAATCTAAGGCTAAAGCCCATTAATGGAACCCCCTCAAGCAACAGCCTAGGTACCTAATCCTGGCAGAACAGAGCCTTCCTTCCCTGACTGTGCTAGAACTCCTCCACCCTCCCAGCTTTCCCCATCTCAGACCCTGGGCTTCCTACCAGGAAGCGCCTCTCTAGCCAGGTTCACCTTCTCAGCCCCTAGAACCTCGCCCTTCCTGCCAGGATGGTGGCGAGTCATCTCCCTCGCCTCAACTCCCACTCTACCCGCCTGGCCAAGGTGACTGCTATACACGCGAGACACCCCACCCTCAAGTCCAAAGGTCTTCACTATTTTGTCAGCAACCAAGGTACACTTTAAACGTCTTTAAATTCTATCCGTTAACAATACGATCACTGTGTACAAGACACATGCCACCTCCTCTCAGCTCAGTGTGGTGGCGTTCAAGGTTCCTAAAATCTGACTTAGGCTCCCCCAACCCCCGTCACTCTAAGAACGACTACTCATCCCTCAGCTCGAAGAAGCCCGCCCGGCATTCTACAGGCAGAACCAGGTGCCTTCTCGGGGTCCTGTTCTCCCTCAGTCTGGGCAGTGATGACCCCAGGGGTCCGGGGCTGTGCCTGCGCCGTCCCCTTCCAGGGCCAGGAGCTCATCGAATAAAGAAGGGAGGCCGAAGAACGAGCACAGTAGTGGCGTCCAAGATGCTGGGCTTGCACGGGGACGTGCGCCAGCTTCTCGGACAGGGAGACTGAAGCGCAGTGAGGATGGGACTTTAGCCGGGGGCGTGCCGAGGGGTTACAAGACCATTAGCAGAGGGCTTCCAGCCTTGCACCCACAGGCTCCGCCCCTCCCACAAGCACTTCCGGTTCCGGCGCGGAACGGAAGTGGGCGGGCGGCGGCGGCAGCGCGCGGAGGAGGAGGAGGAGGGGAGGTGGTGCCGGTTGGCCGCTTCCCGCCCCCGAGCCGGTTCAGAGCAGAGTGAATCTGAGGTCGGGCCCGTAGCTGAGCTGGCTGAGTGGGCGCCGAGCCCCCGCTATGGCCCGGAACACGCTGTCCTCGCGCTTCCGTCGGGTGGACATCGATGAGTTTGACGAGAACAAATTCGTGGACGAGCAGGAGGAGGCGGCGGCGGCGGCGGGCGAGCCAGGCCCGGACCCCGGCGAGGTGGACGGGCTCCTGCGGCAATATCCTTCCCCGGCGTGGCGGCTCGGGCTCCCCTTTGGCTCAGCCTTCCCACTTTTCTCATCCCCGGCGCCTCAGCTGACGCCCCCTCCTCTTATCCCGGACCCCGTCTGGTCAGTCTCCCAGCCTCCTTGCGATCTGGCTGCCCTCGGGCCAGATTTCTTCCGTCCGAACATCCCCCGCTTTCGTCTGACCTGCCTCCCAACCCCTCTCGTTCCGGGTCCCGGCCCCCAGAGCCTCCCTGAGCATCGCATCCCTATGCGGTCCCTAGCCCCCGGTGGGCCGGCGTGCCCGGCGGCTCCTGGAGCATGCCGGACGCGCCTCCAGCCCCGCAGGCCGCTCACATCTCTGCGCGGCCTCTCCTCTTTTCTCCCCTGGCATCCTCATCTCCTGCCCCTTCCTTGGACGCTCATCCCTTCATTCCTCCTTGCAGGAAATGGGGTCATACTAGGGCTTCACCGGCGGGAGGGGCAGAGGTGAGCCACCGCTGAGTAATTGAGCGGCCAGGGCGGCTCCGGGGCACAGTCCTCTGGGACCCGATTGCAGCACCACGCGAACATAGGTGGGTGGATGGCTGCGGGGAAGCAAGGACACGGGGGAGCGAAGACTGAAGTCACAGTCCATCCCTGAGGTCTGAGATTGTATACCCCTAACCCTCATATCAGTCTGACCCTCCAGCTCAGTGCCACTGCTTTTCACTCATTCTCAGCTTCCTACAAACATCTTGGGTTTTGGACCTTGATGGTCTCAGCATGTTCAACAAGTGAGTTTGGCTCCCTCCGCCCAATAGTCTTCTTGTGCAGGAAGCAGTGGGAACATACTAGTAGTTTAGAGCTAAGAAAAACCAGAGAGCAAAAAGTGAAATGTAAAAGTAGAGCCCCACATTGGAAATGACTATTTTTGTGGCCACAGAAAACAAGCATCTAGAAAACAAGATTAAAAATAGAAGTGGTTGTCACAGTCTGCTTGGTCCCTTAGCAGTTTGAACACAGGAAACTGACTTATTCTCAGAGGAAGGATTTTTCTTTATTTAAATGGTGTTACAGGAAGCCCCTGCCCCTCCCCCGCACTTGTCAGGGCAGGGTTGGAGGCTCCTGCAGTATATAAATCGGGTTCTGGGTGTTTAATCAGTTGACTCAGCTTGGGAAGTCAGGCCCATAGACTGCCTTTGGGAGGAGTCCTGCAGTGTTCTTCCAGTGTGCCTTTAAAACAAAACCTTCAGACTTTCTTTGTACAGGAATGTATTTTCAAATACAAACTTGTATTTCCTGCCCCATCAGGATCACCTTGCTTTTTACCCCTTTGGTGAAATGGTGGCATGAAAGGCTCCCCATGAGGGAAGGCTGACCTTGCAGTCTGGGTGGGACCTCGCACATGGCAGGAGGTGGCAGAAGGGCTGCAGCCCAGAAGCACCCACAGATGGCAGAACAAGGTCTGGTTATCTGCTGTTCTGATCCTGGTGCTGTAGGGACTTGTTGGAGGTCATCTCTTGACTAGTGATAGGTTTCTTGAGACTGCTTGGAGGCCTAGGCTTAGCACATCCAGGGATGGTGTTTTCTCTACTGCTGGCAACCTTGTTACCATGGAGAGTGTGCCTCTTGGGACTGGGGAAAGGGAGGTTAGCAGGTGAGAGCTGAAAGCTTAGCAAATGTGAGGCCCAAGGAGGGAGGAGGAACTAATATTTACTGAGTCCTTACCATGTCCCAGGTGTTGGACTTCTGTTAGGTCATTGAATTTAAACTATTGAACAAGCTTCTAGGAGCCAGGACAGAGGCAAGGGGAATAGAGATAGGGGTTGATTGATTGAAGTGGGCAGGTGTAGGGAGGAGGCCTGCCCTGGTGCTGCACACAGCAGCAAGTCATGGTGGGAGATAACACAGGTGAACTAAAAGGACATGGGCTGTGCATCCACACGGACCCAGCTTTATGATACCATAGCTGTGTGACATTGAGTCGGTCACATACCCTCTCTGAAGCTCAGCATCCTTCTCTGTAGAAGGTTCTGTGGGAGCATTGCTGGACAACATCCCAGAAGGCTTCAGCACAGTGCTAGGCACACAGCAGGTGTCCTGGACATGCAGCTTGGGTTAGTGGGTGGAGTGCAGCAGAGGATTGTAAGAAGGGCTCGGCTTTGAAGTCAGGTGAGCTTGAAGGCCAGTTGGACAGCTTAGTTTTGTGACCTTGGGTAGGTCACTTCTCTTCTCTGAGCCTCAAATTCATTGCCTTTAAAATGAGAATAATGATTCTTGTTGCAGAGTTGTTAGCAATAATGATATGTGAAAGCCCTTGCACAGGGCCTGAGACTTTGTATGGATTTTAAAGTGGTTCCTTTTCTTCCTTACTGAGGGTACCTTCTGGTCCTCGGTAGCCAGGTGTCTGTTCAGGGCAGTGGTTTTGAGTGATTTTGTACTCTTTCCCCCTAGCAAATTTGGCAGTGTTCAGAGATATTTTGATAAATGGTATGCCCTCCCAGCACCCCTTATCTCCTCAGCTGCTGAAGGTCCAGTACCCATCAACACTTCCAGTGAAGGCTTGGTAGACTGGGCTACAGAGAAGTAACTCAAAAGCAGTGACTCTTTGCCTCGGTGACTAGTTATCCCACCCTTCCAAATGTTTTGTTTGCAGCCATGTTGGATAGTGAAGAGCACCGGCCTGCATTTCCTTTCAAGCCTCTGGGTCTCTGCTTAATTGCTCTGGGACACCAAATTAGAAAAGAATTCTGAGGTAGACATTATCAGTGGCTGCTGTCAGACTGGCCTTTGCCTGGCTTGGGAAGAATTCCAAAGCTGACAGATAAGGGGTGGGCTGCCTCTCAAACATGGAAGGTGGCTCAGAGCCAAGCAGGGGGCTGGGAGCTTATCAGGAGTGGCTTTGTGGTGGTGTGGGCCTTGCAGTCAAGATGGAGCCCACACTAGGGAAGAGAGGACAGCTTTGCTCGGAGGATCTGTCTGTTTCCATGTGAGTATTGTCGCATGAACAGGACAGGAGTAGAGACGCGATTGGGCAGAAGCCATTCCTTGTTCTATTTTTGAAGCTTTTTGGCTAAAGCCAATGTTTCAGATGAGGAAATGAAAGTCGGCTGATGTAATTCAGTTTAAAATAGGTGTCACCTTTGGGGATCTAACCCAGATTTTAATTTTCTTTTGAGTGCTAGCTGTTCAGAACTCAGCAAAGAATCTGTCAGTATTGCAGCTAAGGTTTGGGGAGTGGGGGAGGATTAGCTCATTTTTGGTAAAGGTTCTTGTAGATTAATAAATCTGCCTCCTGGTAGTAGTTGGGATTTCACTGGCCTGAGCAGGTCTCGGAAGATAGTTTTTAGCACATATTAATTTCTTTAATAGTTTAACTGATAAAATAAAAACAACTGGATTAAGAGTGAGGAGACCTCGGTGGGTGCCTTTGTTCCTCCCTTTTGTGAATGAGAAGTTGAGAACGATAATCTCAAATGGTTGTTGTGAGGATTCAGTAGGGCAGATGGGTGCTCTGTACTGAGCAGGTGCATTTGAGCTCAATGTAAGTTACCATTCATGGGCAGTTGCTTTGCTTCTGATGTCCAGAGATAGAGGGAGGGAGTGTCCAGACTTGCTTTGAGGGGTAAGGAATGGCAGAAGGAGGTGCGTGCAGGGTGACTGAGGTGTTGTCCACCCTCTCTGTAGCTCAGGAAACCTGCCCACTAAACCGGCCATGCCCACATGGAAGCCACAACGGGAGGTGGGTGGATGGGGAGAAGATGCTATTTGACTCCATTCTCTTGAGCTGTTGTGGGGATGAGTTGGTTAAGAAGAGCATGCTTGAGCCTAGCCATCCTTAACTGGTGGTGGTGCACAGGGGACATGCTTCGGGCATTTCATGCAGCCTTGAGGAACTCCCCCGTCAACACCAAGAACCAAGCTGTGAAGGTAAAGGGGGTTGCACTGCAGCTCTGCTGGGTGGGTGGGACCGGGGCTGTGGTTGTCTGCTGCCTCCAGCTGACCATGAGCTCCCTGGGGCTCTGGACAAGGTCTGTTTCATCTCTGCATCAGTGAGTATCTACCAAGGGAGTGAGCTGACACTGGGCAGTGCTTCCACAGAAGCCTCCTGGTGTTCCTGACATCAGATCTATCAGTGTTTATAGTATAAGCTTCCCAAAGAAGCCTGTTCACTCCTCCGCAGAGCCTCATGGGGTGAGAAGTCAGCCCAGCCCTTGCTGGTCAGCAGAACTATAAATTAGCTTGCCATGTGAGACTTACCAGTGGTTATGCTTTTATAGACTATTGGATAGGCTTTACTTGCATAAGGATTTTTCAGTGCCTCTAAGACAGCGGTTCTCAACCTGTGGGTCGCGACCCCTGCGGGGGTCGAACGACCAAAACACAGGGGTCGCCTAAAGCCATAATATGTATTTTCCGATGGCTTTAGGCGACCCCTGTGTTTTGGTCATTCGACCCCCGCCGGGGTCGCGACCCACAGGTTGAGAACCGCTGTTCTAAGAGTTCCTGCCTTTTAAAAACTAGGTGGGAAGATACAGTTGTGCTTACTACATCACTGAGGCTAACACTGCATCACTGAAGCTAAAATTTGGTCCAGGGAAAGGGTTCTCTGAAGCTGGGATTTTGCCATTTTTTGGCAGCATCTTTTTTTTTCTTTTCTTTTTTACAGAGACAGAGAGTCAGAGAGAGGGATAGATAGGGACAGACAGACAGGAACGGAGAGAGATGAGAAGCATCAATCATCAGTTTTTCGTTGCGACACTTTAGTTGTTCATTGATTGCTTTCTCATATGTGCCATGACTGCGGGCCTTCAGCAGACTAACCCTTGCTCAAGCTAGTGACCTTGGGTCCAAGCTGGTGAGCTTTGCTCAAACCAGATGAGCCCACGCTCAAGCTGGAGACGTCGGGGTCTCGAACCTGGGTCCTCAGCATCCCAATCTGACGCTCTACTCACTGCGCCACCGCCTGGTCAGGCTTGGCAGCATCTTGATGTGATCAATAGCTGCACCTCTTAAATGAGGAGGGCACTGGCCCCTCTGTACTGGGGGGGGGGCGCAGGGGGAAGCTGCAGCGATAAATCTGTTAATATAGATCTAGAGTTTAAGGCCTGCTGTTGTCATCAAAAAGAGCGATACTTCTCCCCACTAAAGTTATTCCCCTCAAATAGTGGAATAACTTACTGGCATAAATAAAGGATACTTGGAAATTGAAATCAGTAAAACAATGCCTGCTCACTTATGTCTGTAACCATCCCAGATGAATTGGAAGTTATGTAGTGTTTCTAGTGAGTTCTGACCACTAGGTTTGGTGTTTCTGAGCCAGCAGTGGGGCTGTGGCTGTGTCCGGGCTGTGGCTCTGGGCCTCACTCCCTTTCTCTCTCCTCTGTAGGAACGAGCCCAGGGCGTGGTGCTGAAAGTACTTACAAATTTTAAGAGCAGCGAAATTGAGCAGGCTGTGCAGTCACTGGACAGAAATGGCATTGACTTGCTAATGAAGTACATTTATAAAGGGTTTGAGAAGCCCACAGAAAATAGCAGCGCAGTGCTACTCCAGTGGCATGAAAAGGTATGTGAACACATTGCCCACAGACTCACCCAGCCCCAGGGTTCAAGTCAGCAGGCCAGATTTACCAAAAAATAGTAATGTCTTGTAGGCACATGAGAACAAGAGCCACACCTAAGGCAGCCTGGGACATTTGATCACTTACCTCTGCCAAGGAAGCACCGGTAGGGGTCCACTCTCTCTGGTAATCACAGTTGCTTTAACTGCTGGTGTATGCCAGGCAGGTCATGGGGCAGGTGACTTGGCATGGTAAGGTAGATGAGTCCCAGATGGGAGGGAGGCAGCCTTGCTGGGGGTTGGGGCTTCATGGTCTTTCTTTGCATTGGTGGATGTAGAGGAGGTGGAGGAGGAAGAGGAGAAGGTGGAGGAGGAAGTGGTGGAGATAGTGGAGGAGGGGGAGGAGGAAGATGTGGAGGAGGTAGAGGAGGAGGAGGAGGAGGAAGGGGTGGAAGAGGTGCAGGAGGAAGTGGTGGAGGTGGTGGTGGAGGCCTCACCAGGCCAGAGTGGGCAGTGGCTTGGGTCAGTCATCAAGCCTGTGTCTTGCCTGTCAGCGTCTCCTCACTCTTTAGAGCTACAGGAAGCGTGCCCACAATCACAGGAGACTGGGCGATCATGAACACAATGTCTCTCCCAAAAGGCTCCATTGTGTTTTAAGGGAATGGTTCTCTTACTGAGGGGTCAGTCACTTGGGCAGCTTCAGTGCTGAGCTGGTGTTGTGGCCTTTGATAGGGTTTTTTTTTGTTTTGTATTTTTCCAAAGTTAGAAGCAGGGAGGCAGTCAGACTCCCACATGCGCCCCACCAGGATCCACCCAGCATGCCCACTATGGGACGATGCTCTGCCCATCTGGGGCATTGCTCCGTTGCAATTGGAGCCATTCTAGCACCTGAGGTGGAGGACAGGGAGTCATCCTTAGTGCTCGGGCCAACTTTGCTCCAGTGGAGCCTTGGCTGCAGGAGGGGGAGAGAGAGAGGGGAAGGAGAGGGGGAGGGGTAGAGAAGCAGATGGGCGCTTCTCCTGTGTGCCCTGGCCGGGAATCGAACCTGGGACTGCCACATACTGGGCCAGCGCTCTACCACTGAGTCAGCCAGCCAGGGCCATGGCCTTTGGTTTTGCTGGTGGATATGCTGCCTACATGGCTAGAAGATCAGCTCCTGGGCTTAGTAGGTGGGGGTGGCTTACTCAGTTCCCCTGAGCAAGACCTCTGCATGGGTTGGGGGCCAGGCCTTTTGAGCCCTTTTTTTTTTTTTTTTCCTTTTCATTTTTCTGAAGCTGGAAATAGGGAGAGACAGTCAGACAGACTCCCGCATGCGCCCGACCGGGATCCACCCGGCACGCCCACCAGGGGCGAAGCTCTGCCCACCAGGGGGCGATGCTCTGCCCATCCTGGGCGTCGCCATGTTGCGACCAGAGCCACTCTAGCACCTGGGGCAGAGGCCACAGAGCCATCCCCAGCGCCCGGGCCATCTTTGCTCCTATGGAGTCTTGGCTGCGGGAGGGGACGAGAGAGACAGAGAGGAAAGCGCGGCGGAGGGGTGGAGAAGCAAATGGGCGCTTCTCCTGTGTGCCCTGGCCGGGAATCGAACCCGGGTCCTCCGCACGCTAGGCCGACGCCTTTTGAGCCCTTTTAAGGCAACTTGGTGCTTAGCCCTATTGGCATTTCTAATGAGGGCTCCGCAGGCAGCTCTGATGGGTATGTGCTGGTTCAAGTGCCTAGGGCAGTGCCAGCAGGCTGGAAACAGCTTGTCAGAAGGGAAATTTGGGGGGGTCTGCTGTGTGTGTGCAGAGTTCTACCTAAAGAGCAACTCCTGGAGGACCCGTGGTTCCAGGACAGGGCTCTGTTGCCTTCTATCTGTGCCTGCTGCTATTGCAGGAATCTTTCCAGAGGGTCTGATATGGTGGGACCTGCGTCAGGGAGTGCATCGTCCCATCTCCCCTGGCAAGCTAGGCTCCCCCTTGTCCAGCGGAGTTCATCTGACACATTTCCTTTTCCTGCCCCCACAGGCATTAGCAGTAGGAGGACTAGGCTCCATTATAAGAGTTCTTACAGCAAGAAAGACTGTTTAAAAAAAAAAGACTCATGTTACCTTGAGAAGAATTTTGGATGCACAGGCTGATGAAGAAGGGATTGACAATGGACCATCTTCCTAGGAACTCCCAACTACTTCAGGACATGCATCCGCGGAAGTGTATTTTATTTTCAAGGTGGAGGGAGAAATTGTCTTACTGTTTCCTAAATCCTCTGCAGGATCTGATAGTCTATGCCTTTGTCCACAAATAACGCAGAACTGACATTGTGACTGTCTGCCAGAGTGGCTGGCCAGCGTGGGTCAGGCGTCCCTGTGTGCACTGCCTGTTTCAATGGGGGAGGGATGAGGTGGGCAGGTGCAGATCCAAGGGCCGCGCGAAAGGGGAGCTTGTTTCTGACATGGAAACGCCCCGAGGGTTTGTATAGACGTCCCAGCCTCCCAGGGAAGGCAGGCTCTCGGCTTCGTTGTAAAGTGCCTGCTGCATCAATAAAGCTCTTGGCTTATTAGTATATACTTGGCAGTGTGTTTCATCCATGTAAAAAATGGGTAGTGAATGGGATGGTAATGAGCGAGGGGCCAACTGGTCTGGAAATGCCAAGGCTGCCAAGGCGCGGGCACGGCAACCGGCCCTCTGGCCTGGCAGCCCCTCAGCCTGGGCTGTAGTGCTGCCCGCTGCTACAGAGAGATGTTTTGCTAAGTATTTATTGTTTTTACTCCTTTGATTTGTATGTAATTTTGGAGCTTATTTAATTTAATAAAGTGCCAAACATTCAGTAATTGACCTAAGCTTTAAAAGTCTTTAGTTTGTGTGACTGCACTTGGAGTCTTTCGAGAGTAGGCCTCAGATGGGCCTGGTCACCATCTCCTGACACTGCGGTGTGGCAGGAACATTTTTACTGTCAAGCTGACAAGTTCTCTTTAAAGGATTAAAAGCCAGAAACGGGTAGCATCAGCCTATAAATATAAAAAGAACATTTTGTTTCCTGTAACTACATACTAACAGTGAGCCTCTTTGAAGAGCAAAGATACTTTTTTTTTTCCTTTTTAGTATAGGTACCTAGTCTGTATTCTGTTAAGGGTAAGGACTTCTTTCCTATTCCTAAAGCTCCCCAGTCACTGGGGCCTTGGAGAAAAATGCTGACCAAAGTAACACAATCCTCCCAGCTCTGTAGAACCCCCACCATTTCTGGGAGGTGGGCTTAGGCTGTTGGCTCATCACATACACACTGCTCACAAATGCAGGGGACCAGGGGACGTGCAGCTACTCCAGTACTTGCAGCCTTCTGTACAGGGCATTTTCACCAATGAGATACAAGTTGGTTTTGCATCTCATTTGCAAAATCAAACAACTTTCTTTGACTTGTCATTTGCTTTTCTGATGTTGTTTAATTTTAAAAAAATTAAAGGCTTTTTTTATTGCTCATACTCATTTTGAAATATCCTAATTTTTGTGGGCAGTGTATTTATTCACCCAAACCCTATCTGCAGAGATTCTTCCTGAAAAAAATGCTTTGTAACAGCCTTTGAAGTATTAAATAAGAGACACAATGTACTAATTTAATAAGTCAAAGAAATGTTGACACCATATTTTATCAAGTGAAACCCACTATAGTTGCATCTGGATTGAAGAGCTTTAATCAAAAAGCATATTGCACCACAAATAACTTCTACAGCAGTTTTAGATACTATAATCCCTATTTACAACATGGAGGGAGAGAGAGATCGGGATCCAATGCTCATATAAAGGGCTATAGATACTGTTTCTATCACAATGTTTATACAAGTAAAAGTGCATTCAATCACTCAGGATAGTTACTCCACTCTTCCTCTTAAAGCTGAAGGAAATCCAACATGCAGGAGGGAAGCTTAATCAGAATGAATCCCCTCTAACAAGTCCAGAATAGTGCTGCCCCCCCCACATCTACACCTAAACCTGCCGGGAAGGGGGGCACGCCCAGGCAGGTGAGGCCGGGGAGCAGCTGGGCTGCTCCGATGGCTGTGCTGCAGCTGCTGCAGGCAAGCCCCGAGTTACTCGGATTTCAGGATTCTCTCCTGCAACAGCTGGAAAAGCTACCTGGTTCATTAAAATTACGGAACAGAAGGGACTCCTGTTTTGTATCCCCACCAGGTAAGTGGAAAGTAGCACGGTGGAACAGTGCGTTACTCTGTGTGCTCTGTACTGTCTCGGGCTCGCGCAGTCGGGAGGTGCTGACCGGGAAACGGGTTAGGTTAGCCGTGGGTGCCGGTGTGTCTGTACAGAAGAGAGTCACGTGGACGAGGGACAGTATTTTATAGAGATGTGATGAAAATGCATAAATTTCATAGACTTCATTTATTTATAGATTGTATAATACCCAGTAAACCTAAAAAAAAAAAAAAAAGAATATAGCATCTAAACAGGACAGACATCTGAAGGAAGAGGTAGGTGAGTGAAGAATGGGTCACTTGGACGGCAGAAAGCCCGAGCTGGACGAAGGTGATGCTGACCTGGCTTGGTGCAGCCAGGTCTGTGGAAATGTAGCAGGTTAACTGTGAATTGAATCCCTGTTTTTAGGTGAGAGACATATTTTAACCCTAAGCATAACTGAGAAACATAACTTTATATCATGGGATAACTGATAATAAATATAGGAACAACAGTTGCTAATTCAACTTTTTATTTAACCAGTGAAACTTTCATCAAACTAAATCAATAAACAGTTTCCCTTTAGATTTGATATCGTGGCTTATCCAGGGCAAGCACGTGCCCTTTTCTTTAATAATAATACAAGTTTTTGTCAGACTACCTGAGTTGCTTCTGTACTATCAAGCTGCAGCCAGCTCGGGCTGGGGCCACCATATATGAATGTAGTGTCATCTAAAATTTGGGGGGGCAGGGTGAGGGAGAGAGATGGTGGCTGCGCTGACAAGGCAGACCCCCTCCGATGTTTGGTCAAGGCTGGGAGGAGGGGCAGCTGCTGCTGCCTCTGAAATACAGCAGACTCCTTAACAGCAGGAAACATGAATTAGCATTTGCTCAGTGTTACAACTCAGAATCAAGAGCAAAGCAAATGAAATGCCACCACTGCTTCAGAGGGAAGCAGACACCGCAGAATGCTAGTGAACAGGGACAGGAATCCCAGTCTCAGAAATAATTTCCTCTCAAAGCTCCAATTTTCCTTTAAGAACACCATTAAATAGATTTTATAATACAGAAAACAGGTTTATAATAGTGAAGACCTTTAGCTATAAAAAATAGTTTAAAATGGTTTACCAGCAACCTATCCAAGACAAGTACATTCATTAAGAAGGCAATTGAAGGTATTTGGTACTACTGTTAGGATATTTTTTATATTTGCCAGCTTTCTTTAGTAAAACATACTGTCAGCTGCATATTCATTAATCCACACTGGTTCCAGAATATCTTAAAGATGTACACATCTAAAGTTCTAGGTCATTTGAAAGACAAAGTAAAATGTTTTCTTGAGAGGATAGGTTAAAAGCCTCTTCTAACTCATCTGAACCCAAACATGCTCACAGGGAAGGGAAGTTTGCAAAGCCACGCCCACTGAGTTGGCTTGTGGCAGAAGCAGGCGAGTCTGGCTTGCTGGACACCATTTCAAAGGGCTCTCCACGTCCAGCGTCATCACTATGTGATGGATCAGCGGCCTCTGCCAAATGCTGATGGCTAACAAAAGTTAGAAACTTTCAGGTGCGGACACACTGGCCAGAGCTGGGATTATAGCAGCACTAGAAATGTGGGTAGTGCCAGGACCCTCCCGTTTGTGACCAGAATGACAGGACGCGCTCTCCTGAGGTCCTTACCAGTCTGCAGGGATGTGGACCTTTAAGTCTTGTAAACAATGTATAGACACTTGTACAAAATACTGCAGTTACAGTGATTAAAAACCCACCCAGACTGGTGTGTCAGTGTTCTTTTCACAGAAAGAGTGTCAGCACACAGAACTCCATCCTGGGGTAGTTCCATCTAGGACCACGGTATCCGAGGGCTGGAGATGGATGGCCGGATGCTGCCCTTGGGAGCTGGCTTGGACCCGAACCATGACATCTGTGTGTTAAACAGGAAAGGCTCCTGAGATGAGAACCAGGACTAGGTGCAGAGGGAGCTGAAACAGGCCTTTCCCCACCCCTGGGCCACCCCCTTCTGCCCTCCACACATCCCAAGTTGGCTGTGACCAAAGCAGTGAAGACTGGTTGTGGTGCCCACTCTGTAGGGCTCAGAGCCCATTCTAAGTAAAGGAGGAAAATGGCAGAAAAAAAACTGAGTTGACCAAAGTGATGAAATTGTAGGAATTTTTCCCTTGATTTTTTTCTATTACATAATTAATGCAGGTATTTTTTGCAAACAATTTTTTACTATTTTTAAAAGCTTTGGTGCTGGGGCCAGCTCTATGGCTACTGAAGAAGCGGTATCAATGAAATTGCTTTGGAAAATAGTCTGTTGGTCAAGTACAGCACAGCACAAACGTGTGGGCACAAAGCATGCCCTCAGTAACTGCCTGAGTCAAGTTCATCCGAAAGCACCTTGTAGGCAGACAGCCGCTCTCGCCTGCTGGTGCTGCTCACTCAGCACTTGGGGAAGCTGGCCAGCAGACCGGGCACCTACCTTATACTCCAGGGTTTCTCTGAGCATATTCTCTTCCTCCTGTGAGAAGTTCAGCAGCACTGACACAGCTTTTATAAGGTGAAAAGCCTGAAACAAAGTTTCGCTGTTGTGGATCCAGGGGGTGGGCGTGGGGGTGGGGGAGGGTGAGTTGAGGCTAAATTGCAGCATTTTGGGTTCTCTTCCTGGTGTGTGCTCCAGCAGTGAGCCAGGACCACATGGAGGTCTGACGGCAGTGATAGGTTCCCTCTCTCCATCTTTCATTTCAGGGACTGGCAAGAGGCCCAGGACATCCCCAGCAGCTCTCCTGCTCCTCAGGGGATGCAGGGAGGCTGGGCAGATTCAGTTCCCTGCACTCTGGTCTCAGCATCCAAGCCACATCCCCTCCCAGGAGCTAGGTCTCCGCTAGATGGCCCCCCAACTTGCTGCTCAGTCAGCAGGTTAATGCCAGCTGCAGAAACGACTTAGGTGCCTACACTGGTGTCACACTGGTATCACACTGGGAGAGGAAGAACGCAATGGCTGTGGTGGGAGGCTGTGCAGGGCTCGGACAAATAAGCCATGTCCTGGGGTGGAACTCCTTACGCAAAAGGCAACTCAGAAGCCCTTACCTCGGACTCCCGACAGGACATGAACTTCAAAACCACGTGTTTAAGGTACTCCAGGTTGATCTCGCGGGCGTCAGTCAGGTCAGCATTGTTCATGACAGAAGGGGCCACATTCGGCATTTCAGGGCCAGGTTTCTCCCGGACTTCAAATAACTCGTTATCCGGTCTAATTTTCTGAAAAACCAAAGGAAAGATGCTACACTGAACCACTCAAGACAAGTCAGAAAATCACACAGGAAATTCACCCGACCCACGCTGTGACAGCTGGTCCTCTGCCACACCCTGCCCAGGGCACCCCCTGGGGGACTTGCCAGCGAAGGAGAAGGCTCAGCCCCTCCAGGTGGGATGGACAGTGGAGAGGAGGGAGAAAGGGCACCTAGGGAGGTTCGGACATTTCCTTTATCTGTGTCAGGATGCACATCGTGGGGTGGTAAGCGCTGCAGCGAGAGCTGAGGCCCCGCTCTCCTGGCTGGGCCAGGCACTGCCCTTCACAGCAGGGCCCCCATCACCCCACTTCTCAGACTACAGCCGGAGCAGAAGGTGTGTGCCCGAGGTCACACAGCCACTTTATAGAGGCATTTTCAAGCTGGCAGGGCACTGCCCCACCAGCCAACATCTGACCTCCCAAAGACCCCTTGCAATCACCGGGGGGAAGGGCAGCACCGTCAGGCAGCAAGGGACCCAGGGGGACCCGAGGGCCGGGAGGGCACAGGCAGCCGGGAGAAGAGGGTACTCACCAGTTCCTTCTGCAGCGTCTTTTTGAGTTCCAGCATCCTCTGCTGCATCTGCTTGATGGTCTGAGACAAACCCCCCACCACAGCCAAAAGCCATTCGTTAAACGCACATTTCACCATCTCTAAGGACAACAGGACAGACACTCTCTTGGGTCCCCACACATCTATTAGAAGTCCCTGCTCAGTCTCCTGAGAGGCTTGTGCTGTCACACCTGTGTGCCTGCTGCCTTGGACTCCTTCCCTCACATGGCTCTGCTGCTGTGCACACACTTGCTCTTCAGGCCCACTAAGGGCCACCGAAGTCGTCGTATACTCCTCTGCGGAGCACGCAAATGCCCAGTAAGGACCGGGTCAGAGGACGACAGTCCCCAGGGGCTCTGTCCTCAGGACTGCTTCCAGGGCTTGCCTCCCTAAGTAGCACAGCAGAAACATCTCTGTACAGTCTATTTTGTCCTTCAGAATTATATTTATGTGCTATGATCCCCAAGTAGGACACTTAGGCCACAATCTATGGTTCTCATCATTAGCACTTCTCTCCTGAAATACCATGATTTGCAACACTTATTTTGAAAAGTATAAAATATTATGGTGTTTCTGCACAACCCACCAACATTGGGTTTTATATCTTTTACTTATTTATTTTATTTTGATTTAGTGAGTTTAATTAGCATTATGAACCTTAAATATAATTCATTACATATTCCATTAATCACTAGAAAGGCTGAACTGTTTCCCCAATAAAAAAAAATTGCTGTAAAAAACCAAAATGTTGCCTGACCAGGCGGTGGCGCAGTGGATAGAGCATCGGACCGGGATGCAAAGAATCCAGGTTCGAGACCCCAAGGTTGCCAGCTTGAGCGCAGGCTCATCTGGTTTGAGCAAAAGCTCACCAACTTGGACCCAACGTCACTGACTCAAGCAAGAGGTTACTTGGTCTGCTGAAGGCCCGCGGTCAAGGCACAATTGAGAAAGCAATCAATGAACAACTAAGGTGTCGCAATGAAAAACTGATGCTTCTCATCTCTCTCCGTTCCTGTCTGTCTGTCCTGTCTACCCCTCTCTCTGACTCTCTCTCTGTCTCTGTGTAAAACAAAACAAAACAAAACAAAAATGTTGCTGTATAAGCAGCAATACAGGAAAGAATTTTAAATAAAAGTTTCTTCAAAGCCTCACTTTAACCTATCAAGATGAGATTTCCCATGGATGTCTAGTCCGGGTCACCATTCTTGCATCGAGCAGCTAGAATTCTGTACTTCTCATGTATCAGTTTTCACAGCTTCCTACAGCTTTCCTAACTAAATGTGTCCATGTGACGGTAACTCTAGGGCAGGGGTCGGGAACCTTTTTGGCTGAGAGAGCCATGAACGCCACAGATTTTAAAATGTAATTCCGTGAGAGCCATATAACAACCCTTGTACGTTACACGTCATCCAATAAAAATTTGGTGTTGTCCCGGAGGACAGCTGTGATTGGCTCCAGCCACCCGCAACCATGAACATGAGCCATAGGAAATGAATGAATTGTAATACATGAGAATGTTTTATATTTTTAACGTTATTTTATTTTTTACTAAAGATTTGTCTGTGAGCCAGATGCAGCCATCAAAAGAGCCACATCTGGCTCATGAGCCATAGGTTCCTGACCCCTGCTCTAGGGGATGCCCCATGCCTCACTGTGTGGCTGAGCTTCCATTTGTCAACAGAACCTTTATCTGCTCTGTTTTCTCAAGAGAGCGCTGTCTGCAGTCGCTCTAGAGGAGTGAGGGGACTGGGCCAGGGGACCATGAACGTCCTGCCAAGCTCATTCAACTGCCTCCAGCACGCCCCATGTTATAAGCAGCAACATTTCCATTTGTATTCTCTTGGTTGACCATGAGCCTGGACATTCCTCCAAAAATACATTCGCTCTTTTATGTTACTTGATTTTCCAGGTTTTAAGCTCATTCATTAATTCACCCAACAAATATTGAGTCCCTACTGTGTGCCAGACATAATCAACAAACAATGTCTGCCCTCAGGAGGGAAGTGTCAAAACCAAATATGCAGTATATCAGAAGAGACAAACGGCAAGGTAAAGGGGACAAAGAATTCTGGTGGTGAGGAGTGAGGATGATTAAGGGGAACACTCTTCTAGACAGAAGGCTCAGCAAGTGCAAAGGCCCTGAGGCAGGAGGATACTTGATATTCCCAAAGGGCAAGGGCAAGGTTGATGAGCCTGAGAGAGGGTGGGGATAGCAGAGGAGGTGCTGTGGAAAGAGTAACAGGGGCCAGACCACACAGGGCTTTGTGGGCCACTGCAAGGACTGTGGCTTTCCTAGAGAGGGAAAGTTATCAATGTCAGCAAGGGTGGACCAGAGCAGTGACAGGGAAACCAGTTATTAGCTCAACACCATCCTCTGGGGAAGAGTATAGCAACAGTGGTGGGGATGAGAAGCAGCTGGGTACAATTTAAAGGGAAAGCCAAAAGGATTTGCTAATGATTTGGATGTCAGATGGGTAGAGGATGACCGCAAGGTTTTTGCCATTTACTGAGCTAGGAAAGACAGCAAAGATGCTAGGGTGCATGTAAATGTGACCTTGGCTTTGAATGTTTCAAATGTCAGATGCCTTGTAGACATTCGTTTGGAGAGACGGAGCAGACCGATACAGGAGTCTGGAGCTCACGGGAGCCTGTCTGGGCTGCGATATGGCCATGGGAGCCTGCAGCCTGCAGGGTGGCTGAGATCACCAAGGGAGTGAGTACAGCTGCAGGGGTCTCCAAACTTTTTACACAGGGGGCCAGTTCACTGTCCCTCAGACCATTGGAGGGCTGCCAAATACAGTGGTCCTCTCACTGACCACCAATGAAAGAGGTGCCCCTTCCAGAAGTGCAGTGGGGGCTGGATAAATGGCCTCAGGGGGCCGCATTGCAGCCTGCGGGCCGTAGTTTGGGGACACCTGGCAAAGGAAACAACTGAGGGCTGGACCCTGGGGAACTTTCCTGTGTCTACTTTATATTTCACAGGAAGAGATTAAGTATGAGTGGGGGGAACAAAGGGAGAGGAAAGAGAAAGAAAATGAACAATTTTTCCCTTTGTTAAAGATCTTTAAAAAAAATAGACACACAAATCACACAATTTGGGGCAGAATTTCAGGCCAGAGCAGTAACTAGTCAACACATTTAACTTCACAGGGCATTTTAAAAACCAGAATCAAATGAGACCCTGTGTTTATGGGTGCAGAGGCCAGGACAGCTAACGTATACTTTCATATCGTTCCCCACACCACCTCACACCGCCCCAACAAAGCACATGTCACTGCCATCATCACTTCACAGCTACAGAAAGAAGGACACAGGTAAGTGAAAGGATGGGTCCAATATGACCCAGGTGGTAACAGCAGAGGAGGCTGGGAACACCCAGACCTCTTACAATTCAAGCTCTAATACTCTCAACATTATCTTAAGTAGGGGGAAGGTGGCCCTGGCCGGTTGCTCAGTGGATAGAGCATTGGCCTGGCATGTGGACATACTGGGTTTGATTCCTGGTCAGGTCACAGAGGAGAAGCAACCATCTGATTTTCTTCCCCTCCCTCTCCTGCTTCTCTCTCTCTTCCCCTCTCGCAGCCATCAGCCTCAGGCACTGAGGATAGCTTGGTTGATTTGAGTATCAGCCCCAGACAGGTTGCTGGGTAGATCCTGGTTGGGGTGCATGTAAGAATCTATCTCCCCTGGGGAGGGAGGGGAGAAGACTGGGGAGTGAAAGGAAAATAAATGCAGAGGGAAACAGAAAAGGAAAACCAAGTAAAAGCCCTTTTAATAAAAGACTATCTCCCCCACGAGGTGCCTAGAGGCATCAGCAAACCTCCTAAAGGGACTGAGGGGTTTTAGGCACAAGGGCAGGGAAAGGCAGGGATATAAACAGCTGAGGTAAAGAGCACCTTACCTTATTTTTCTCCAGAAGTTGCTGCTGCAAGTCCTGTTTTTCCTTCTGCAGCTGCCCTAGGTCCGTGGCCCCCACGTCACCATTGGGTATTCCCTCTTCAGGCGGAAGCTGGTACACAGGGTTCTGCTTGGCCCTTGAGGTTACCTATAGGGTGGTGGCAGCAAGCTGAGAGCCAGGACAGGGCTCAAGCTAAGCCCCCGGTCCATGGCAAGGGGACCAGACTTGTTCCAAAGGTGTGGACTGGTGCTCCAATTCGCCAAGAACCAGACAAACTATGGAGAGCCCGTCCAGTGCGCTGCAGAGGGACAAGCGGCTTTCCACGCACCGAGTCTGCTTGGAAGGAAGGGGCTTCAACCCCGAACACTGACAGGTGTGGCTGAATCCCACGGCCTCAGGACTCACACCCTCCGGGGAAGGTGACCTGCCAAATATCCCCTAGCTTGTGAGCCCAGCGCGCTCCCGCGCTTCCCGATCTCCCGCTGTCGCTTCCTACTGGCAGGCTGCCATGTTGCCCGGATTCGTCCCAGTGGCCTCACGTGGGACTTACGTGAGGCTCGCTGACGGAGAGCGCGGAGCCCTGCTCCAGGCCTGGCAGCCTCAGCGGGTCCTCTCGCCCCGTGGTTGCCCCGGCTGCCGCAGGCAGCTCCGCCCTCAGGCTCCTCAGGGCTTCCAGCTCGCTCTGCAGCTGGTGTGTCTGCAGCAGGGCCGCATCCTGACCTGGGCCGGGCAGAGGGGAGTGAGCACTGCCAGCCCAGGGGCTCCCTGGTGCGGTGCACGCAGCCAGGCCGCGGCAGGGCAGGGCTGCTGGCAGGAGCGGGCAGACCCCTCACCTGTCTTCAGCTGGAGGATCTCCTGCTCCTTCTGGAGCAGCACTGCAGCTTTCTCCCGCAGACTCTGCTCCTTCTCGTCTACCGCAGGCGTCAGGTTAGCAGCCTGGAGAGGAGAGCCAGCCTGAGGGAAGCTGGCAGCAGAACCCTCACCTCCTCCAGAGGAACCTCTGCCTCCCACTCCCCAGAGCCCCCGAATCCCTCCCTGAAGGCCACAGCCCAGCGCCAGCGCCAAGCTAACTTCCGCTCCTGGACTCGGCACAGATCAGTTCTGGGTAGGGACACTGCACTTGGACAACCACCCTCACTGCCCCCGGCGCACTGGGCCAGCCAGAGATGTGACTGTTCTGCTCAGCCTTCTAACAGACTGTCAGAACCATAACTTCCACATCCTGAAAGTCCACGCATGCCTGGAATTTGCTGCAGATGACCTCACTATGATATCCTGGAAGGTGTGATTACCCTCAATTCTTTTTAAAGGTGACTGTGAGACTCTGTATGGACTTAGCTAAAGCCTAGAACCAACTCACTAGAAAAGGTCTGGGGCTGATGCTGAGTCTGTTTCAAATGAGGGCTCTTCCCACTGTCCCTGCTGAGAGCGCAGTCGTCTGTGGCCCACCTCACAGAACTGGAGCCCAGTAGGTATGTGGCGGTGGGCCTTTTCCCAGGTGATGTTTGTAACAGTAACTGACCATCACAAGTCAAAAAGGCCATCCTATGGGACGAGGGTTTCTTTGTGACACTTCCTCCCACCTTTCTAGACTCCAGGGAAACCACAGAGCTGCAACCCTGAGACCTGTGTGCACTCCTGCCGGGACAGATGGGGAGGCAGGTCAGTCCCAGGGGCCTGAGGCGGCCACTGTCCTGGAGCCTACCTGCTGCTGTAAGTCTTCCCTCTGCTTCCGCACCTCCTCCAGGGCTTGTGTCACTGCCACACTCACAACTTCTCTTTGGCTCCATTCTTCCTACAATCCAGAAAGCAGGGTGGAGCTTGAACCCAAAAACTCAGTGTGTATTTTTTCAGCTCGCGTCGCCTGAGGCCCACAGAGGGAGCACAGTCTTGCAGAGCCAGACTGATATTGCTCCTGCTTCATTAGGCTCCCAGGCTGCCCTCCCGCTTCAATACCTTCCATGTCCCTCTGAGAACTGCCCTGGGGACAGCCCACCAGCCTCTCTGGAAATAAGCGCACCAGCCGGTATCTGGGCCAGGGGAAGGGGACCTAGCAACACAGAACAAGAAGAAAGGCCCTTGGGCTCATGTGAATGGTATAGTGCAAAAATAATAAGCAATTCCTGAATTTTACTAGAGCAAAATGTCACAGGCTCACCAAAATTACCCATTTTATTGGAGAGAAAACTGAGGCTCTGAGAGGTTAATTTGCCAGAGGTTTCAAGCCAGCACCTGTCTGAGCCCAGAGCCACACCTTTGGATGCTAGACACCACTACCCAAGTATCTTCTTTCAAAAGCAAGGCTGCCTCACGGGCCTTCCCCAGAGCCCAGGGGCTACCTTCCAACAAACACAGCAGTCCTCTTCCCCTAGACAGATGCTGTGCTCATCCACCAACCCCCAGATGAGCAACATGACTTCTTGCCTGACCAGTGGTGGTGCAGTGGATAAAGTGTCGACCCAGAACATTGAGGTCACTAGTTTGAAACCCTGAGGTCACTGGCTCTGAGCATGGGCAGGCTTGTCAGCGGGGGTCACTGGCTTGGGGGTGGGGAGAATCATCTATTCAGTCTCAAAGTTCATCAGCTTGGGACCAAAGGTTGCTGACATGAAGAGCTCAAGGTCACCTAACCTGTGGTGGTACAGTGGATAAAGCATCGACTTGGAATGCTGTGGCCACTGGTTCAAAACCCTGGGCTTGCCTGGTAAAGGCACATATGAGAAGCAACTATGAGTTGCGTCTCAATCCTCTTCCCCCTTTCTCTCTCCTCTCTCTAAAAAATCAATCAATAATTTTTTTTTAAAGAAAAGGACTGACCAGGTGGTGGTGCAATGGATAGAGCATCAGACTGGGACATGGAAGACTCAGATTTGAAACCCCGAGGTTGCCAGGTTGAGTACATGGGTTCACTAACTTGAGTGTGGGACCATAGACATGACCCCATGGTCGCTGGCTTGGGCCCAAAGGTCACTGGCTTGAGCCCCAGGTCGCTGGCTTGAGCAAGGGGTCACTTACTCTGCTGCAGCCCCTCGGTCAAGGCACATATGAGAAAGCAATTGAACAACTAAGTGCTACAACCAAGAATTGATGCTTCTTATCTCTTTCTTCCTGTCTTTCCCTATCACTCTCTCTCTGTAAAAACAATAACAACAACAACAACAAAAACCAAAGAAAGAAAAGCCCAAAGTTTCTGGCTTGAGCAAGGGGCAATAGCTCAATCCCCAGTCAACACACATAGGAGAAGCAATCAATGAACTAAAGTGAAAGCAACTATGAGTTGATGCTTCTCACCCTCCCTTCCTGTCTCTCTCAATAAATAAATAAATTAAATAAAAAGAAAAAAGAAAACTGAAACTATAAACAATAGGAATATGACTTCTGGCCCTGGCCGGTTGGCTCAGAGGTAGAGCGTCGGCCTGGCGTGTGGGGGACCCGGGTTCGATTCCCGGCCAGGGCACATAGGAGAAGCGCCCATTTGCTTCTCCACCCCCACCCCCTCCTTCCTCTCTGTCTCTCTCTTCCCCTCCCACCGCCAAGGCTCCATTGGAGCAAAGATGGCCCAGGCGCTGGGGATGGCTCCTTGGCCTCTGCCCCAGGCGCTAGAGTGGCTCTGGTCGCGGCAGAGCAATGCCCCGGAGGGGCAGAGCATCGCCCCCTGGTGGGCAGAGCGTCAGCCCCTGGTGGGCGTGCCGGTGGATCCTGGTCAGGTGCATGCGGGAGTCTGTCTGACTGTCTCTTCCCGTTTCCAGCTTCAGAAAAAAAAAAAAAAAAGAATATGACTTCTCAGGTGCCAGTACAACTCAGGCGTCACAGTACTGGTCAGAGCTGTCTGCTGTTTTGTCTACTCAGGATCACCCCTCTTTTTTTGGGTAAGAGCCTCATCGGTGCTAGTCCCCACTCCCACCTTGCCATTCTGTTTGATTCTGGTAGGGCTGCCAATAATGATGTCCCCATTTTGTGGCTACAAGGTAAAGCATGTGACTCAGGCCTGGGCAATCATAGTACCTCATCCCCTTGGCCAAATCGGTATGTCCAAAGAGTGGCTCTGTCACCCAAGGTGAACCAATCAGAATCCCTTTTTATATTGGAATCCTTCTTATATGGTCAAGCTAAGAAAGAAGCCCTCTCTCCCCTGGTGTTGCTAAGCTGGCAGGTTACAGATTGGAATGGCTGTAGTTATATCCTCCCAGTCTGTAGGACGCAGTCTACAGCATGGAGAAAAGCAAGGACAAGAGCAGGGTGACCCAGAGGGCAAGGGACAGCATGACACAAGGAAGAGAGAACCTGAAGCCCCAGGTTCCAGTCAGACAAGTCTTTCTGGTTCTGTGACCTACTCAACTCCTCCTACGAAATCTCCCTTTCTACTTATGCCAGTACAAGTGGGTTAATAGAGGGAGACGACAGTCTCATGCCCAGGGGCATTCTGGCTCCTACAGTGGCATTGTCAGAATCGACCTTCCGTGAGTCCATCTCTGATAGTCAAGGAAAACTGGTGCCTGAACTCTAAACACTGGTGGTGGGACGTTGAACAGCAGCAGAAATACACTCTTCAAGTGCACTGAAATATTTGCCAAGATAGACTCCAGGTTGGGTCTTTATTAAAGCAAGTCTAAATAAGTATCAGAGAACTGAAATCATTCAGATTATCTGATCATAATGGTATTAAACTAGAAATCCAAGATACTGAGAAAATTCCCCAAATATCTAGAAACTAACCACACTTGTAAACAGCCTGTGTGCGCTGGCTTTTAAGTCACTGCCTCTCAGCCCACACCCACCCTTCTCTGTTCTGCTTGGTGATGCTGCACCTGGGACTCTGCAGCCACATTTCTGCTCATCCAGCTGGCTCCGCACTGATCTCTGCCGATGAGGGTGGGAGGCGGGAGTGGGGGGAGGGGGGACGGGGGAGCTCAGGGAGACTGGAAGGCAGGAGGAAGGCCGAAAGGCTCCTTCCTGCCAGCTTCCTGTTTCTCAGAGCAATATGCTGCTTCACCCTGGCAGCAGCGACTTCTTCCTGAAGCAACAGCTGCACTCACTTTGCAGCTTTTCCAACACTTGCTGCTGAATTCGTTCACTACCCTACTCCTCAACACACATGCACGCACTACCATGTTGAGCCTGCGTATAGATTTTCAAATTGAACCTGTTTGGATTTGTGAGGGTACTTGCACCTGTAACTGTGCCTGTGGCTTGACAGCTTGTATCAGTCGGAGAGTTCTCAGCCATCGTCTCTTCAATAAGTGCACCTGACTCATCTGTTCTATCCCCCTCTGGCCCTGAAAGGACATACGCTAGAGCCCCTCACAGGGTCCGCATGTCACTTCCGGCCCCCCTCTGTATTTCATCAGGCCCTTCCTTACATTTCACTAATTCTCTCTTGCGCCCTCAACTGCTGTTCAACTCAGTTTTTGTTTTTTTTTCTGTATTTTTCTGAAGCTAGAAACGGGGAGAGACAGTCAGACAGACTCCCGCATGCACCCAACCGACACGCCCACCAGGGTGCAACGCCCTGCCCATCAGGGGGCGATGCTCTGCCCCTCCAGGGGCGTTGCTCTGTTGCGACCAGAGCCACTCTAGTGCCTGGGGCAGAGGCCAAGGAGCCATCCCCAGCACCCGGGCCATCTTTGCTCCAATGGAGCCTCGCTGCGGGAGGGGAAGAGAGAGACAGAGAGGAAGGAGAGGGGGAGGGGTGGAGAAGCAGATGGGCGTTTCTCCTGTGTGCCCTGGCCGGGAATCGAACCCGGGACTTCCGCACGCCAGGCCGACACTCTACCACTGAGCCAACTGGCCAGGGCCTCAGTTTTTTTTTAAAAATGTAGTTTCTATTTTTTAAAAAATTTATTTATTTTTTCACAGAGACAGAGAGTGAGAGAGACAGGGACAGACAGATAGGAACGGAGAGAGATGAGAAGCATCAATCATTAGTTTTTCATTGCGTGTTGCAACACTTTGGTTGTTCATTGATTGCTTTCTCATATGTGCCTTGACCGTGGGCCTTCAGCAGACCGAGCAACCCCTTGCTGGAGCCAGCGACCCTGGGTTCAAGCTGGTGGGCTTCCGCTCAAACCAGATAAGTTCGTGCTCAAGCTGGCGACCTCGGGGTCTCGAACCTGGGTCCTCTGCATCCCAGTCCGACGCTCTATCCACTGCGCCACTGCCTGGTCAGGCTCAACTCAGTTTTTAAAACGGCTTTACTGAAGTAAAACTGACAAATAAGAAACTAATATATTCAGGCGGTCTGTCTCCTGTGGAGCTTCCTGGGGTGGGCTCTGCAGTGACAGTCACCGCCCTCACGGCTGGGGTTCGGGGCTCACTCCTTCAGAGGCCCCCAGGCAGACTGCAGATGGTGACAAAAGGTGTGGAATCTCGTTTGTACAGATTGCATTCGTCATAACTTTACCAAGTCAAGAATTCCAGATAAAGTGTTTCAGCCTTCACCTGAAGATCATGAAAAATATGGTGGGGATCCACAGCACCCTCATAAACTGCATATTGTTAACAGAATAAAAAGTACAAAAAGGAGTCCATATTGGGAAAAAGATGTAATAAAAAGATGCTTGGATTAGAAAAAGCACATACTCCGCAAGTTCACAAGAATATCCCTTCAGTGAATGCAAAGCTGAAAGTGGTTAAACATTTGGTAAGAATCAAGCCCCTGAAATTACCACAAGGACTGCGACAGAGGAGGACATGGCTCACACCTGCCTCCAGAGCACGGGAGAGTTAGTATTGCGCTGGCATCTGAGCCCCACGGACCAGGAGGCAGTTAAGTCCTGATGCCAGAGCTGATTCAAATTAAAAAGTTCAAATCTTTTATTTAAAAAAAAAAAGAAACTAATATATTTAAAGGTGTGCAATTTAAAGAATTATGGTGAAAGTATCACCAAAAAACTGAAAATATCCACTAAACCCCAAACGCTTCCTCGCGCCCTTTTATAATCCACTGCATTTTTAGTTTCAGCTACTACATTTTTCAGTTCTAAAATTCTATTTTAATTCCTTTTCAAAATTACTGTTTTCTATTATAATTTCCAAACCTCTGCTAAAATTTTCCATTTTGTCTGTTACATCTTTAACGTGGAAATTTTATTTTTTATTTATTTACTTATTTATTTTTACAGAGAGAGAGTCAGAGAGTGCGATAGATAGGGACAGACAGGAATGGAGAGAGATGAGAAGCATCAATCATCAGTTTTTCATTGCGACACCTTAGTTGTTCATTGACTGCCTTCTCATATGTGCCTTGACCGTGGGCCTTCAGCAGTCCAAGCAACCTCTTGCTCGAGCCAGCGGCCTTGGGTCCAAGCTGATGAGCTTTGCTCAAACCGGATGAGCCCGCGCTCAAGCTGGCAACCTTGGGGTCTCGAACCTGGGTCCTCTGCATCCCAGTCCAATGCTCTATCCACTGTGCCACCGCCTGGTCAGGCTGTCTGTTACATCTTTAAACATAGTGAGCATACAATATGTGAGCCTCCTAACAGATCTTCCTGCTTCTGCACTTGCCTCCTTACAGACCATGCTCCACAGAGCCAGCGTTGTTCTTTTAAAACAGACTCCTCTCATCGCTTCTGCTTAGAGCCCCCTGGCCTCCCCGCCTCCCCACCTCCCTCCTCCCTCGGCTATTCTCCCCAGCCCACCAAGCTGCAGTCATAGCGCCTTTGTGCTGTTTCCTGAACAAACCAAGCTTTTCTCTGCCTCAATGCCTTTATTTATTATTATTATTATTATTATTTTTTTTTTTCTGAAGCTGGAAACAGGGAGAGACAGTCAGACTCCCGCATGTGCCCGACCGGGATCCACCCGGCACGCCCACCAGGGGCGACGCTCTGCCCACCAGGGGGCGATGCTCTGCCCATCCTGGGCGTCGCCATGTTGCGACCAGAGCCACTCTAGCGCCTGAGGCAGAGGCCACAGAGCCATCCCCAGCGCCCGGGCCATCTTTGCTCCAATGGAGCCTTGGCTGCAGGAGGGGAAGAGAGAGACAGAGAGGAAGGCGTGGCAGAGGGGTGGAGAAGCAAATGGGCGCTTCTCCTATGTGCCCTGGCCGGGAATCGAACCCGGGTCCTCCGCACGCTAGGCCGACGCTCTACCGCTGAGCCAACCGGCCAGGGCTATTTTTTTTTTTTTGTATTTTTCTGAAGTTGGAAACAGAGGCAGTCAGACAGACTCCCGCATGCACCTGACCGGGATCCACCCTGCACGCCCACCAGGGGGCGATGCTCTGCCCATCTTGGGGCGTTGCCTTGTTGCAACCAGAGCCATTCTAGCGCCTGAGGCAGAGGCTACAGAGCCATTCTCAGCGCCCGGGCCAACTTTGCTCCAATGGAGCCTTGGCTGCGGGAGGAGGGGAAGAGAGAGACAGAGAGGAAGGAAAGGGGGAGGGGTGGAGAAGCAGATGGGTGCTTCTCCTGTGTGCCCTGGCCGGGAATCGAACCTGGGACTTCTACATGCCAGGCCGACGCTCTACCACTGAGCCAACCAGCCAGGGCTCAATGCCTTTCTAATCACTATTTCTCCTGTCTGGAATATTCCTTCCCCAAACACTCACATTCCTTCCCCAAACACTCACATTATTATTCAGATGTATTGCTCACATATCACTGAAACCTGTCCTATCCTCCATATTTAAAAGCCCTCTGTCCTCTCTCCCTCTCTGTCCTTCACCCTGCTTTCTTTTCTTCATAGTCTTTATCACTTATTTACTGTTCCTAGTTACAAGCTGCCCCAGTGGGCAGGAGAGGGGAGGAGTCTGTCTTGCTCATCGCCACATCCTAGCACCTATAATGGTACCTACAGGTACTCAAAACATTTGCGGAGGGAATGTCAGGAAAGGTCTGACTCCAAAGTGCAGGCTCCCACCTCCCGCTCTGCCGCAGTGGCACCTGCAGCACTCGGCGGAGTCTGTGTCCCTGAGAGCTGACTCAGGGCGGGCCCTCAGTTGGGGGGTGCTCCGAGACCTTGGCCAAGGAGCCACACATCTCAG
Organism: Saccopteryx bilineata; assembly: GCF_036850765.1. Classification (NCBI taxonomy): domain Eukaryota; kingdom Metazoa; phylum Chordata; class Mammalia; order Chiroptera; family Emballonuridae; genus Saccopteryx; species Saccopteryx bilineata. Next base: position 10,512,346 of record NC_089491.1, on the reverse strand, counting down.
GCCGCGACCAAGCTGGGCAAACACTGCAGTACCCCAACATCCTCTACAGGGGGGACGGGAGCCTGGAGGCCGGTAAGGAAGTGGCAGAATCTCTTTCCTCTGCATCCAGTTATGTTCCAGAAATAAAGGGCGCAGCATCTGATAGAAGGGCCACATTCTCAGAGGGGAAGGGCAGCAATCCAGCAGACGCTTTCCTCACTGATGTACATGCTGCCTGATATAAACCAACAAATAAGGTCCTTGTGACCTCTGGAAGCCTGGCTTTACTAGTCTCACTGAAAAAATCAGCCACAGCACTGCTCTGACAGCTGTACTTTCAGGCAGCTCTGACAATGGCACAGAAGAAAGGCGGGACCTCCATGGTGGAGAGAAAAGTCACACCAGTGCAACCTCCAACCAACTATGGAACTTGGACAAACTGTTTACACTCGGAACCTCAAAGACAAGTGAACAATGGGCTTACTTCTTTCCACCATCCCAGATCCCTGAGGACTTAAAGAGGGGACAAGCTCTAGCAAACGCCGAACGGTACTACTGAACAAGTGCTAGTTCCACTCCTCCTCCAAGTGAAAGGCAAGACGCTCCTGTGGAGTGAGTCAGATAAATACCTTTAGCTTCTTTATTTCAAGTTGGTGCTGTTGTAAAGAACGGTCACATTCATTCTTACTCTCTTTAAGGTCTGCATTTTCTTGTTTTAGCTCCCTCTGCAAATTGAGAAAAGCACATATAAAAAGACAAGAACTTCACCAGACTTACCCTGGGCAAAGTCCTACCTCTTTGACATGGAACCTTTAAAAATGCCCCCTCTCTTTTTGGGGGGAGGTGAGAATGAGGTGGGAAGGAAACCCTTGACAAACTCCTCACAAGAAGAAACAGGCACTTGATTCTAAACACTGGAACAGGGAGAAGGAGCAAAGAAAGTAGAAGCCAAAGGAAGAACAATATAAATTTTAGCAAGACAGTGGGAAGAAGCTGATGGAACTGGTCAGGACGTATCAGGAAGTACCTATGCAGCCCAGGGAAAAAGAAAAGCCATCTGTTTGGGGGTTTTGTAAAAAGCAGCCTTTTTATTAAAAATAATTTGTTCGGCCCTGGCCGGTTGGCTCAGCGGTAGAGCGTCGGCCTGGCGTGTGGGGGACCCGGGTTCAATTCCCGGCCAGGGCACATAGGAGAAGCGCCCATTTACTTCTCCACCCCCCCCCCTCCTTCCTCTCTGTCTCTCTCTTCCCCTCCTGCAGCCAAGGTTCCATTGGAGCAAGGATGGCCCGGGCGCTGGGGATGGCTCCTTGGCCTCTGCCCCAGGTGCTGGAGTGGCTTTGGTCGCGGCGGAGAGAGGCCCCGGAGGGGCAGAGCGTCGCCCCTGGTGGGCGTGCCGGGTGGATCCCAGTCGGGCGCATGCGGGAGTCTGTCTGACTGTCTCTCCCCGTTTCCAGCTTCAGAAAAAAAAAAAAATAATAATAATAATTTGTTAGCCCTGCCCGGTTGGCTCAGTGGTAGAGCGTTGGCCTGGCGTGCAGGAGTCCTGGGTTCGATTCCTGGCCAGGGCACACAGGAGAAGCACCCATCTGCTTCTCCACCCCTCCCCCTCTCCTTCCTCTCTGTCTCTCTCTTCCCCTCCCGCAGCTAAGGCTCCATTGGAGCAAAGTTGGCCCGGGCGCTGAGGATGGCTCTGTGGCCTCTGCCTCAGGCACTAGAGTGGCTCTGGATGCAGCAGAGCGACGCACCAGATGGGCAGAGCATCGCCCTCTGGTGGGCATGCCGGGTGTATCCCAGTCGGGCACATGCGGGAGTCTGTCTGACTGCCTCCCCGTTTCCAGCTTCGGAAAAAAATGCAAAAAGAAAAAAATAATAATTTGTTAGCCTGACCAGGGGGTGGTGCAGTGAATATAGCATTGGACTGGGACACAGAGGACCCACGTTCAAAACCCTGAGGTTGCTGGCCTGAGCGCAGGCTCACTCATCTTGAGCACAGGGTCACTGGCTTGAGCATGGGATCATAGATACGACTCCATGGTCACTGGCATGAGCCCAAAGATCGCTAGCTTGAAGCCCAAGGTCGCTGGATTGAGCAAGGGGTCACTCGCTCTGCTGGAGATCCCCAGTCAAGGCACATATGAGAAAGCAATCAATGAACAACTAAGGAGGCACAATGAAGAATTGATGCTTTTCATCTCTCCCTTCCTGCCTGTCTGTCTCTCTCTCTGTCTCTGTTACACACTCAAAAATCTTTTTAGAGAGAGAGAGAGAGAGAAACATCGACTTGTCTTTCTACCTACTCATGCATTCATTGGTTGATCCTGTGTGTGTCCCTGTATGTTCTGGGGATCAAACTCACAGCCTTGCCTTATGGGGAAGACACCAACCGAGCTACCCGGCCAGGACAGCAGCAGCCTTTTCACATCTAGTCTCCTGAGCAGGTGTCTGCTTTAAAAATAAAAACTGCTCCATAACGTGGTTTCCGAGCTGAGAGTAGGGCTGGTCTCCTAGTGATCTGGGGCTGAGTGCCCGGCCACACTCCCTTCCCCACTCACCACCTGACGCTCTGCAGTCTGGAGGGCGGCAAGCTGGGCCTCGAGTGCATGCACGTGCTCCGTGCACTGCTGCTGCAGCACGCTCACCTGCTGCTGTGCGTGGCTGCTCTCCTGGTTTGTAGTGGCCTGCGGAGGTGCCAGAGGACATTCATTCATGGGGACAAAGGGGCCTTATTCTGTTTCCCGGTGAGGTGACCTATATAAATAACTCTCCTTCCTGACCTCCTTCAGCCTGGGTGCTGCCAAGGACCCCACCCACCCACAGGCTCTGCCTACTGCCCCTGAGCCCTGGCCTACTCGGGAGCTGGCCTCTGGGTTGGACTCCCTGCCAGGGGGATGGCAGGGGCACTGTCCCTCGCCTGCTGTGCGCAGCGCTGCCCCCACGGCGGCAGCAGGACCTTGCGATGGAGAACAAGGGCTCTAAGCGGAGAACGCAGGTTCTGCCATTAGCAGCTCGGAGCAGTGAAGACCCAGTGGCCCGGTCTTTCTGAGCCTGCTGACTCTAGAACAGGGTAAAAGGGCAGACCTCCCGCACCTGCTGCAAGGACTAATGATGAAAACACGTGCGGAGTACTGAGCACAGGGACGGGGCAGTCACGCAACAAAGGCCGTTGTTATTTCTCTAGTTTCTAACTCAACACTGCTCCTGACACTGGGCTGACAGGCCAACCCTTGACATCTTCTGCCCAGAGCCTAGCCTGGACCTGTGCTCCACAGCCCCAGGCCTTGGCTGGGCCCTCCAGCCAGCTGGCAGGTGGCAGCCAGCTAGTCAGTGCCTCTGTGCACACCTCCGAGCCTCCGGCAGGCTGACTCCCTCTCCTACAGCTGCCGAGCTGCCCACACCCGGCACAAGAACCCTATCTAAGTCAGGTCCAGACACCGTTCCAAGAGTTGGAAGGGAGGCCAGCCGTCTGCAAAGGTATAAAGGGAAAGCACCCAGGGCGAGAAGGCGCAACCATGATGAGCACGTACAAGCTCCTGGATCCGCGCTTCCTGAGCGGCTGCGACTTCCCGGCTCTGCTTCAGCTTGTCCTCGGAGGCCTGCAGGCGCTGTTCCAGGTCTCTTACCTGTGGGGACAGACCTCTCTCCCTTCACAAGAAGCCAAGAGTAAAAACAAACACTCCAAACATCAAATCAATCACTGGCACAACTGAGTGGGACAACCAGTTGATGCTTCTCTCTCTCTCTCTCCAACCTCCTCAAAAAACAAAACACAATAAAACCAAATCAGCACGGGCCAGGTGGTTCAGTGGATAAAGCGTCAACCTAGCATGTAAGAGGTCACGGGTTCAACCTCCGGTCTGGGCACACAGGAGAAGCAATCAATGAGTACACAACTAAATGGAACTAAGTGAAACAATTAATTGATGCTTCTCTTTTTCTCTCTCCCTTTCCCCATCTCCTCTCAAATCAATGGAAAAAAAAATTAATAAAAAATTAAGTCCTAAATCAGGTATATTATTAAAAATTTTTAAATTACAAATAAAATACCCATAAGGGGAGGAGCAGGAAGCATCAACTCCCATGTGCCCTGAGCAGGCAAGCCCAGGGTTTTGAACTGGTGACCTCAGTGTTCAAAGTTGACACTTTATATCCATTGTGCCACCACAGGTCAGGCATACATTTTGGTTTTATTCACTCCACAAGTATCAACCAAGTCTGATGACAACGTACCTGGCCCTGCACTAGGACACGAGGCTGGCTCAAGGGACGGGATGACAACACACTGTCCAGCACTCAGCCAAACTTGACTCTCCAATGGGGCATTTTTGTCTGACTCAGATTATCTCTGCCAGTTTCTCTGGTAAAGTCTTCCTGCTTGTGGAATAAGTTCTGCCCTTGGGGAACTTTATTATTAAAGTTTACTAAAAATAGTAAAGCTCAGACTGAAACCTAGCTTTTTAAACTCTTGGGTTCAGAAAATATCTACTCAGGTCCCAAATGGAAGCAGAACTCAAGAAAGATTTCAGATTCTCAAAAGGTTAAGCACAGGCTCTGGTCAGTTGACTCAGAGGTACAATGTGTGGATATCCCAGATTCAATTCTCGGCCAGAGGACACAGGAGAAGTGCCCGTCTGATTCTCAACCCCTCCCCCTCTCACTACTCTCTTTATCTTTCTCTCTCTCTTTCCTCCTCCCCTCTTGCAGCCATGGCTCAATTGGTTCGAGCAAGTTGGCCCTGGGTGCTGAGGATGACTCCATGGCCTCTGCCTCAGGTGCTAAAAAATGGCTCCAGTTGCAATGGAGCAAGGGCCCCGGATGGGCAAAGCATTGTCCCCTACTGGGCTTGCCAGGTGGATCCCGGCCAGGGCGCATGTGGGAGTCTGTCTTAGTCTTCCCTCCTCTCAATAAAAAAAAAAAAAAAAAAAGTTAAGCATAAAGTTACCATATGTCCCAACAAGTCCACTCCTAGGTAGGGACCTAAGAAAAGTGGAAGTGTGAACCCACACAGAACCTTGTTCACTGCTATACACTAATATTCAAGGAGCTCTATATACAATAGACAAAAGGTGGAAACAACCTAATATCCACTGACGAACAAATAAACAAAATGTAGTCCAATGAAATAAAAGCCTTTAAATTGCTTAGTCAGCCTTAAAGAGGAATGAAATTCTGACCTGTGCTACATGGATAAACCTTGAGGATCTGTGCTAAGTGAAATAAGCCAGACATAAACAGGCCAATATTGTATGATTTCACTAATACGAGGTACCTAAGATACATCAAGTTCACAGAGACAGAGAGTGGAATTGCGGTTGCCAGGGGCTGGGGAGAGAAGAGAATGGGAGTTATTGTTTCAGTGGGGACTGAGCTTCAGTCTGAGAAGATGAAAAAGACCTGGAGGTGGATAGTGGCGATGGCTGTACAACCTGTTTGTGTTCTTAATGCTACTACTGAATTGTATACCTGGAAATGACTGAAATGGCAAATTTTACATTATGTACAGTTTATCACAACAATAAAATGGATATTCAGAAGCAAATGGAATGATAATAAAACAAAGCTGTATTTAGAGAAAAATATATTTTAAAATATATTTATCAGGACATAAGATTTTTTTTTTTTTTTTTGGTATTTTTCTGAAGCTGGAAACGGGGAGAGACAGACAGACTCCCGCATGCGCCCGACCAGGATCCACCCGGCACGCCCACCAGGGGGCGATGCTCTGCCCCTCCGAGGCGTCGCTCCCTTGTGACCAGAGCCACTCTAGCGCCTGGGGCAGAGGCCAAGGAGCCATCCCCAGCGCCCGGGCCATCTTTGCTCCAATGAAGCCTCGGCTGTGGTAGGGGAAGAGAGAGACAGAGAGGAAGGAGAGGGGGAAGCAGATGGGCGCTTCTCCTGTGTGCCCTGGCCGGGAATCGAACCCGGGACTTTTGCACGCCAGGCCAACACTCTACCACTGAGCCAACCGGCCAGGGCAGGACATAAGATTTTACAAAGTGAGATGCCTGCTATGGTCTGAAAGTTTGTGTCCACCCAAACTCACGCTGAGAGCCTACTGTAGGGCCTCTAGGAAGTGCGTAGGTCATGAGGGGGGAGCCCTCATGAATGGAATCAGTGCTTTCAGTCAAGGGGCCCCACTGTCCCTCCCACCAGTTCACACTCCTTAAACTGGCAAAAAAATGAAAATGCTGGTAAATGCCAATGTTGGAAAAGCCCCCAGATGCAGATAAAGGAACCCCTGTGTATGCTGGGGGAGTACAGCCAGGTGCGGCCTGCTGGGAACATTCTTGTCCTATTTAGTCACGTTAGGTCATATGTACTCTTTCTCGAGACGACAGGACAAGGATGTTCACTGTCGTGTAATCTGTGGGGACAGGAAGAAGGCAGTCTGTGTGTCTGTTTATCATCTGGTAGCTAAACTACAAAGTGGAGAGGTCAGTACAGTGTAGGGGACACAGACAGAAGACGGAGCCGCTGAGAGTAAGAGAAGACACATGCGTAGCTCCATCATTTACACCAATCAAGTCACAGGCACACGAAACAATGCCTCACATTTCAAGGTAACCCAACAACAGGAGGACTGCTATTAACCATGTCAGCATGGTTTTCTATTGGAGGAAGAGAAATGGGGATAAAAAGGAACAAACAAGATTACAACTTTGTGGAACAATGATGATAATAATGCAACAAAGAAAGGAAAAAATGACTAATTCAACTCTATAAGTAAGATTCAAGAAATAGTCCCTTCAAAAGAAAACCTCTGACACAGGGGATTCTCAGCCACACCAAGTCATCTAACCAGGTTAGCACCAGACATTACAGTCACTGGGAGGGGAGAGAGTCAGTACCCGTGTCTCCAGAATGCCAATGGCCTTGACCTGGCTGCTTTTGGCAGTCAAGAGCTGCTGTCTGGTATCTTCCAAATTCTGCTCAGCCACTGTTTTCTGTAAATGGAAAGAAGAGTCAAAGAAAATAGTCATGCCCTGGCCTGATGGCTCGGTTGGTTACAGCATTATCCTGATACGCAAAGGTTGTGGGTTTGATCCCTGGTCAGGGCACACAGAGGAATAAGTAGATTGATGTTTCTGTCTGTCTCTCTCTCCCTTTCTCTCTCCCCCTCCTTCTCTCTCTCTTCCTTTCTCTCTCTCCCCCTTCCTCCCTTTCCCTTCTTCTTTCTCTAAAATCAATAAATAAATTAAAGAGACTCATCTCTCCATTGAATAAATATTCACTGATACTTATTCAACATGATACAACATACTATAATTTGCATAAGGCTTAAAGGACACAAATACATTAAAAACAGCTAATTTAGATAAAATTCATATATAATAAAGTATACTCAGATAAATCTGACACAGTTCTTTGACCTTCAGGCTGAGACAAAAGAGTAACAAAAAAATTATATACCATATTTCCTGATATTTAAGACACTCCCATGTATAAAATGCACCTTAATTTTGGGACCCGAAATTTGAAAAAGAATGTATTACATAGTTATTGAACTCAAGTTTTGTTCATCATAAAACTCATACAACTCCTGCCTGACCAGGCGGTAGCACAGTGGATAGAGTGTTGGACTGGGTGGGATGCAGAGGACCCAGGTTCAAAACCCTGAGGTCGCCGGCTTGAGCACAGGGTCACCAGCTTGAGCGCAGGATGACCCTTGAGCACGGGATCTTATACATGACCCCATGGTTGCTGGTTTGAGCCCAAAGGTCGCTGGCTTAAAACCCAAGGTTGCTGGCTTGACCCCAAGGTCACTGGTTTGAGCAAGGGGTCACTCGCTCTGCTGTAGCCCCCCAGTCAAGGCACATATGACAAAGTAATCAATAAAGATGCAATCAACAAAAAACTAAGATGCCACAACGAAGAACTGATGCTTCTCAACTTTCTGCCTTCCAGTCTGTCTGTCTGTCTCTCTTGACTCTGTCTTGGTAAAAAAAAAAAAAAAAAAAAAAAAAATCATACAACTCCTCATCTGCATGAAAAAGCAGGAAATGAAAGTAAAAAAATCTACCACCACTGTATAAGATGCATCCAGGTTTTAGACCCCAAATTTTTAGAAAAAAGGTGTGTCGTATACATGGGGAAATACGGTAATATAATTCAATAGTGTCCACAAGGAGTACAGAGCAGGAGCTACTCAAGGCCTCAGGGGAGCGCGAGGCTTCCTAATTCCAGGTGGCTAGGGGCAGTGGGCACAAAGACGGGGGATGCCCAGTGAAGGTGTGAAACAACCCGGGACATTTGGGGAGCTACAACTTGCCAGAAGATAAAGTGATGGTAGGCTCAGGTCAAAAAACAAGACCAGAAAGTGAGGCAAAGGGCCAGACCATGAGAAGTTTTTTATGCTGCAGAAAGGAGTTTGAATTAATTCTGTAGGTAGTATTTTTCAAAGTGGAGCTGTCCAAACACTGGCATTAAAACTTACTTGGGGCCTGACCTGTGGTGGCGCAGTGGATAAAGCGTCGACCTGGAAATGCTGAGGTCGCCGGTTCGAAACCCTGGGCTTGCCTGGTCAAGGCACATATGGGAGTTGATGCTTCCAGCTCCTCCCCCCTACTCTCTCTCTGTCTCTCTCTCCCTCTCTGTCTCTCTCTCTCTCCCTCTCTCTCTCCTCTCTAAAAATGAATAAATAAAATTAAAAAAAATTAAAAAAAACAACCAGCAGTAAAAAAAAAACCCAGCAGTAAAAAAAACAAAAAACAAAAACAAAAAACTTACTTGGGTGTGTGTGTTAAACTTGAGGCTTTAATTCAGGCCTATTACTCCAGAAATCAGAATTTTTGAGGGTAGGGCCAGAGTATATACTTCAAACAAACTCTCCAAGTGACTCCTATGCACACTAAACTTTATAATAATGATTATGGCACAATAATAACTTTAATATTAACAGGTGAATTATAGTATATCAACACCCTGCTATGTTCTAAACCTCATTTTAAGTACTTCACATATTGTAACTCATTTAATTCTAACACAACTCTATGCATTTCGTACAATTAATAACCCCTTTTTACAGAGGAAAATATAAAGACAAAGAGATTATATTATATTACTAGCTTTCAGTCACAAATAAATAGGTGAGATACAAACCTAGCCCGGTTCTGAAGTTGGTTTACACTCCAGCACCCACATTATATACTCGCTGTGGGTTGTAAGGATTGGGGGAGATATTTACACTTAGGAGGACCCGCTTGGCAGTAATCGTGTAGGACTGTGTCAGAGGGTGAGGGCGGAGAGACTAATGCTGGGTAGGCCAGTCTGAAGACTTGTTATATGGACTAGCCTAGAGTTGCTGGAAGCCCTAAAGTCCAACAGTGGGGTAGAGATGGAGACATTTAGTGGAAAGTAACTGAAGACAGAAAGTGAGGGTCTAATCCAGGCCCACTGCCTTGGCTTTGTCACCTTTGTGATGGTGAGGCCAGTTGTGAATACACAGAGAAGGAGCAGAATGTGGGCAGTGAGCTCAGAACTGACAAGAAAGCACGTTCACCTACGCCTCTGGGCAAAAGGCGTCAGTCTCTCAATAGCCTGAAATCTTTCAGCTCAGTTCACTTGTTGCCCAAGGCAACTGTGCTCAGGCCAACAGCAGATGGTAACTACGCTCCCTGCTGGCCAGCGGAAAGTACACAAAGGCGAAGGAGAGCAGAGCAGTGAGACAAGACAGCCCAAGTGGAGTAAATCCACAAAGGAGGTTTAGTGGTGATCATGGTGCATCACTGAACAAAGCTGTCCCTGACGGAAACAGGTCACACACAGGTGACATGAGGCTGCTTCTGCTGTAGGTAGGACAACCAAAAGATGGAGTGCTTTTCTCACCAAGCTGTTTGAAGACTCTCAGGATTTGAAACTCTAGATTTTTTATTTTCTGAAGTGAGAAGCAGGGAGGCAGAGAGACAGACTCCCACATATGCCCCAACCAGGATCCACTCAACTAGCCCCATGGGGTGATGCTCTGCTCATCGCTCCATGGGGCGATGCTCTGCTCATGTTGTTGCTTGCTGCTCAGCAACCAAGCTATTTTAATGCCTAAGGTGAGGCCATGGAGCCATCCTCAGCACCTGGGGCCAACTTGCTCCAACTGAGCCATGGCTGGGGGAGGAGAAAAGAGAGATAGAGAGAGAGAGAAGGGAGAGGGGGAGAGGTGGAGAACCAGATGGTTGTTTCTCCTGTGTGCCCTTACCAGGAATTGAACCCAGGACTTCCACATACCGGGCTGACGCTCTACCACTGAGCAAACTGGCCAGGGCCTGAAACTAGATTTTATGAACTCTCCTTCCCCACACTGGCTGGCTCAGAGAGAGCTAATTACCTCTTTCAGGAGTTCCTGTACATGTTCTTCTCCTGATAAGTTCTGCTCCAGTCTCTTTTCTAAAGACATGACTTTCTCCTGCATATGTGTGATGAGTTTTTCCTTCTCTTGAGTTTCAGCAGTGACCTGCAGGGGAAAGCAGAGATGACATTACACTATAAATCAGGAGTTGAGAACCTAATGGCTCGTGAGCCAGATGTGGCTCTTTTGATGGCTGCATCTGGCTCGCAGACAAATCTTTAATAAAAAAAATAATAACGTGGCCCTGGCCAGTTGGCTCAGTGGTAGAGCAGCCTGGCGTGCAGAAGTCCCGGGTTCGATTCCATGCCAGGGCTCACAGGAGAAGCGCCCATTTGCTTCTCCACCCCTCCCCCTCTCCTTCCTCTCTGTCTCTCTCTTCCCCTACCGCAGCCAAGGCTCCATTGGAGCAAAGATGGCCCGGGCGCTGGGGATGGCTCCTTGGCCTCTGCCCCAGGCGCTAGAGTGGCTCTGGTCGCAACAGAGCGACGCCCCGGAGGGGCAGAGCATTGCCCCCTGGTGGGCAGAGCGTCGCCCCCTGGTGGGCGTGCTGGGTGGATCCTGGTCGGGCACATGCGAGAGTCTGTCTGACTGTCTCTCCCCATTTCCAGCTTCAGAAAAATACAAAACAAAACCCAAAACGTTAAAAATATAAAACATTCTCATGTATTACAATCCATTCATTTCCTACTGCTCATATTCGTGGTTGTGGATGGCTGGAGCCAATCACAGCTGCCCTCTGGGACAACACCAAATTTTTATTGGATAATGTGTAATGTGCACGGGTCATTATATGGCTCTCATGGAATTACATTTTAAAATCTGTGGCGTTCATGGCTCTCTCAGCCAAAAAGGTTCCCAACCCCTGCTATAAATCCTCTCTCCCTCCCTTCCTGTCTTCTTTAGGAAGGACCATTATGTTTCCCTAAAATTCTGTTCTCAACTGTATTCCAGAAGAACAGACATCCTGGAAATCTTCCCTGAAAATGGGACACAGAAGATACAAAATCAGAACCCAATGCCACTCAGGCATCTGGTTCAGATCTCATGCAGCAAGAGGCAAATGCCCGCCCCAACTTAGGCAACCAACAACCTGGGAAGGAGCAACGGTCTTGCCTCTGGCATCCAGCTAGGACCCTGCTAAGATGCTTCTCCTTACAATAATTAGGTTGTATTGTGATGCTCTGCTAGCTAGAAAATTGCTTCTCTTCTCACTCTCAACAAACATGTTTAACCTTATTAATCCAGAGTCCAACAGAACCTACACCTTTACCCCCGATGCCAATATCCAGCAGAGTTAAACCCATACAAGAAGCTCTGACCCAACCATACAATGACGTACAGAATAGTGGTCCTGGAAACATGGAGCTGGGTGAAGCAGTAAGTATGCCAATGTAGCTGCCTTAGGCCAAAGGGAGACTATCTAAAACAAATGCTGATACATACCCTGGCTCCCAGCACAGAGACAAGAGAGCTGCTGTGCACTTCATATCTTAGTCCCAAACCAGCAGCTGCCCACGTATTTCAGTCTATCTCTTTAACTATGATGGTAATGGGGAGTTGGGACTGGATGAATGGTAACATTATACAAGGCAGAGAACACAGAAGGAAGAATGAATTTGACAGGAAGGCAAAACCAAGTCTTTGCCATACTGACATATCTTTATTGGTCTCTTACTAATAATGTTAATAACAATAGTATTAATTATAACAGCATATGCAACAGCAGCTATAGTTTTCAGAGCATGTGCAAGCACATCCCATTATCTCTAGTCTTTTTTTTTTTGTATTTTTCTGAAGTTGGAAATGGGGAAGCAGTCAGACAGGCTCCCGCATGGGCCCGACTGGGATCCACCTGGCATGCCCACCAGGGGGCGATGCTCTGCCCATCTGGGGCGTAGCTCTGTTGCAACCAGAGCCATTCTAACGCCTGAGGCAGAGGCCATAGAGCCATCCCAGTGCCCGGGCCATCTTTGCTCCAATGGAGCTTCGGCTGCGGTAGGGGAAGAGAGAGACAGAGAGGAAGGAGAGGGGGAGGGGTGGAGAAGCAGATGGGCGCTTCTCCTGTGTGCCCTGGCCGGGAATCAAACCCGGGACTCCTGCACGCCAGGCCGATGCTCTACCACTGAGCCAACTGGCCAGGGCCCCATTATCTCTCGTCTTTACAACTACCCTTCACTGTGTCCATTTACAAGGAAACTGAAGCTTGGGGACTAGCCCACACCTTAGTGATAGATAAAGAATTCAAACCCAGATCTTCTGGATTCAAAGCCACATTCTACTATACATCAATGTGAATTTGAGAAATACGAGGGACCCTAGCCAGTGAAAACTGTGTTAGGTAGAGCTAGGAACAGAAAAAGAATCAGTGACCAATTTCCACTTAGACTTCTGTATACCACATCCTACATGAAGAAAGGCTGCTTTAATTCAGGCCCTTAGCTACAGCTAACATCACACAAGGATCAGTTATGAGGCAAGGATTCCCCCCTCTCACTGTTCCTTTTCCACACTGGACTGGAAGTCCTTGCTAATGCAATAAGGTAAGAAAATGAAATAAAAGGTATACAGATTGGGGGAAAAAACATAATAACTGTCTGTGTTTGCAGATGACAAAATCATTTATGTAAAAAAAATCCAAATAATTGACAAAGAAAAATCCTTCTAGCCTGACCTGTGGTGGCACAGTGGCTGGGTCATCAACCTGGAACGCTAAGGTCACTGGTTTGGAGCCCTGGGCTTGCCTGGTTGGGGCACATATGGGAGTTGATGCTTCCTGCTCCCCACCTCCCCCTCCCCCTTCTCGCTCTCTAAAATGAATAAATAAAATCTTAAAAAAAAAAAAAAAGGCCCTGGCCGGTTGGCTCAGTGGTAGAGCATTGGCCTGGCGTGCGGGAGTCACAGGTTCGGGCCAGGACACACAGGAGAAACGCCCATCTGCTTCTCCACCCCACCCCCCTCCTCCCTCTCTGTCTCTCTCTTCCGCTCCCGCAGCCAAGGCTCCATTGGAGCAAAGTTTGTCCAGGCGCTGAGGATGGCTCTGTGGCCTCTGCCTCAGGTGTGAGAATGGCTCTGATTGCGGCAGAGCGACGCCCCAGATGGGCAGAGCATCGCCCCCTGGTGGGCAAGCCGGGTGGATATCCCGGTCAGGCGCATGCAGGAGCCTGTCTGACTGCTTCCCCGTTTCCAACTTCAGAAAAATACCAAAAAAAAAAAAAAGTTAATCAAGGTGGCAGGACACAAGGTGATCTGTGACTGCAAGGTTAGTTAGATAGAATCTGATGCCCTCTTATATGATCTCACAGTATTCTGTAGCTTTCCTCCCCCACATGAGTAGCCGTTTGTAATGATATTTTTATGTAACTACTGGTTAAAGTCTGACTTTCCCTCTAGACTACAAGCTGTATCCATTTTGCTTACCACAGTTTTTTCTAACACTCAACACAGAATAGAGCCTGGCACACAGTAAAACTCAAATCATATATTTAGAATGAGTGAGGGAAAGTGTAACCAGTCTGGACAATTCGTTTTTCCAATTATAAAATGGATAGTCCTGCTTGATATAAAAGGGTCCCTCAAATCCCAAACTTTTGCATCTGTTATCCCCTCCATCCTCACCCTCCAAAATGTATTCTGCATGCTTCTGCTTTCTCTGCCTCCTGCTGTCCTATCCATTCTTGAAATTCCAGTTCCTCCAGGAAAAGATTCTTGATTCCTGTGCTAGAAATGCACTCTCCCTACAGCATACCTTTTGAGTTAAAAAAATCCATTTCACTTATTTGGGACTTGTTGAGCTGTGAATTTTTTTCTTATGGTCACAGGAAGTTTGAATTCCACAGTAAAATTGTAAGCCTCTAAAAAAAACACAGTACATGTCTAGATTTTCAATTTATTGAGAAGAGACCTCGTATTACAGTCGTTCATTTGTTTAAAATTTACTGGGTGCTCCTTGTTGTGAGGCAAAAGTCAAGAAGAAGCATGAGTTTTGGAGTGAGCCTTGGGTTAGAATCCAGCTCTGTCATTTACTGTATACATTTGAATTAAGTATATAACCTCTTATTTTGCATTTAGGTTATCTGTAAGTTTGCTAATACTTAGCTGGAAAGGATATAGAGACTTATATTTATACAAATCTTGTACTGTACTGATGCTGTAGTCTCCCTTGCATGTGAGATTAGTGGTTCTCAAGGAATGATGATAGGATTCATGGTAACCCCTTCAGGGGGTGTTTTGTTACAGGAGAGGAAGAGCTAGACTATAAATGCCTGAAGGATGCTGCTGGCATTCAGAACTTGGGACAGGAAAGCTAAATGCCCTGCAATGCAAGGGACAATAAATAGTACAAACTGTTCTGCTCAAAATGGTGATAAGAGGCCCTGGCCGGTTGGCTCAGCAGTAGAGCGTCGGCCTGGCGTGCGGGGGACCCGGGTTCGATTCCAGCCAGGGCACATAGGAGAAGCGCCCATCTGCTTCTCCACCCCCGCTCCCCCCTTCTTCTCTGTCTCTCTCTTCCCCTCCCGCAGCCAAGGCTCCATTGGAGCAAAGATGGCCCGGGCGCTGGGGATGGCTCCTTGGCCTCTGCCCCAGGCTCTGGTCGCGGCAGAGCGACGCCCTGGAGGGGCAGAGCATCGCCCCCTGGTGGTCAGAGCGTCGCCCCTGGTGGGCATGCTGGGTGGATCCCGGTCGGGCGCATGCGGGAGTCTGTCTGTCTCTCCCCGTTTCCAGCTTCAGAAAAATACAAAAAAAAAAAATGGTGATAAGAAACATACCATTGAGAAATAATACTCTACAATCAATAATATTATTGTTCACTTTTTATTTTCTTTTTTAAGTGAGAGGATGGAAGATAATGAGACGACTCCCACATGCACCATGACTGGAATCCACCTGTCAACCCCATCTGGGGCCAATGCTTAAATCAACCGAGCTGTTTTTAGCTGACACACTCAGATCAAGCTATCCTCAGAGCCTAGAGCCAATGCTTGAACACTGGGCTGACACTCTATCCACTGAGCCACTGGTCAGGGCCTAATGTTCATTTTTATATCCTCAGAATGTAGCACATGCCTAGAGCAGGAGAGCAATAAATATATGTTGGCCAAAAGGAAAAACAAACCAGTATTTGTTTGCTGTAATATCACTTATGAGCTTTTGAACAAATCGGATTAGAGCCAGGAACGTCAAATGTACAACTTGGGCCACGTCAACCAGGACTACTGCATTTTCTTATGCTCAGGATCCACCATGTCATATTTTAAGACATATCTGAGTAGGTCAAATGTGTGCTTTGAGAATTCCTGTCAAGACAATACTGAGCTCGTCTTTTAAGCAACCCCTGTCCAGCTGCATGGCCACTTCAGTCTTGCTAGACCAGGAATGAGGCAATGTGGACTGCATGAGAAACAGGTTTTATCAGCCCTCCCAGGAGATTACTGACAGAATTAGTTTTTACCCCACTCATGAATTCTAGGAAGCCAGTCCCTTCTAGTACTCTACTTACCTGTTTGTTTTTTATTTTTTGTTTCTGTTCTACTTACCTTTTGCAAATCAATGGAAAGCTGCTGAATGAATGCTTGGAGCTCTTGTTCCTTTTGCTCTAGGGCTGTGATCTTATTTTCTGCACTTGTTTTTGAAGCTGTCGCAAGATCTCTTCATTGAAAGAAAGACAATGAACAAATTTGGATATCTCATCAAAGACAAAATCTTCCACAGAAAAGGTACAGATGGTTCTTTATGTGACAGGGGTGCAAACATTTGCCATGTGAAGATTATCAACGAAGATACCTTAGCTCTCTCTGAAGCAGAAGCCCAAAGAGAAAAATTCCAACCAGGTTAAAGCAAGAAATCCTGATCTGCCTTTGGTTTCTCAATAGCTTAGAAACTAAAACATATGGAATTGTTTGTTCAGCAGGGCTGGAGGGGTTCTGAGCGTAGGCACGTGAAGGGAAGTGAGGGTTCGGAGGTGAGGGTCCTGAGACCTAGGCAGATAAGGACAAGCCCAGAAGCTTTGCCAGAACGAAGATCAGAAAGTGTTGCAATGAGTAATGGGGAATGGTGGGCGGGTTATGGCCAGAGCTACCCTAACACCGCTTCCCACGGGCCCCACAGACCAAGCAAGAACCTCTGCTCTTCCAGCGTTGAGCAGTGTCTCTGCACTTCTTCTAGCTTCTGCCTTAGGTCTGATGACATCTGATGGGAGATCCTCAACTCCTCCTGGGTGTGACTAAGTTCTCTGGTTCGTGTTTCCAACTCTTGCTCCATTTTCCCCAGACTTTCTTCCTTTTTTAAAAGCTGACATAGAGATCAAGTTTCACTGAACCATTACTAAGAATTTTTTTTTTAAGTGAGAGAGAGAAGGGTGGGGGGAGAAGTGTCAATTCTTCGTTGTGACACCTTAGTTGTTCATTGATTGCTTTCTTATATGTGCCTGAACCATGGGGCTCCAGCAGAGTGCGCGGGACCTCTTGCTCAAGCCAGCGACCTTGAACTCAAGCTAGAGACCTTGGGCTTTAAGTCAGTGACCTTTGGGCTCAAGCCAGCGACCATGCAGTCATGTCCATGATCCCACACTCAAGCCGGCGCCCCCGCGCTGAAGCTGGTGAGCCTACGCTCAAGCTGGCAATCTCGGGGTTTTGATCCTGGGTCCTCAGCATCCCAGTCCAACACTCTATCCACTGCCACGCTGCCTGATCAGGCAGAAATATACTTTTTTTTTGAGCAATCTGGACCAGTAAGCCAACTTTTATAACATTTTTGTGAGCTTCTAAGTGGCCTTATATGCCCAGTAGTGAAAAAGAAAGTCAAACAGAATTTTTCCACTTTAATAAATTAAAAAATATATAAATATGATTAATATCAAAGACTCCTGGCGTGTATTTATCAGCACTTAGAGAGTGACAAGTAGCAAAATCAAAATACAGGGGTCCACAGATTATGACAGTCTCAACATATAAAATTTCGAGTTTATGACACTCACTCCCATAAAAACTTAAAAAGTGTTTTGGCTTACGCCATTAGCATCGTACTTATGGGCTACGTGGGCAAACTAATTTGGATGTACGCAGCAGGAGAATATGCAGTAATATGGTGTGTTTGTGTTTTTATGTTCTAGATTATGATTTTGTAACTGTGTTAAGATAGATAAGTGACTTAGGCTAGCATGTGTATCGACTTACACCAAAATTTGGGTTGCGTCACTGTGGTAGGAGAACTGTGTCGTAACCTGGGGACTCCCGAAATCACTAACCTAGCCACATTAGCCACAGAAACCAGAATGCGCACCATGTGTTTCACTTTGCCCAGCTCCTGCTGCTGGAAGCCCTCTAGTTCATCCAGGTCATCTCGCCTCTGGAAAAGGTGCACACTCTGGTTCTTCACTTCCTGTAACTGAGCTGCCAGAAAGCTCTTCTCCTATTTGGAAGAAGAAGACATCGACTCAGGCAACTAAAACATCAAAATCATATTACGTAAGCAGAATGCTTAATAAAGGAAAATCTTAAGGACAGCTCTTGTCAGTAGACAATAACACACTGAGAATGAGAAGCTGTACAGTAACATGACCAATATGGCATTATCTACACATTAAGTTAAAAATAAATGTTTTAAACGATAATGTTTTAAGTTTGATTAGCAATTCCAGATGTCCAATCTACATGTCTGCTCTCAGTGACAGACTCAACTGGCTAACATTAATAACTGGAGGAGCATTGAGTGCCCTTAAAAATTAGATGCGTTTAAGTAGCACTGATTTCAGTTAGCAAGTCAACAAAAAGTAGACATGACTGGTATCAGCAGGTTATATTACTAAATGAGAACTTCCTAAGATAGATTCTCTTTTTTTTGTATGTGTGACAGAGACAGAGAGAGAGAGACAGATAGAGATAGACAGGAAGAGAGAGAGATGAGAAGCATCAATTCTTCATTGTGGCACCTTAGTTGTCCACTGACTGCTTTCTCATATGTGCCTTGACCAGGTGGCTACAGCAGAGTGAGTGAAACCTTGAGCTCAAGCCAGTGACCTTGGGTTTCAAGCCAGTGACCTTTGGGTTCAAGCCAGCGATTATGGGGTCATGTCTATGATCCCATGCTCAAGCCAGCGACCCCACACTTAAGGCTGATGAGCCCATGCTCAAGCTGGCGATCTTGGGGTTTCAAACCTGAAGTCCTCCGTTTCCCAGTCTGACACTCTATCCATTGCGTCACCGCCTGGTCAGGCCTAAGGTAGATTCTCTTAAGGATAAACCCTACTGTTGCAGTATCCAATTCTTGATTGAAAAGAAATTAAAAGTCTAAAAAATAGTATTTCCAAAAATCAGAGTTGCTTCAAAGACCTACAGAGGCGTCTCATTAGTCTTCCCCGATCTAAAATATTTCCCAACCGGCCTGACCTATGGTGGCGCAGTGGATAAAGCATCAACGTAGAACGCTGAGGTCGCTGATTCAAAAACCTGCACTCGTCTATTCAAGGCACATAAGGGAGTTGATGCTTCCTGCTCCTCCCCTCTTTCTCACTTTCTCTCTCTTTCTCTCTCTCTCCTCTCTAAAATGAATTAAAATAAAATATTTCCCAACCCTTCCTTTGAGAAGAAAGCAGGGGAAGAGAGATAATCTCCTTAGTGAACTGAAGTAGGTTTTATTTAGTTCAGTTCTATATGGATCCTCCCCCGTTACCATAGTTTTAAAAGATAAAAATATAGTCCAATGAGATTTACAACTGATACAATCTTAAAAGTTTCATTTAAGATAAGAAAACTGACCTAACCCACACCATAATATTTAAGACCATCATTAACACATTTAGAGGTTTCTTTTTTCAGGTACACATTTCTTTGGGAGAAAGCCTGACCTTTCTATAATTCTTTCCTTGTGTGAATAAGTTAAGCATTCTGATTTAATAACCAGATTTCTACAGAACACACAAAGAAAATCACTGGTTTAAATTTTTTTATCTCAAGAATAAAGCAATAATAAAATTCATCTGTTTAATAAAGTTAACAGTAAATATATTTTGCAACAATATATTAATCTAAGAAATAATTTTTGTGCCATGAAAAGTAATTTAGGATTACTCAGTGAAAACAAGGAATGAATATAGCAGTAGCATGTAATTCAGGCTCAGGGCGTTGACTTTTTTTTTTTAGTTTAACAGACAGTTATTCCTTCAGTTGAACAAGCTCTACAAACAAAATAGATGGTTTAAGATTTCTGAGTGGAAAGAAATTTAGGTCTTAAGAGGTTTCATGAGCCTGCTATATATTTTCTAGAAATCCTTTAACAGCCTTTGAAGACCCCTGCCGGCTGCGGCGAGATAGAAAGGAGAGAGTTTCTCCCACCATCCCTTTTGGACTCCTTCACTATTGATTATTTCAAATTAAAATGTTTTTCTAATTATAGGCTTGAAATTTCATCTTCCTGTTCATGTCTGAGAGCCAGGAATACATTACCTTAGGCACCTACACAGTGTTATTTAGACAAGCTATGGTGCTAGAATAATCAATTTTCCACATCTGTGTCTAGCCAAGGGTTCTCTCATCTGCTCAGTGCTGAGCTTGGAGAAATGCCTTCCTTTCACAGTCTCCTCAGAAAGTATTCCTAATGTTACCGCAGTGTCAGTCAGGGCCCCAGCAGGAAACAGATGGCAGACACAAATTAGGTACAGTATTTGAGAAGAATCTAATAAAGGGACTTTTCAAAGCTGTGGGTAGGGTGACAAAACCCAAAAGAGAAAAAGGTGCTAGTAACAGATGGGCATGAAGGGGCAAAGGGATGAAGAGGTTATAAGAAGCCCAGAGAGAGAAACCATGTCAAGAGGGTAAACCAAAAGTCTGACTAAAGCTGTGACCTTAGGCCATGGGTACAATGGACCTACAGGGAGAGGCTGGGGAAATAAACATCTGACCTCACTCTTCCTCCACCGGTGGAACACAGTCAGAAGCAACAGGGCAATGGAGCCCGGCTGATGCAGGTCCTATCAGCCATCAGGCACACAGAGAAAGGTGAGAGGGCGGAGAGTGTATTGGGAAGGGCATGCTCACCAAAAAAGGGTAAGACATGAGTTTTTCAAAGCAGTGCTTAATCATCCATACCCTGCTTCCACAGGCTGGTCTAGTTATCAGTACACTGGGCACTGAAAAACATTCATAATGACACGAAAATAAGTATGAACTAACCTTTTCAAGTTGATTCACTTTTTCTGACCATTCCTAAAACAAAACAACAAAAAAAGCAGTTTCCAGGGAAGGGTATCAGTAATATCAAGATTTTCAGAAAACAATCTAACCACCTCCCCCAAAACAACCCACCAACCAAACAAAATGGCAAATTAAAAAACTGTGACAAAAAATCCCCAACCAACCAAACAAAAATACCCTGGCCAGGTAGCTCAGTTGGTTAGAGCATCATCCCAACGAGCCTCGGTTGCAGGTTAGATCCCAGTCAGGGCACACACAAGCAGCAGCCAATGAATGCATAAATAAGTGGAACAACAAATCAACATTTCTCTTTCTCCCTCTAAAATCAATAAATAGCCTGACTGGTGGTGGTCAAGTGGATGGAGTGTCAACCTGGAACTCTGAGGTCACAGGTTTGAAATATGAGGTCACCAGCTTGAGCCCAGGGTCTCTGGCTTGAGTGTGGGGTCACCAACATGATCCTGAGGATGCTGGCTTGAACCCAAGGTCACCAGCTTAAGCCTGAGGTCACCAGATTGAGCATGGGGTCACTGGCTCAACCCCAAGGTTGCTGGCTTGGCTTAAGCCTGAGGTTACCAGATCGATCCCCAATCAAGGCACATACAAGAAGCAATCAGTGCACACTAAGTGGAGCAAAGAGTTGATGCTTCTCTCTATCTCTCTCCCTTTATCCCGTCCTCTCTCTCACTTTCTCTCAAATAAAATAAAAAATAAATAATTAAAAAAGCCCCAAACAGCCTGACCAGGCGGTGGCACAGTGAATAGAGCGTGGAACTGGGATGCCAAGGACCCAGGTTCGAGACCCCAAGGTCGCCAGCCTGAGCGCAGGCTCATCTGGTTTGAGCAAAAGCTCACCAGCTAGGACCCAAGGTCGCTGGCTTGAGCAAGGGGTTACTCAGGCTGCTGAAGGCCCGCGGTCAAGGCACATATGAGAAAGCAATCAATGAACAATTAAGGTGTCGCAATGCGCAACGAATGATTGATGCTAATGATTGATGCTTCTCATCTCTCCGTTCCTATCTGTCCTTATCTATCCTTCTGTCTCTGAAAAAAACAACAACAAAACCCCCCAAAACATAAAACTCCCCAGGAAGTTGGCTTAATATTAAGAAAGCCAAAAGTCCTAAAAGAAGAAAATAAACTTTATGTAACACAAACATAAGCCTGAAGATTTTTACCAAGTAGAGCACCCAAACAAAGCTATATCTGCTGTTCTGATGCAGCTTTTCACCTTGCTTTGAATGTTTTTCCATGATTACTATTATAGTTTCTTGGGATTAGGATTAGCTGGGACCAGCAGAGTTGGTAACTCTGTACTTGATGTTTTTTTTTTTTTAAATTTTTACTTATTGATTTTAGCAACAGAGGAAGGAAGAAAGGAAGTGGGGGAGAGGATGAGGAGGTGAGAGAGAAAGAGAAACATTGACTTGTTCCTGTATGTGCCCTAACTGGGAATTGAACCCAGCAACCTCTCTGCTTTGGGATGATGCTCTAACCAATTGAGCTATCTGGCAAGAGCTGTATTTGATGTTTAAAAATTAATTTAGTGAAGAGGAAGGTCTTCAGCAGCCCCTAATAATTATTTTTCTTCTCATCTTGATTTTACCAATACGCTTTATACCATCTGGTATAAATTAATGGACTAGGGATTATGCCCCTTATTCACAAATCAGTGAATGGGAAGAAAATATCTGCTGGTACAACAGGCCATATCCCAAGTGCCTGCCATCAGAATCTATTCATTCTAGATGAGTTCTTCATTTATATATACTGATACAATAGTTAGCCACTAAGTATTGGTGAATGATATTTTTTCAGGCTAGTAAGTGCCCTAGATCGTAAATACACGCTTTAAAACCAACCAACCAACCACCCCACCTACAGTAGGTAAATTACACATTTTCTTAAATGCAACATAATATGACAAATTGACACTATATTATAGATCATTATACTATCTTGATGCTTATCTTAAATTTAAAATGCCATTGCACAAAATATACTTCATAATAGCCAGTAATAGCATTATTGTCCTTTCTTACTGTCATTCATTCAGCGTCTTTCAATGGGTAATTCTAATGAGATTATAGGAGCTCCCTTCTGTCTGCCGGGCTCGAGCTGAAGAAATCTGGGAGCAGAGATTGTAAAAACTATAAACATCATGGATGATGGCTAGCTTGATAGCATCTCTCCACTATAAAAGGCAAGTGTTTGGATCTGGGTTTTGAAACAGGTTTTTAGAGGACAGAGTCCTTTTTCCTTGTCTTGGGGCTCGCTACCAGATTACAGACACATAATTTCCCTTCTCCATTTTCCAAAGCTACACAGGTGCAGAATGATACTCTCACATTCTGGACACATTTCATGATTATAATACGGTAAAATTTCTTGATAACATTCCACTCTGAGACCAAATGAAATCTCAAAGAACATATATAGCAGTCCTCTTCTGCTAAGTTGTAAATATTTCCTATCAGGTCTATGTCATGATTTTTAAAAATCACATCACTCAGTGAAACCTTTTCACCAGTCCTGCGCAGTGTCACATGTAAAATACCTGGTCCTTTCTGGCTAATGCCAATGCCTGTTCTTCTGCCATTTTGGCTCTGTTGGCTTGAAATGTCTCATTCTGCTCTTGAAATTTCCTCATGGAAGCTGTTAACAAAGAGGCTTTATTTGAGATATGAAGATATTTCAGAAACAGCATGACAAATAACCCATGTGATTACTTTACAACTGTCACCTAACAAAAAGGGCCAAAGTAGCATCAGTGAATTTTGAGACTGGGAAAAACATGATCCATCCCATCTTGGCTTTTACAAGGTCTTTTGGTCTTAGTAATATACCAACGTTTTCTGTTGTTTTTGTTTTTTGTAATAATCAAGTACATACACTTAGAAACATGCCAAAGGTAACTTTTTAAATGGTTCAGTGATAGAACACTGGGTTAGGTAAGATGCAAAAAAACACCCATGCTGTGCTAAGTGATGGCTATTACCACTTTACAGAATTAAAAACTAAAAGAAAAATCAAAACAAAGCACCATATAAAAATATTTATTTCACTTTGTTTTCCTTTAAAATTTTTTGAGTGTATATTATACCAATGGAAATAACTTCTGTTAGCATTTTCTTGGATTGAACCCAAAGAATATGACTTAGGGTAGACTAAACAAAATGTATGTTGTTTCGTTGGAAGAGTGATGACAGAGATTTCCCCAAGTTTTGGAACACAGTAGGAATGGAGCTTTGGCTAGACTAGAACCAAAGTCTTCTAATCTAGCTAGATCCAAGGGTCAGGCACTAGACTTTGCCAATAAACTGGTCAAGGGGATGGACACAGCTGATAATGACCTTCTCCTAAGAAGCATGCCCGTGGGCAACACAAATATGAGTTGTATGTTACTAAATATCAAACAAATGTTCTATCAACCTGATTAAGAAATACATATAGTACTTATAAAGATTTGAGCTATGACAGTAAAAAACTTAACCATACACTATAATTTCATTTCAAAAACTAAAAAGATAGAAAAAAAAAAAAAGGAAAAAAAATACGTACAATCCTGGTGTTTTTCTAACGCAATTTCAAGCTTCTCTTTTATCTTCTGCAAGTTTCGGACCTGCTCAGCATAGTCTTGGGTGAGGAGGATGACGCACATACCAGGAATGGACAAACATTAGGAAAGGAAGTTAATTAAACAAAAAAATGAGTGAAAATGATGATGATTTTCTCAGTCTGAAAACCATTCTTGTTAAGGAAAGCTAAGCAGACAGCCTCCCATTAACAATGAACAACACAGGCAGACAGGTATAGTACAAACTATCCATGGGGTACATGGTGACTACACACAGGCAGCTTTGTTCAGCCTTGATCAAGAACAACACTCGGGCCTGGTTTGGTCATCAGAAACACCCTGCTGTGAAAACCAGCATGATCTATTTACTTAATTTCAAATGTTTTCATTTCCCCTTCCAGTTTTAGCAGGACCAAAAAAGGGAAGTCACTCAACAGCTCATTTATTGTCCATACAACTTTCAAGTAATAGCAGACAGCCTACCACAGTGCTGCCTTTACAGTGAAAGTACTTCAAACTCTAGAGAAGTCAGCGGCCTAGGCCACTTTAAAGGTGAAAATCAGAATTAATTACCCAGATGGCCAAAGAGGATGGTATGGCATATGGAAAAGTAGACAGGCTTTAGTTCAAATCCCAACTCTGTCAGCCCTTAAGCAAATGATTTATCCTAAGTATCAGTTTCTTCATTTGTCAAATGATGCTGTTCAGTGTGCCTACCACAAAGGATGCATTAGATAATGGAGCATTTTATGTACCTTATGCACCTGGCACACGTGCTCAATAATAGGGAGCTGCTATTGTTGTTGTTATTATTCATACTGCGCCTGTAGGAAAACACCCAGGACATAAGTGGGCTCAGTAAATGTCAGTTCTCTTCCCTGTCCCTTTCTCTATAATGTAAGTCAACTCCAGGCTATTCTCCCATTCACATTAGGGAGGTTACATATTATTTTATAGCCTTTGCCACATTTTGCCAGTGTAACTGATATTATTCACACTAGGGCGTAAGAGGCTAGTACCAACTAAGTTTAAAGCAGACTGTAATTAAGAGTATGGGCCTGACCTGTGGTGGTGCAGTAGATAAAGCGTCGACCTGGAACGTTGAGGTCAGTGGTTCAAAAACCTGGGCTTGCCTGGTCAAGGCACATACAAGAGTTGATGCTTCCTGCTCCTCCCCCCTTTCTCTCTCTCTCTCTCTCTCTGTCTTTCTCTGCTATCTAAAATAAATAAAATCTTAAAAATAAAGTGAGTATGGACTCTAGTATCAAGCAAATCTGGATTTGCATCCCAGCTCTACCACCTACTGCTTGTGTGACCTAAACCTCTAAGCCCAATAAGGCTACAGTGAGGACAAAATAGTGGACTGGCTAGAAGCTGTGAACTATACTATGGACCTTTGATAACTGCAAAAACACAGAGATTTCACATACAATTTGGTGAATTTTGCAGTCTATTGCTTTCACTTCAATAAAATGAGCATAAGGCCAAGGGACAAAAAGAAACACAGAAGCCACTGACCACTTTACAGGATGAAACTTTGAAAATGTGTCCACTGGCAGAAACCAAAATAAGATCTCACAACTCTACCACAAATATGATCTACTCAGGCAAAGGATATAACGAGAATTGTGTAAATTGTAAAGTACACACAAAAGACATAGTGAGAGTTACCACTTCCATATAGGTGAAGTAACAAATACTACTGAAAAGAGGCCCAAAGACCAGAATCACACTTACACAGGTGATATGTAGCTGCAACAAGTGGCGACATAGCACCAAACTTCTCTGGTGTTGAGGAACCCAACACCTGCCAGTCATTCCCTGTAAATGGTATCCCCTACTTCTCTCTACCCAAAAGCAAGCTATGCTACTGGCTAAAAAAAATGGTCAAATCTATTTACATATACTTTTAATACCTTTTATACCCATGGCTAGAAACCTCAGGGGCAGAAAAACGTGTTTGTTTTTTTTTAAACCTTAAAACTTAGTTTTGAATTAACATTCTTTAGTACACTAACAAAAGACAAAAACAAGGGGGTACAAATTGTTCGTTTTTTTACTAAGAAGATCAAAATAACTATAAGGTTATGTGTATGAATATTTTACAAGGAGAGAAGGTCAGGCAAGGCAAATTTCCTTTGTTTGCGCTTTATGAATTCTGAGACATACCAGAAAGTCTGGCCTCCAATTTCCGTATTTGTTCATTCCTTCTCAGAAGCTGAGACGAAAGATCCTCTCTGGAGCTGCTTCCATCAGAAGCCTGTTGAGATAGACACAAGAAGAGGTCGTATGCATCCATGGGTTTTTGGAAGTGTGAGACCACTCTACTGAGCCAAAAAGTAGCAATGCTTGTTTTAGGTTTGGTATTATTTTGTGATCACTGAAAAGTGGCTTCTTCTTTTTTTAATGTTAATTTTATTAATTTTAAAGAGAAAGGAAGTGAGGATGGAGGGAGGGGGGGAGAGAGAGAGAGAGAGAGAGAGAGAGAGAGGAACATCAAAGTGTTCCTGTATGTGCCCTGACCAGGCATTGAACTGGCAACCTCTGTGCTTTGGGTCGGTGCTCTAACCAACTGAAGCTATCCAGCCAGAGCTGAAAAGCTCCTTGATTTACCTGGGCCCTAGCTTCTTAACCTATAAAGTAGAAGCAACACTATATCCATTCACAGTGTGAAGGAGATAGAAGATGCTAAACAGATAAATTACATGTGTGTGTATACATGCTATTGGAATAAAGGATGGTGAACACACCCATTATGATCTTTTTGTTTTATTTTGTTTTGTTTTAGTGAGAGAGAGATAGGAGACAGACAGGAAAGGAGAGAAATGAGAAGCATCAACTCATAGTTGCTTATCTTTAGTTGTTCACTGATTGCTTCTCATATGTACCTTGACTGGGGAGCTCGAGCTGAGCCAGGGACCATGGGGCCACGTCTATGATCCCGCGCTCAAGCCAGCAAACTCGGGGTTTCAAACCTAGGTCCTCAGCATCCCAGGTCGATGCTTTATCCACTGGGTCACCGCCAGTCAAACGAAACCCATTATGATCTTACTACATCAAATACATAATACAAAATATGTTTTCAGTGATTAAAAAAAGGACATCACTTTATTTTTCCAAAGGTAAAGTCCTTGGATAGAGAGGGGAAGGTTCTGTGGTGACAAAGAGGGGAAAGCTGGTCTGTGATGAAGAGACTCTCACTGACATGATCAAGTTTCAGTATCTTCATCTATAAAACAAAGGGATGTCAATCTACCGCTCTAAAATGCATCAAAAACCTTAGCAGATAATGCACAGTCAATAAATAAATATACTAATGAGATCAGTTTTCCCCACCAATCTACATTATCTTAAAACACATGAGCACTTTTATTTTGGACACTGCTTATGACTGCTAATAAACATCTTGCTTTATCTTTTTAGCTCTAATTATAATTTTTGTTAAATACAGAAGAGTAGCGAGAATGATTCAATGGAACATTCCCTATTTTAACAATTGCTGATGTTTTCCCATATTTGCTCCATCAATTTTTATTATACTGAAGTACTTTAAATAACAGACATCAAGGCTTTTCATTCTAAATACTTTGATAACCATTTCTAAGATATTAAGGACATTTTCCTTTATAACCACAATATCATTATCACGCCTAACAAAATTAAAAATAATAGTATCTAATATCTAGTCATGTTTCTCTATTTTATTCCTAAAATGTCTTTAAAGATAGTTGAACAATTCATTTTAAATCATTTATCCATTTTGCCACCTGCCCATCCAGCATTTACAGAGACCTAATACAGTGTATAGTTAAGAGAGAGTCTCTGCAGGCAGAAGGTCCAGGTTAAAGTCCCAATTGTAACTTATAAAGTATAGAAGCTGGGCCAATTATTAACTTCTCTGTGCACTGGTGGCATATGTCAAGTATGATAGCAAAATGATGTACTTCACTGAACTGTAATGAGGAGTGAAAAATTCAATATTTGTCAAGTCCCTAAAACAGAACCATGCATATCGCTTTAATACATATCATCCATTATTAGAAGTTATGATTATTACTGTTAGTGAGACATCCTCTCGCCAGCATTGTGAAGCACAGAGAATAGTGGTAAAAGAATCCTTACCTAAAACAGCAGCAGCTATAGCAACTACTAATTACAAAATGCTTATAAAGAGCCCGGCACTATACTACAAAGTGTTTTATATACTGTGTGGAAAAGAGTTAACATCACAGGCCTCAGACTGCCATTCTTAGCAAGGTCTGCCCAGAAGGTTAGCCCTTGGCTGGCCTATGGGAACTTAAGATTTTGCAAGGGTTCCCAGTATTCCTATGAAGAATGGATCATTGTACCCTCAACTGATTGTGCAAAACAATATGGTTTATGTTAATACTAGTTTTCCTTCTGGGAGTCTGAAATTTTGGTAAATGCTAGGCAGAGGGTGCCTCCTAACTAGCCTCCCAATAAAATTCCTGGGCATTGAGACTCTAATGAGCTTCTCTGGTAGACAACATTGATTTGTAACAAATCATTGCTGGGGGAATTAAGTTGTCCTATGTAACTTCACTGGGAGAAGACTCTCGGAAGCTTGTGCCTGGTCTCCTCCAGGCTTTGCCCCCTGTCCCCTGTCCCTGTGCCCTTTGCTGATTATGCTATGTACGTTTTCACTGTAAGAGATGATAGCAGTGAATGCAACTGTATGCTGAATCCTGTGAGTCCCTCCAGTGAATAACTGAGCCTATGGGTGAACCTTGGGGATCCAACAAATACTTTAACAAAGACAAGTACAGTTCCTATCCCCATGGTACAGATGTGGAAACTTAAGGCATAGAAAAATGAAGGAAGTTGCCCAAAGTCACACAGTAGTGACGGAAGCAGAAAATCAGATCAAGATCTGACTCCATAACCTGTTCTGAGTTTCCAACTGCTGTACTCTACTGCCTTTCATAGAGCTCCCAGTTTAGTGGGAAAGACAAACAGACAAATCAACAACAATGCAGGGTAACAGCTGCTATTACTGAGGTAAGAAGGAGGCCAGGGACCAAATTCAGCCAGGAGGGTAGAGGGGTCAGAGGGGCAGGTCAGGTCAAGGAGGCTTCCTGGAAGTAACACGTGAGCCCATCTTCAAGGATGCACAGAGCCTGCCAATGGAACACAGAAGAAAAAGGAAGATACAGGAGATGTTCCAGAGACAGGAAATAGCATATGCAAACAACTGTGGGCATAAAGAAATGTTGTCTATTCCAGAAAGTACAATAAGTTCAATATGGCTGGAGCCTGACCAGGCGGTGGCGCAGTGGATAAAGCGTTGGACTGGGATGCAGAAGACCCAGGTTTGGGACCCTGAGGTCACCAGCTTGGACCCAAGGTTGCTGGCTCAAGCAAGGGGTTACTCGGTCTACTGAAGGCCTGCGGTCGAGGCGCATATGAGAAAACAATCAATCAACAACTAAGGTGTTGCAACAAAAAACTGATGATTGATGCTTCTCATCTCTCTGTTCCTGTCTGTCTGTCCCTGTCTATCCCTCTCTCTGACTCTCTCTCTGTCCCTGTAGAAAAAAAATATATGGCTGGAGCCCAGGGTATAGGAAAGGAGAGTGAGATGAGGATAGACAGACCATGACTGTTGGCCATTGTATTATAACAATGAGTTTGCACTTCCTCCTGAAGATGATGGGGAAGCCACTGAGGATCTTTAAGCATTGGAGTGACACGAACAGACCTGCTTTGTGGAGTTGTTGGGGGCAGAGAGCCCAGAAAGGTTACCGCATTTGCCTGAGAAACAAAGCCAGCCTGAAAAAATATGGAGGTAAATGCACTACCAGCAAATGGAGTAAAGAAGGTAAGTTTGAGACATTTAGGAGACGGAAGCCAAATACTTGCTAATTGATTGGACACCAAGAAATCAAGGAGGAAAGAGTCTAAAATACCTCCAAGGTTTCTTGTTGGTGACTTGGGGGATGAAGGTTCACATGTCGACATGGAGTTACTGAATTCAGTTTTGTTCATTTTAGAACTTGAGAAACCAGAGGAAAAACATCTGGCTGGAAAAATATATGCAGCAGGATATAACTGTCTGAAGATAGGGAGGGATCAGAATGTACATATAGTAAGTTCAAATCAATTGCTTTAGAAGTCTTAAAGCAAAGTTATTTCCTGAATTCAGGCCAATCTATGTCTGGAATACATTCGAGACAAGACCTTCATTTAGCACGTCAGCATGCAGATATTTCTGCATGAAAGGCAAAGCAAGTATTTCTGTCACAGAACTCAGCATTAAAACTATGTCCTTCCATCTGTGATCAAATGTGCATTTTATATTTCCTGTCAAATATAGGATCAAATGATAATTTAGATCTGGTAATCTTACTGTTTTACTCCAATAACCTAATAGCTTCTGCCATGTAATCTGACCCAGACAGGTAGTACAGTATAAGGAAAGAGAAGGAAGACTCATCTGACCATGGAAACAACTCAAGTGTTTATCACCAGGAGAAGAGAAACTGCAGCCTTTCAAATGCTGGAATCTTATACGGCGGTAAAAATAAGTTAGCCACCGTTTCATGTAACACAGATGCATTTTAGAAACATGATGAGTGTAAAACAAAGGAAATCCAAGAAGACAAGAGTATACTATTCTCATAAAATTCAAAAATAAGCAACATTAAACAACAAGTTGTTTATAAATATATTCCTATTTGGTAGGATATTTTAAAAAGCAAAAAAATGGTAACAACATTTAGGATAGTGGTTACCTAGAGGGGAGGGATGGGGGAAGAAAACTGGGAAAGATCACAAAGCGCCTTCAATAGTATCAAAATGTTCTAGTTCTTTGGATAGGTGACATTAACAAGCATTCATTTTACTTTTATGCTTTATACTTTATATTTACCTTATATACATTCTATTACATATATTAAACATTACAAATCATTCTTAAAAAGTCATCAGCCTGTAAGAGAATCCTGTCATAGGCTAAAAACAAACTTTTAATCCTAAGGCTTGACATCTGCCTAACACAGTAGCATCCTCATTTTCTGAAATATTTCCAAACATAAAGGTACTTTACAAATACGGGACATACTGCAGTTACCAGTACCATCTTTTCATCAACTTGCCCAATAAAAAAGTGTACTCTGGCTCACTCCACATGACAACTCAAAGACCTTGCTAAGCAACGACTTCAAGTACATATGTCTGCAACCTGAAACCTGTATAATTACATTAACCACCATCACTACAAAAATTCAATTTAAAAAAAGAAAAAATGTATACATGTCTGCAGAGACAACAGACTGAATACTGAGAAATGAAATGTAAAAGACGGTGTACAAGATATATAGATGGGAAAAGATTACAAGAGGACATCACAGAGAATATGAAAAGAAAGTCACAGAAAAATAAAAGAAACAGAAAAGTGCCTCAGAATAAGAAGAATCATATAATAACTACAAATAATCTTTCCATTCTGTAAGAAAATAGTTATTGGAAGGTCCCAGAAATACTATTTTAAGTATATACTGAAATGGTACCAAATACTAAAAACTAGTGAAGATACTTACAAAGTCATCTCCTGAGTCAGCTCCCATGGAGGCAACAGATTCCTTGCTCACTGACCGTGAGATTCTAGTAACACCTCCTGGCCTCTGGGCAACAGCAGTCTCTTCTGCAATTTTCTTCTTTAGTTTTGCAAACATTTTGTTGTGTGGCTATCCTGCCCTGATGACCAGCTCTTAAATCACCACAGTAGTCTTTAGGCCAGCAACCAGGGGTTCCAAGACCGGTGCCTAAGAAGTCCCAGACATCCAAGCTGGCTGCATTCCCCCTCAACTGTGGGTCTAGGACCTCCAGCAACACAGTATCTATAGATCAAATGAAAGGAACTTGAAGTTAAACACTGGAGAGATTTCACATCTGAGTTGCTATGTTAGGCTTCAAGTTTCAAAATTAAGTTTCATAATTTTACATGTATACTAAATAGAACACAATTACTAAACATATTAAAAGCACCCAGGTGCTTCATATGCATATACAGATAAGGAAATTCAGTCTCAAGTTGGTGAAGTTATCTGCCAAAGATTGTGTGACTAAGTGGCAAGGCTGGTATTTGAACTCAGGATTCTGACTCACAAGTTCCTCCGCTTTTTAAAAAAATTTTATTACACCATGTTGGCTATGGCATATAACACATTAAGAAAAAATTTCCAGGGCAAATATTAACATCACTAATGTTTCTGAATCCTTCCCCCAATAATATTAACTACAGTTCAGTGTGCTTTATTTTTTTTTTAAGATGAAGACAAAAACATCTAACTATGAGGAAAAGGTGTGAATGTTCTAATGTTCCAGGGTGGTTTGCAATCAGCTACTCGCCAGGAAAAAGCTGCTGACCTGGAAAAGACCAGGCAAGCCAGATAACTCTATTATATAGATATCAGATACTGAAATGTTTCCTGTAACTGCTATGTGGTTCCCTTTAAGGGTAATTAAAATGATTTCAAATCAGTTTCTCCCCCCCCCTCAGAAAGTGTTACATAATATTCAACAATCAGATTCAAATGTCTTTGAATTAATGGTGTATAAAACACTAAAATTCTGGCTAAAACCTTAACTTTTCATGTTTTGCAGAGGATACACAAGCTCTGCTATCTAAATTCGACAAATGACTTCTTTTCAGATCATCCATTTAAGTCTGTACAAGTCTTCAAAAACTTTATTTTCAATGTCTGTAAACCACCTACTCACCTGGCTTATCTACTAGATTTAAACAGCTCGGAGATCAAAGCATTCTGTCCTGCATGGAGACAAAGATAAAATGCATTGGATATTTCATTTCAAGTGTAAGACCAAAAAGTTGGGGGCGGGGGTGGTGGTGGAAGAGCAGAGCAGGGTATTAAAGGAGGAGAGAGAAAAATCTGTCACTGCCACAACCTTCAGTGAGCTACCCTCCCTCCCTTCGTCTCCTTTACATCTGTCATTTGCCTAAGAGTTTCAATTACAGGCACAAAAAAGTATCTCACTGCAGTAGGTGCCTAAATTCACTTTGTATTGGGAACCCTGAGCAAAACAACTTGAATGAGATTATGATTTCCTAAGGCCAGTGTTTATTTCTCAGTTACTTCTGAGTCATACACTGTTTACCTGGCCAGATCCCGGAGCCTTGACTCGCACTAAGAAAGTCTGGGAAAAAAGGACGGCTAAGTTGGACAAAAGGCGGCTAACGCTCGGGGAGGCAGCAGTACCTGCCGCATCAGTTTGGATCCCAGGCAGGCAGACTCCTTCCAAACCTGCCCGTGCGTGGACTGTCAAACAAGGGAGGGACCCCAAGTCTATCCTATCTGACAGCAGGGAAACTGAGACCGAGGGGAGGAGTGCCTTGTCTAAGGTCGCGCAGGCGGAATCCTGGAACCCGAGGCTCCACACTGCCAGATGGGGAGCCCGCCTCTGTGCCCACCTCCCTCCTTTAAGCAGCCCGGTGCCGCCCCCCGCTTTGGGTCTTGGGGCAACCCCATCCGGGCCGCTTTGGGGGCAGACCGAATCTACTAGGAGAATGAGGGGCCTGCTCGCCTGTCCGGCCCCCGCCCGCGCACCTGCCGCTCTCTGGGCAGCCGGAGAGCCCCGCCTCCCGGACGTCTAGTGAACGCCGGTCCGCGTCACCAGCCCGAACGGCCGGCCGGCCGGCGAGCGGAGCACCGACCCGGAACCGCACTTGCAGCAGAGCGCCGGAAGTGGCTGCGCGGGTCCCGCCGCCGCGCGCATGCGCTTGAGCGCGGCCTTCGCGGACCCGGGCATGAGCCTGGGCGGCAGTTGGGTGGGACCCGGGCGCGGCGCGTGGCTGGGCGTTCGGTCGGGCCGGTCCGCCACGTCAGCGAACGGCCAGACTCGTAAAAGGTGACTAGGTGGTGAAGCCACTTTTTTTTTTTTTTTTTTTTAAATATGGGAAGTGGGAGGAGCCTCTTGGCAGAAGGTAAAGAACCCAATTTGTAGGCAGTGTGTGCGGTGCGGGACGAAACCGCAGGCCCGGACTGCGCCGGCCGACCTGGCGCTTCCACGCCTCTCCCCGCATCCCAGGCCCACGCACCCTACACAGCCGCCTTCTCACTGAGTAGTAGGTGCTCACTCCAAGTCCGCGCCTCCCTCCTCGTATCCTTAACGGGTACCTCGTGCCCTAGGATTAGTTTTAATGACGTTTTATATCGTAACCCAGGATATTTATAATGTGCCGCTGAAAGAAGCTTCCAGAATCATACTCTTATTATATAGTGCACTCTGATATATTGCCATTTGTTAAAAAACAAAACAAAACATGCTGGTTTGGCAGCCCACTATGTTCATTTCACTATTCACTAATGCAGGGGTCCCCAAACTACAGCCCGCCGGCCGCATACGGCCCCCTGAGGCCATTTATCCGGCCCCCGCTGCACTTCCGGAAGGGGCATCTCTTTCATTGGTGGTCAATGAAAGGAGCACATTGACCATCTCATTAGCCAAAAGCAGGTCCATAGTTCCCATTGAAATACTGGTCAGTTTCTTGATTTAAATTTACTTGTTTTTTATTTTAAATATTGTATTTGTTCCCGTTTTGTTTTTTTACTTTAAAATAAGATATGTGCAGTGTGCATAGGGATTTGTTCATAGTTTTTTTTATAGTCCGGCCCTCCAACCGTCTGAGGGACAGTGAACTGGCCCCCTGTGTAAAAAGTTTGGGGACCCCTGCACTAATGGGTCTCCAACTTTTGACAGATGAAGAAAGTCCAGGTGAAACTGCCTGTACAAAGTTAACAGTGCAAATTAATAGCCTACGTCGGGTCTCCTGACTCCGCAGTGCCAACCGAGCCAGACATTCCACCTTGAAGTTGCTCCTGTTCTTGCCCCAGACCAGGGGTCTCAAACTCGCGGCCCGCGGGATTAGTCTGCGGGCCGCACAAAATTGTTCGGCGGGCCGCATGCGGCCCGTGGGCCGCGAGTTTGAGACCCCTGCCCCAGACCCAACACCACACCAGCCAAAAGTTTCCAATTCTATTCCCCAATCCCTCTCTCCGCGTGTTCCAGCTCTGACCATCAGGAGCACGGGAGAGAAAAACCAAGACTAGGCTTCAGAAGAAATACACAAACTAGGAGAATAAGCATTGAGTCCACAACCCCAAAAGAGTTTAAAATGTGAGGTATTATCTGAAAGAAGCAAACACACCCTAAGAATTTAGCCCTTATATCAATAATTTTGTGACAAAAACTTTAAGCAAATATGTTTATTTTTATATTGATACACTTTATACGTGAATTCAAGATACAAAATTCATTTACAAGAGTTCACACCTGATGAATGTAGTCACATTCCTAGAGAACATTTATCAATGCAAAAATGCTTTCAATACATAAACAAAATCAAATATTCTGTAATCTTGTTATTCAATAAACATAAAAATGACAATGCTTTAACTTTCTATCCTTTAATATTTAAGAGCCCTCCAGGTGGTAGGCACCATATAAAATAAAACATTGGAAAGACAGGCCTACTGAATCACTCTGCAGAATCACAGTGTTAACTCTGAAATTCATTTAGTAAAGTAGAGAAAGGTTTGCTATTCTTTATGACAAATTACATATACAAGAGTCAAAAGTGATGAACTCAAGAAAACAAAATGTTTCAATAACTTCTCAATTACTATAATCTATGAACAAAGCAGAAAAAAGGCTGCTGAAAGAGAACATAACAGGAAAACATCCTTAAAGAGTATGTATGGCTTAAGCAATTTTGAAACACAACAGACAAGACTTTTTTTACAAGACCACAAACGTTCAAGTCAAATGATATTTAAAGTATAATTTTCCCCCTTAAGCATTGGTAGTAAAGAGCCCCTTCAAAATTTATTCTACTGATAATACATACAAAACTAATGAACTCAAATGTTTTGCTAACTCACAGAGCTGAGTTAATGGATTTTGTTCTAAAGTATTAACCCACAATACCCAAAATTTAATACAAATGAGCAACAAGACTGTCTCAAGGATTACAGTGATTTGTGAATAGCTAGATAGGCAACCAAATAGTTTCATTATTTGCATGACAGATTAGCAGCACTTGGATAAGAACTATTACATGGAAATTATTGTGCTTCAATCTTTTGAGAGCTAATAAATATACCTCTATAATCCCTAACGTGTTATAATTCTATAACATTTCAGTTAAAGCCAGCACAATTTTTAAAAAGTGTTTCACATCACTAGAAAATCAAGTAATTATATTCTCCAAATGTAATTTCTGCTATGATTGAAAACAAGTGTATTTCTCCTAATATCCATAATACAGACAATAGTTCACCATTATTTTCAGGGAAAAACGATCAAACGCAATTTATTTTAACTCCTATTTGACTATCTTAACCTTTAGTTATGACTTGAAGAAAGAAAAAAGATATTCAACCTTACAACGGAAACTTCTCAGAAAAAATGTGTGTGGCCTGAAATAACAATAATCTTTAGAGCAAAGTAAGAGATTATTTATAACTACTTCATCAGATTCAATGACTAATGAAAACCCTATCTGTACTGGAGCTACACACTGAAGATAACGTGTTTGGATAAATACCTTCACTTGTAAGCTGTACTATGAAAATGTTAGGACATCGTACCTCACCATTCCTAGTATCTAAGACCTTTCTACGTCAACTAAAACCTCCAAAATATAAGACTGATTGTTGAATGGCAGGTTTATTAAAAACAAACCAAAAAAAAAGTTGGAGAACTAGCTATATGGTCTATGTGACAAAAGGAATGTATCCAGATAACTATAAAAAGTCATGAAAACCGCCCTGGCCGGTTGGCTCAGCGGTAGAGCGTCGGCCTAGCGTGCGGAGGACCCGGGTTCGATTCCCGGCCAGGGCACACAGGAGAAGCGCCCATTTGCTTCTCCACCCCTCCGCCGCGCTTTCCTCTCTGTCTCTCTCTTCCCCTCCCGCAGCCAAAGC
This sequence comes from Saccopteryx bilineata, assembly GCF_036850765.1. Lineage (NCBI taxonomy): Eukaryota > Metazoa > Chordata > Mammalia > Chiroptera > Emballonuridae > Saccopteryx > Saccopteryx bilineata. The sequence goes on along the minus strand of NC_089491.1, from coordinate 10,475,302 downwards.
TCCATTGGAGCAAAGATGGCCCGGGCGCTGGGGATGGCTCTGTGGCCTCTACCTCAGGCGCTAGAGTGGCTCTGGTCGCAACATGGCGACGCCCAGGATGGGCACAGCATCGCCCCCTGGTGGGCAGAGCGTCGCCCCTGGTGGGCGTGCCGGGTGGATCCCGGTCGGGCGCATGCGGGAGTCTGACTGTCTCTCCCCGTTTCCAGCTTCAGAAAAATGAAAAAAAAAAAAAAAAAAGTTATTTTTAATAAAAGATAAATTTGTTTTTTTTTAAAAAAACACCCCATTCTTCAAGAAATAGTAATGAAAATTCTTATTACTCTAAAACATTTAAAGCAATTTTTCTTGCAGATTTCAATATATCACAACACATTTTTTTATAATTTGGAAAAAATCAGTAACATGCAAAGGAGGGTAGGTATAAGATTTTTAAAAATACTATGGTTATTTCTTTATGATTTGGAAATACTTTAGGTCAATCATGTATGATCATTTCACATTTTACAATGGTTGATCATACTGATTTGATGTTAGAGAAAACTTATGGGTCAAATTGTAATGTTTACTAATCTTAATTTTCAATCATGGACAAATGGACATTTGCAACAGCTTCAAAAGAGAAAAGAATACTAATGATATAACAAATTTTTAAATATTTATTGCAGACCTAGAGGAAGGCTAGCTGTAACTCCTTCTCATTCTGAAAGTGATATAATCAGCCTACTAACTTTCATTCCATAAACCTATCAGAAAGTAACAATCTGAACCCTGAAATTACCAATGTCTCAATAAACAATACTATACCTAAAAAGATGATTGTCTTAGGATATATTGGATTTGTCCACCAAAATAGGAAAATATTCCCAACTTATAGTCTGTTTTGTAACCAAATTCAGGCTTTATGATTGAGTGAATGTGGAGTGAATTTAATATAGTTTAAAAACTGACTTACTGTTCCAATGTTTTTAAAAAGATACACAAAATTAGTTTGATAACTAGTTTTTAAAATGACTTTAAAAATCACACAAAAGAAATTAACAAAAATATTTTAAAATTCAGAGATGGTGCTTCAATCATCGATTAAGTTAACAGTGTTACAAAGAAATGAAATTCTTCTCAAAAGTCGGCATCACACCAAATATTAGTGAAAAATACCAATTTTAGCTTAAGAGAACATTTCATATCTACAGATGGAAATATTTCTATGGCACCAACAAATTAGTTATATTACTTTCTTTTCACCCAGTTAACTGCATGACCCCTGCATCATCTTTCTGACATCCCTCACTTCAGTAGGTGATTGATTCCATTCACACATCAATTCTATTTTCTTAAACAGAGGGGATACTTATTTTTTTTATTTACTTTTTTAGATTTTATTTATTCATTTTTATTAGAGAGGGGGGGAGGGGGAGAGACAGAGAGAGAACAGGGGGAGGAGCAGGAAGCATCAACTCCCATATGTGCCTTGACCAGGCAAGCCCAGGGTTTTGAACCGGCGACCTTAGCATTCCAGGTCGACGCTTTATCCACTGCGCCACCACAGGTCAGGCTGAGAGGGGATACTTAAAAAGTCTGTGTTGGAAAACTGAGTGGAGCCGGGCCACAGTGTAACATTGTGTTTTAACATTCTAGATTGAAGAAGACAAATCGCCTTAAAAAATTCTTTTTAAAGTAAAGTGTTCATAGTATCCAGGAAAGAAGGGGAGGTCTAGCACAAATGCACTGCTCACAAAAATTAGAGGATATTTCAAAAATGAATATGAAGCAATAAAAAAGGAAGCATTTTATTTTTATTTTTTATTAAACAAGAACATCAGAAACTCAAACGACAAGTCAAAGAAAGTTGTTTGATTATGCAAATGACATGCAAAACCAACTTTTACTTCATTGGTAAAAATGCACTGTACAAAGGCTAAAAGTACTGGAGTATCTGTATGTTCATATTCATTTTGAAATATCCCCTAATTTTTGTGAGCAGTATAGTATAAAGTATCATGTCTAAGAGGACAGGAGAACAAGGGTAAAGGGCGTGGTTTTCTACCCAATTCTCACCTTATATAACTGCAAAGTAACTGGCTTTTCAACCGTTAGAGTTGAGAGCATATGCACAATGTCCTTCTCATCTACACTTGCTGCTCCTCTCCTCAAATCAATGTCCACATTGAGCCCAAGTCAGAACTCCCATGAATTTTAAATAGCATAACACCTGCTCTGCTACTCTCCAATTGCAATAAACGATTTGGTGACTAAAACAGAACAGCAAACACTATGAACATTTTCACTGATTTTTCAGAAATGGTACATTACCAAATTTTAATATTTATAACTTTATTTTAAACTTAAAACTGTAATTGAGGAGTGTTATGAATAGTTGACTGTTTCATTAAAAATAGAATGAAGAGACATATGTAACATTTTGGGGTGGTAAAATTGACTCCCAACTCTAGTTTAATAAGATAATTTAATGCTGGATCAAATAGATGTAATTTTCTGAAGAATAATGGGGTAAACAATTGCTCTGCAGTTATATTTTATCATGCAAAAATTACCTCTAAATTTCTTTGGTGACTGTGTTCAAGTGTATATTAAATATCTTTTACACACTTCCATGCAAATAAACATGCCCAGTGATAGGAGTAACGGAACACTGATACTCTGTGATATTTCATAGGTTCACAAATTGGCCTGTACATAATTACTATCCTCTTATCTCCCCCACCTGTCATCTCTGTTAGAGGTTTGAAGGCCCAGAGATTAGAGCATACCATGCACCTAATATTAAGAGTCCTACCTCATGTGTGAATATATCATCAATTTGCAGAACACAAGTGGTCTCCTAGAGACGGAGAAATACTGGAGGCATTTTAGTCAACAGAAGCATTTTCTCAGATGAATATATTCATCTTTGATATGCAACCTCAGTAAGAAAAATCTATAGTCCAGGGGTCAGGAACCTTTTTGGCTGAGAGAGCCATGAACGCCACATATTTTAAAATGTAATTCCTTGAGAGCCACAGAACGACCCATGTACCTTACGCATTATCCAATAAAAATTTGGTGTTGTCCTGGAGGACAGCTGTGATTGGCTCCAGCCACCTCAACCATGAACATGAGCGAAAGGAAATGAATGGATTGTAATACATGAGAATGTTTTATATTTTTAACGTTATTATTATTTTTTATTAAAGATCTGTCTGCGAGCCAGATGCAGCCATCAAGAGAGCCACATCTGGTTTGCGAGCCATAGGTTCCCAACCCCTGCTATAGTTGGAAATGCCAAGACAATACTTAAGTGATTACAGCTGCTGTAAATATACAGATCAATAATCTGCTGTTCTCAATCAATTCCTACCCACCTAAGTAAAACCTTCCCCTAGCCAGTGCCCCCTTTTCTGCCTCACAGAGACATGTAAAATGAGACACATTGGTGAAAAAAAAAATTGTTCCAAAATTAAAATTCAGTATCAGTATTAAAATGGCAACTAGGAACATATTCCCTATTTAAAGGACATTTTCCTATTTTGAAATGTGATCAAAGTAATTTTTTCCACAGCCCCTTAATTCTCAGTATCAATTCTTGACTACTCAGTAATAATGTTCAACTATGGATCAAGAAAATAAAGGACTAATATAGTTTAAGAACCTGCTGGTGTCTCAGTTTCACACACTTGGATTTTTCAGGGTTATAGTATCACTAATTTATCATTAGTTTAAATGAAAACTGGCAGATGATTTTAAAGCTAAGAATATCCAGCTTTCTGTTAAGAACTTCATATCCTGATTTTAACTCCAAATTAACTCATTTTACCCAAACACAAGCCCCTCAAAATAGAGGCTCATGAATGAGATACAGCCACAACCTAATTACAGCAGCATGAACAATGCCACTATGATGTCCTCACAGAACTTAAATAAATTCAGCCCACAATGGGTATGGGTATATAATATACACATACTATATCACTGCATACCAATATATTTACAAATATGTACATATATACAAAAAGTATACAGAGATTGCATTTAGCATCATAAAAATATACACATGCCATTACAAATAAAATAAGAATGTCAAATAAATAGTCAACAAAAGAGCCCTCAATGTAAATACTCTTTACACTCTCCAAATATAACACACAGAAACATATATACCCCCCAAAAAATATTACCAGGAGATTCATACCATTCATATTAAAATCAAATCTTTTACTCACTTCGGGTGGGGAGGTGGTTCTGAATCACTGGCAGTAGCCAAGTTTGCAGACCTCTGATACCTTACTGTATTTCCAGTCAAGAATGTTCTCTGTATATCATGCTGATTACAAGTCTCCGTGGATAACTAAGTAGGAGATTTTTCACCTGAGTTCAAACCTCCTTTCTTTTCTACTTTTTATTATTTTGTGTGTGTGTGTGTATGTGACAGAGACAGAGAGGAATGGATAGGGACAGACAAGAAGGAAGAAAGATGAGAAGCATCAGTTCTTCCTTGCGGCATCTTAGTTGTTCATTGACTACTTTCTCATATGTGCCTTGACCAGGGGGCTACAGCAGAGCGAGTGACCCCTTGCTCAAGCCAGCAACCTTGGGCTCAAGCTAGTGACCTTGGGCTTCAAGCCAGTGACCATGGGGTCATGTCTATGATCCCGTGGTCAAGCCAATGACCCTGCATTCAAGCCAGCGACCTCGGGGTTTTGAACCTGGGTCCTCCGCCTCCCAGTCTGATGCTCTATCTACTGTGCCACCACCTGGTCAGGCCAAACCCTCTTCTAAGAGACAGTCACTAAATTACACAGGCCAGAGATTAATTTGAAGATGAATGCTACAGAAAGCTCCATAAATGATACATAAAAAAGCAGATTGTGAATTTTCCCTTTACCTCAATAAAATTTGGTTCAAACACTACCTAATCCATTTCAGAGAATTCTATTGTAAGAACAAAACAAGGGTAGAAGCCGTAAGAGAGGAGAAATAAAACCCAGATCCTAGATCAGGAAAACTTCAGTTGTGACTAGATTATACTTTACTTTTATAATCTCAAAACATTTCAATTTGGTAAAAATATAAAGGATACAACAAATTCTATGTGCTTTGAGAGATTTTGAGAGCACCACTTCCTAAGAGGAACACACACACACATACACACACATACACACACACACCCTGGCTAAAATCAAAGATAAAATGTCTAACTTGTGGATTTTTTATAATTAATAAAAATTTGCTAGGGCTGACTGATTAACTGTTTTTAATATTTGATATTAAAAATACCATAACCTTTGTGCCAAAATATAAATCTCTAATTACTTCTTTCTTGTTCATATAGAAAGTAACCTGAGCTATTGGAAAGACTGGGCTGAGATTAGGAGATTTGAGTTCTAACTCTTATCACTGTGAATAAACTGACAGGTTTTTGGTGGTTGGGGGAAGGTCTTAGATTTCTCCACTGTAAAATAGGGAAGATAGGTGCTTTACCAATGTCAGAAATACACAGGTAAAGAAAGAGAAAAATAATTCCATTGTGCTTAATTTTGTTTCGTGTATAACTGACTTCTTGCAGTCTTACACTTGCTCTTTTGTTTACAGTGATTCCTAAGACTATACTTTCAGGGATCATTTCTATAGTTTGTTACAGTGATTCCTAAGCGAGGTGAGAGACTGTATCAGAATCTCCAGGGGGAGTTTGTGCAATTTGGAAAAAGGAAGTGCCCTTTCCTATTGCTTTGCTTTGTTCTTAGTTCCAATATTTAAATTTCTATGGATTCTAAAAATAAATAAATAAAGGGCTTCATATTTTTATATTTATAAAGGGGAGCAGTCTGCACCAAAAAAAAATGAGATTCTTTGCTATTGCCATCTAGAGCCCACTGGGTGATTGTCCTTTGACATTTCTTCTTCCATGATTAAAGTAACGCTTTAAAATGTAGAAGCTCAATGGTGGGTAGAAGAGGGACATTAAACTCTGTTTCAAAGTTTCACAATAAAAAGTAAAAAAATAGAGAAAAAAAAAAGAAATACAAAGTGTTTGCACAGATGTTATCTCTCAATAAAGCTTATTCTGATCACTCATTTCAACATTTCTCTTTGCGACAAAAATGAAAAATTTCCCTCATCATGATCTAACCTTTCTTCATACTATTTATAACTTTCTAACATAAATTTACTTTATTATTCTATTTATTGCCTAACTCTTCTTACTAGAATGGAAGCTTCATAAAGACAAGAATTTTTAAGTCTACTTTATATGCTTCCCTAATGCCTACAACAAAATCTGGAGATACCAGTTGTTTAATATACATTTTTTGAAGGCATGAAATAAAAAAATAGTTTACAATTTTCTAGCAGTTTTCCTCTCAAGATCACTTTGGTTCACTTAAAATTTTTAACTACCAGTAAGGGATTATACTACTATTAACTTAAGAAGAATTGCCATCATCTAAACCTTAGTAGTGATTTCTAAGACCCCTTGTTCTTAGACAAACACATTTCTAATCACAAAAGCTTTAGTATTTATTTCAGGAGATTCTTTCTCTGAACTAGTTTCTACAACAACTAAGTGGGACCCAGATATTTTCTTGAATAAAAACTAGTTAAATATGATCTAGAAAAGAAAATGTTGTGTACACTAAAATCAAGGAAATGGTTTTCCCGGTGGCAGGGGTGAAGAAATCAGTGTCTTTTAGAACCAAGAGTTCAAATTATAGAACCATTGAGTTGGACAGGACCTTGGGCCAACATATTCATTTTCTAGACGAGAAAGCTAAAAATCAGAAAACATGAAGACACTTGCCAAGGGTGTAAAGCTAGTTACCATAAAAGTCAGGATTAGAACTCAGGCCTCCTAGTTCTCAGGCCAGTATCTTTTTATGCTAAACAGGTGAGGATAAAGCTCAGGATGTAAAATACTATTTGAAGCATCAGAGAACAGGAAAATATGTGTTGTTAGAAGGTTACTGGCACAGAACTTCAGAATTGACACAAGAGGTCAGACAACTAAGGCCAGTCTAGCGCTGGAGTCTAGGGGGACACTGAGGAGACAGGAAGTTTAATTAGGGACTGAAAAAAAAAGGAAAGCAGTCTTGATCTGAGAACGAAAAACAACCCACCAGCAGAGGATATCTCTATCCAGAATAAATGTTCCAAAGCTTTCCAAAATAATGTTTAAAAGAACAAAAATAAAAATACTAATTAAAACACCACAAAGTCCCCCAAAACCAAGAATAATTTCAAAACTTCAGATGAAAAATCAGCAAATTGGAACAGATATAAGAATAACTTAGACCCGAATAATTCTCTATGACGGAAATGAATACCAAATTAAAACTGCTCTAAGCAAATCAGAAAGGGGCACCAAAAGCTATCCCCCTTACTTCCCCAAAGGCTGCCAAAGACAGAAGGTGAGCCTGGGCATAAAATTAATAGAAGAGCCTTTGATTCACTACTTTCTCAACTTGAATTTTGTGGGTCAAAGAGAAAAAAGTACATCATAGCTAGTGCCTATGAAATTATGAAGGAAGGGGATGACAGGGAAGAAACACACGAAAATCTCTATATAATACACTGAGTCCCATTTGAAATAATAAAAAACTTCTGCATGAATATAAAATTTTAAATACAAGAAGTTTTAAAAAACCTTATTTCCAAATTGTCAAATATAAAAGCAACTTCTGATTTCAGTTAGACAACAATTCAGTTACCTACCCCCAACTAAAATTAATAACATTTCTGACACTGAAGTCTCATAAATTTGAACTATGCAAAAAGATGAGAAAATCCGTACTGTACGCCACAGACTTCAATCTAAGCAGTCTTCACACCTGATTTCATGAATGAAGAATTTAAATAGAATTCCTACTGGAAACACTGCATTATGAAACTGACAGTCTGATTTTTAACTGAAATATTTAAATATTGTCCTTTTCCCTTTCCAGCAATCAAAGACAACAAAGAAAACAAAATATACACACATATCTCATAACACAGGACTTACATAATCCAAATATTTATCATTCTCAAGACACCAATTAAACATTTAGCCTTAGCTGCAGTCTCTGAAATTCTGACAGTATTTGAACAAATTGAACGATTTCCAGAACTGTCTTGATTACACTTTAGAGAATCACACTTGGCTATCTAGTAACTGGGAATGAAAAGACATATCATGGTAGGACTCTGTTCTTGGTTTGCAGTAGTCCATGTTGGCTAGTTTCATCTCTGTGAACAATTACATACTTTCCAAATCCACACATGTAAGGTCCAAGTTTAAGAGTTGGGTTTTCCTCATTATACAAAAATAAATAATTTACTCTTCACAGGGTGAGAAAAGTGACTATTTGAGTTTAGAATTAGATGCTAGAAGCAATATCTATACCTCAAAACCAAAAAAAATAAAAATCCCAAGATTAATCGAGTTTTAAAAGACCTGAAAGATTGTATTTTAAAACAGTTACCCTAAAAGTTTGAACAATTTGTTCAGTTTGTTTTTAAAATGGTGGTCCTAAATTAAAAAATAAAAACTAAGTAACACCACTATGTGTCTATCATCGCATTAGAAAACTGCACCATTTAAAATCTGTGGCAAATGAAGAATTGTTTCAACAAAAGAATTTTTGTTTTAATAGTCATCTATAGTATTTTCAAAGAACACATTTCGAACATCCAGAATGGATGCCAATTCCAAAATGTGCTTCTGGAGGTGAGGGTTCTCCACGGTTTCATCCCTTGGCAGCTGTGGATATGATTCTGGATAATTTCGTGTTTCCTAACAGGCAAAGAAGAAAAAAGTCAAGTTTATAGCTTAATGAAAGAAAATTATAAACATTAATATTACTGTTAACATTAAAAATATCAAGGAGTAACAATATATATTTCCTTTCATATTGCTATGATTCTTCTTGATAACATTTTTTTTCTTTTCTTTCCTTTTTTTATTTTTTTATTTTTCTGAAGTGAGAAGCACATGTGGCAGTCATACTCCCACATGTGCCCAACTGGGATCCATCCAGCATGCCCACTAGGGGGCGATGCCCCATCTGGGGCATTGTTCCATTGCAACCAGGGCCATTCTAATGCCTGAGGAGGAGGCCAAGGAGCCATCTTCAGCGCCCGGGCCAACTTTACTCCAAGGAACTTTGGCTGTGGGAGGGGAAGAGAGAGAGAGGAAGGAGAGGGGGAAGGGTGGAGAAGCAGATGAATGCTTCTCCTGTGTGCCCTGGCAGGGGAATCGAACCCCGGACTTCCACACACACGGCCGATGCTCTACCACTGAGCCAGTTGGCCAGGGCCCTCTTTCTCTCTCTCTCTTTCTTTTTTTTTTTTTTTGAGAGAGGCAGCGAGAGAAGGACAGTAACAATGAGCTGCTCCTATATGTGCCCTGACTAGGAAATTGAACCCACAACCTCCATTCTCTGAGATGACACTCCAACCAACTGAGCTTTCTGGCCAGAGCTAATTATTTTATTTATTTATTGATTGATTTTTAGAGATAACAGAGAGAAGAATGGAGAGTGAGAGGAGGGGGAAGAGAAGCATTCATTTGTTGTTCCATTCAGTCATGCACTCATTGGTGTGCCCTGACTGGGGATGGAACCTGAAACTTTGTCCTTTTGGGATGACACTTAACCAACTGAGCTAACCAGCTAGGACCAATAACATACATACATACATATATATATATATATATATATATATATTTTTTTTTTTTTTTTTTTTTTTACAGTGACAGAGAGAGACAGACAGGAACGGAGAGAGATGAGAAGCATCAATCATCAGTTTTTCATTGAGACACCTTAGTTGTTCATTGATTGCTCTCTCATATGTGCCTTGACCATGGGCCTTCAGCAGACCGAGTAACCCCTTGCTTGAGGTGAGCTTTGCTCAAACCAGATGAGCCTGCGCTCAAGCTGGTGACCTCGGGTCTCAAACCTGGTCCACCACATCCCAGTCCGACGCTCTATCCACTGTGCCACCGCCTGGCCAGGCAACAAAATTTTTGAACATGTAAAATTACAGTTATTTGACCACAGGGACATATAAAAGAGACACCAAAAGAATTAAACTTCTTGCCAAAATAAGTTTCCGACAGTATGCTAATGCAACTCAAAAGCCATCCCTAATGAGCTTAAAAACAAGCTGTGAAAAGGTCAAAAAGATCTACAAGAAAATTCAACTCCTGCCAGAATAAAGTTTAACACTCTTTAAAGAAAGACAACAAAATCCAGAATTCAACATCATAATATTCACTATGCTAACAGTTTAAGTAAATTAGTATGCATACAAATTAGGAATATGAGACCCTTAACTAGTAGAAAACACAGTAGAAATGATCCTATAAATGAAAGAGAACACAGTATTAGCAGATAAGGATTTTACCTATTATATATACATACATCCAAGAGCACAATGAAAACACATAAATATAATGGGGAAAATGGAAGATACTTTGAAAAACAAAATAGAATTTTTAGAGATGAGAAAAATGTAATCCCTAAAATGAGCAACTAAATGGATAGGATTAACAACATATCAGACACTGCAGAAGGAATCATCAGTGAACCTGAAGACACAGGAATAAAAACTAAAACACAGAGAAAAAACACATTAAAAATAAATAAATAAATAAAGAGCACATCAGTAACCTGTAGGACAATATTAGTTGCCTAACATATGTAAAAAGAGCAAGTGGAGAGAAGAAAACATATAGGGGTGGGCAAAAGTAAGTTTACAGTTGTGAGTACATGAAACACAGAGTTTATCTTTGCATAATTATTAATTATTGCATCATCTATTTGTATTATATAAACCTACACTTGCCCACTCATATATTTATTTGAAGAAATAGTGCCCAAAAATATTCCTATGTACTCAAAAACTTTAACCCACAGATCCAAGATGCTCCATGAACCTCAAGCAGGAAAAATACAACAATAAAAACCATATTAAGGTACATCATAATCAAATGATTGGAAACCAATAAAAAAACACCATAATCATATGCAAAAATCCATAATGAAATATTAGGAAATTGAATCCAGAAATGTAAAAGGATAATGTCCACAAAATAAGTTTAACCCACATATACAAGGTTGACTTGCTATCAGAAAGTCAATTCTATTTACCATGTTAGAATTAATATATATCAGATTAATTAATGCAGAAAAAAAGTATTTTACAGTCTTCTATACCTGTTCCTGATGAAAACTCTCAGCAGATTAGGAATAGAAGGGAGCTCAGTCAACCTGGAAAAGAGCATCTATGAAAAACCAGCAATTGGCTGCATGATTTGGGTAGGAGGATTGCCCCATGTATGCCGCTGGCTTTTTATAATAAAACTCCTTAAAATTCATATTGGACCTGGTGTCAATACATGAACCCGCATAAATGAGGAATTTTCATCAGAACACTGTTTGCCGCATCTAAGCCAGCTTTAAGGACCACAGCAGAGAGAGCAGCAAAAGAAAATACGGATGTTGGTGGCTATGTCCCCAGGCCACCTTCGCCAAATCCAATTCATGCCTGGCCTATGGATGGAGCATTAACCTGGAACGCTGAGGTTGCTGGTTCTAAGTCCTGGGCTTGCCCAGTCAAGGCACATAAGAGAAGCAACTACTATAAACTGATGCTTCCTACTCCTAACCCTTATTTCTCTCTCTCTAAAGTCAATAAATAAAATCTTTAAAAAATTTTTAAAAAAAGAGAAAAACCAGCAATTGCATGGCTTATGGTGGCACAATGGTGGAGCATCGACCTGGAATGCTGAGATCATGGGTTCAAAAGCCCTGGGCTTACCTGGTCAAGGCACATACGACAAGCAACAAGCAAGCAATGAACAACTAAAGCGAAGCAACTATGGGTTGGTACTTTTCACTCCCCCTCCTCCTCTCTCTGTAAAATCAATAAATAACATTTTCAAATAGCAAACAAAACAAAACAAAACACCCAACAATTAACATTATAATTTATGGTAAAAGACTAAATGCATCAAAAATAAGATGAACTGATGAATGGAAAGAGGGATGGATAAATGGAAAGATATGTGAGAAAGCAAATATACCAAAATCTTAACTATAGAATCTAGCCTGTGTGTATTCACTGTACAATTTTTAACATTTTAAAATTATATTAATAAAATTTTTAAAAAGATTATATATTATAACAGTTGCAAAAGCCTTTTAAAAATGTTCAGGCTTATTTGAAAAAACGAAAAACAAAAAAAGTTACTCATACAAATGAAAAGTATAACAGTTTAAAATTTCAAAACCCCAATTAACAGTGTATGTAGTCACCTGAAGACACCGAAAAAACAAACTACTTAGAACAAAACAGACAAAAGACTTGAACACACACTTCACAAAGGACACGGAACAACACACGGAAAGGCACTCAACCTCAGTAGTAATCACAGTAATGCAAATCAAAACCATGATGAGCTACTACTTTACACTCACCTGACTCACATGGAATATAAAGTATGACTGTAACAAATGTTGGCAAGGATCAGAGCAACAGCAACTCTTACACAGGGCTAGACCCATGTAAACTGATAGGACCACTTTGCAAAATGTTTCACAGTACCTAGTCCAGTAGACTCGCCTAAATCATCTGACCTCACGTTCCACAATTAGGTATATTCCCTGGTAAAAGTCTTATATATGTGTACCAGGAAACTGATGGAAGATTTCAGTGGCATTGTTTATAATAAGAAAAACCTGGAAATAAACCAAATGTCCATTATCATTAGAATAGTTAAGTATTTTGTGCTCCATAGTCAAACAATGAAATCCCATACAGCAGTGAAAACAAATGAATGAAAGCGACAGTCCGTCATCAACATGGCTCAATCTCGGGAATGCAACAGGGAGTGAAAAAAGCAAGTTCCAGAATACATACAATATGAATCCATCAATATGTGGTTTAACAATACAAACACATGTGGCAAAACTTTAAAGCAAAATGAGTAAGAGTTATAAAAATCAGGATTTTAGTTTCATTTGAGAGGGAGACAGGATTAGGGAGGACCCACAATGGTAATGAAAATTTTCTGCTTAAATTAGGTGGTAGGTATTCAGATGTGCCTTATTTTGTCCATCTTTAATACTGTACATATTAATTTGTGAATATAATTTTGGATCTCCTCAAACTCTAATACAGGTTAAATATAATACATGATTCTTAAATACCTAAAATGGTAAAATTGGTCCTTAAGATAGTCTTTGCCTACCCGAAAAATCTTGTGCATCCTCATGGTGGCTGAACAAAAGACAAATCTTGTGAGAAGCAAGCGAAGAAATTCATCTCCAAAAAACTGGAGAAATGCCTGATCTGCAAAGAGGAGAAAGGTGACAGTAAAAAGATGCTTAAAGGAAAAATACATTTCCAAGGGGAAGAAGAGTTCAGGAGAACCTTCTCAATTTTCCTGCCTTCAACAAATACATTTTAAAATTCAAACAATTTTAAACAATGTTAAACCATTACAGTACATTCTGTTAAGTGTGCAGTTAGATTAGTAGGGTACCTATTGAACGTGAATGGGTCAGTAGCTGGGCAATATCACGGTTGATTTTTCGAAGATATTCTTGACACTTTTCCCATAGGCCTCTACGCATGCTTGACAATCCAGAGACAAACAGGAAGGCCATTAGAGGATTGTTCAAAAAGAGAGTGAAGAGGCTACCTCGTTGAGACTGATCTGTAATAACAAACACGTTTTATATATACATAGAAAACAGTTTTGCAAAAGGTAAGAGGTGCATTTGAGAAACATTTTAATATACTGATAATGTATAAAATTAAAGTTATATCATTAAATCATAATTCAACAAAGTAGATTCTGCAAGGAACTAAGAAACATATCCCAAGTACAGGTGCTTTCTGATAAATACACTTTAGAACCTAGTAAACTAAAGAGAAATAGAACACGAACATATATTCCTTTGTCTTCTTCCTTCCAATTAACAAATTTTATCCATTTATAGCAAGGTCTGGATCACAGGCAGTTCACAATAGAATTCTCTGATGAGTACTAGGATTGCCAGTCTTTTTCACTCTTTTGTTAGTTGCTTTTTCTCCACCTATCCCTTAAATACATTGTAAATATTTTCTTTCTTTGGTCTGATACATTGCTGATCTCACTTATTCCCATAGTCTGTTATTATTTATATGCTTACTGATTCCCAATTCACTATGTACGCCCAGGATTAAGCTCCTTAAGTTCTAGAACTATGATGTTTTACAGTAGCTGCTGGACAATTAAAAAGAACTTAAAATGGGACTGTTCCAAGCTGAGACCTACTATGAAGTGTAAAATATACATGGGATTTCAAAGCGTCAGTACAAAAAGACAGTTAACATTAGTTTCACCAGTTTCTTTCTACTTTTTAAAACATGTGGCTACTAGAAAACTTAAAAATTACATAGGTGAGTGACTCCCATTACATTTCTATTGGATAGAGTTGCTAAACTATTATATTCAGTCTAACTCTCAAAGGTAATTTTATAAATCTACTTCTTATTCAGTATTGCTACTTCAAACAGCACCTCAGCCAGAAGCCTGGGAGCCCATTCCTGTCTCCTTCTCCCTTATTTTCTCATCATCACCAAGTCCTGTTGGTCCGCTGGGCTGCTATCTTTTGAAGCCAGCTAACCAGCCATTGTCTTAGCTTGCCACCACAACCTCCCTGTTCCCTTTAATGCTCCTGTCCAATTTATTGCGCATAAAGCTAAATAAATGCTCTTTTGTGTTACTGCTGCTTAAAATCTTTTGATAGCACCCCACTATCCTCCATTTAAATCATAAAAGGTTTTTCATAACTCAGTCCCATGATTTCAAACTTCCCTTTAATTAGCAGGAGCTACTTTAATTTCTCTACCTGTTCCAAAAACTCTCTCATCTCAAAGCTCTTATCTCAGGGCTCACATGCTATTTCTCTGCTAGAATAGTAATTTTCAATAATTTCTCCTCCCCATCTTCAACTCCACCTTAGACATTTCATGCACTGCCTTCATTCTCAAAGGCTAGAGTTCATCAAGTGTTGCACATGCTTCCTCCTACGATACTAACAGCATCTACAGGAATTGTCTGTATATTCCACTAGACAACTGGCTCTGGGAAACAGACTGTGCGTGTCTGGTCAGTAGGTTACCACCAATGCCTAGCACTGTACCTGACAAATAAATATTGAATAAATGTTTGCTGAATGAATGAACTCCTGGATAAAGAGAAAACTGTAGACTTTAGATACCAGAGGTGCAAGAACCTAATCTGACACTCCAAATATTTAGGTATCTGCTCGTTTTGTGCCCAGATGGAGCACATTTAGGAATTAAAGGTCTAAGCTTTCTAGCATAAAAGATAGGATACAGGACTAAAAATTATTAAGGACATATATTACAACTAGGCATATTAGTAATAACAATAGTTGGCACACATGGAATATTTATTATACACTTAGGATTGTTTTATGATACTATTATTACCTCCATTTGATAGGAAATAAACTGAGGCAAAGAATGGCTAAGGAACTTTGCAAGGGTCATACAGCTAGGAATTGACTGAGTTAGAATTCAGATTCAATCAGTTTGCCTCCAGAGTCCATGTTTTCGTCCTATATATAAAAGTCTTTCAGACCAAATAATCTTGGCATTAACCCATTATACCATGCAATTTTAACTAAAGCTTATTCTTGATAGGACAAATTGATAGCAAAAAGTACTCTCAAGTAATTGGAAGGGGGGAGTGTTACATTTCTCCAGAAATGATAAGCAACAGGTTAACAAAGTCCTCAAAGCAGGAGAATTTTACCGTTGTTTGAAGGTAAGTTCTATCCCTTAGTAAAGTGATTTCTGAATACAGGAACTTAGTATTTCTACATGTTTTTCCCTGTTAAATAGCAGAACTTACCTTAAAACAACGGTGAAAAGTCTCCAGCTTCTCTCAGGCATTCAAATGCTGACCATCACTTCCTGTGTCAAACTATGTCAGCAGACAGGACTTCTGGCTGGGAAGTAGCAGTAAAATGCCATCTCCCACAGAGAGACATCAGCACTATTCAGTCAGGGAGATAGCGACATGGTGACAAGACTGCTGAAACAGCGGTAAGGTTTGGATAGTATCTTACCTAGCTCAAGGGCTGGGCCTTAGAACCACACAGCATGTGTTGCCAATTAAGGACAAATTATTAAAAGTCTTTTATTTCTTATTCATCTGAGAAATGGCGAGAACATGAGCCTGTCTCTGTGGCACACTGATAAGAGGTTCTTTTATTTAAAAAATACAGCAAGGTAAAAACGTGAATAAAAGAAATCCTTAAGTTGTGCCAGTTAGTGTATGCTAATGCTTAGGCATAGGCTGAGAAGTTTTCTTGACCAGAAATTTTACAGTCTTGTCCTGGCTGGGTAGTACAGTTGGTTAGAGCAGTGGTCCCCAACATTTTTTGGGCCATGGACCGGTTTAATGTCAGAAAATATTTTCACGGACCGGCCTTTAGGGTGGGATGGATAAATGCACCATGTAACTGAGAAAAGCAACAAGAGTGAGTCCTAGACAGATGTAACAGAGGAAATCTGGTCATTTAAAAAAATAAAACATCGTTCAGACTGAAATATAAATAAAACAGAAATAATGTAAGTTATTTATTCTTCTCTGCGGACCGGTACCAAATGGCCCACGGACCGGTACTGGTCCGGAGACCGGGGGTTGGGGACCACTGGGTTAGAGCATTGTCCCAATATGTCAAGATTGCAGGTTCAATCCCTGGTCAGGGCACATAAAGGAATCAACCACTAAATGTATAAATAAGTGGAGCAACAAACTGGTGTTTCTCCTTTCCTTTCTCTCTTCCTCAAATCAATAATATAAATTAAGACAAACAAAGAAAAGAAAGGAACGCTATAACTAGCACTCCCTCTTCAAAAAAAAAAAGGAAAAAAAAGAAATTTTACAACCTTTAAAGATGCCTAAAATATGTAGCCAACAACAACAATATAGGAAATCATGCTAGATGGATGAGGACAAGCTCACCAAAACAAAGAGCTGCAAAACAAATTTTAAAATGCACAAATCAAGAGTTCCCCAAGAGCAAGGGACCAAAACCACCCTTCTCTCAGGAATGCTTTACCATTTCTTTGGGAATTATTTCAAGGCCTAATGGTAGCACATTAAAGAAGTCTGGTGGTTCTGGGCTGACTTCACATTAACACTCGCCATATTAAACACCATAAACTCACATGCGATCATTATATATGGGAAAACAAAGATTAGAATTATTTGAAATTTAGACAGTGTTTATTTAAAACCTATTGATAGAAGAGGTAATAAGAGGACATACCTTGTAAAGCTTTTGGATACGCTGTGGGAGAAAGCAAGCAGACTAGTGGCTGTCCAAATAAGTTTGTGAAATTCTGTAATATATAAGAATTTAAAACGTTCATTAAAGGTTTGACCAAAGATAAGTAATTTTCCAAAGCACATCATTAGTGTTTATATTGGGCTCTTTGACTCATAAGCAGCTGCAGAAACATCAGTAACAGCCGAACAGACTGCTATTCATGTATAACTACCATGCATATAATAGGCTTTCTTAAAATAGTGACATTTACTATGGGAACTATTGGTTTTTAAAATAAAGGCATAGATAAGGTTGCAGTGTTATAGGGAGCAGTCATCTGTCTACCAAGAGGCTAGCTACTGACTAGGCAATAGACTCTGGCGAAGGTGTATTCAACAGGGTGAATTTTCTAAGACCTAAGGTCTGGCTTTCAGCCTCACAGGCTCTAAAACCCAGCTTACTGGTCTGTGAAGAACAGATCCATCTCTTACTGAGAGTCATTAACTGCTCACATAGAATGATCTATAAAACCAGAATGCCAATGTATTCATTTACAGCAAGAATTAAACTGACACTCAAAGAATACTCTGTATGATTTAAGATAATTCTTTCCATGAATGCAGATCTATATGGGAAACAGAATTATAAACTGTCTTGTAAAACAAGATGGATAAAACTAAAAGTAAACTTAATCAGAAGTGAAAATAAAATTAACTAAAATACACTCCTGAATCATAAAAATAAACACTAAAACAAATGGAAAGACATACTATATTCTTAGAGAGGAATCAATTCTAAAGATGTCATTACACTAATTTACTGAAATTTAAATCAACCTCAAAGTACTAGACACAGTTTTAGTTCCATGCAACTAAAAAAAATAATTCTAAAGTTCGTAAGGAATAAGTAGATTAGCCAGGAAAACTCTGAAAAAAAAGAGCAGAGAGGGAACAAGACTCATCAGATATTAAAACATACTTTAAAGTCTCAGTAATTAAAAATATGTGGCCCTGGCATAAGAATAGACAGAAGACCAATGGAAGACAATGCAGAGTCCAGAATTAGACCCCAAAACAGGACTGAATATATATGATAAAGACAACAATTCAAATTGCTAAGAAAAACTGGATAGTCATGTAGAAAAGAAGTTGGCTCTATATTTCACACAACACACTAGGATAAAATATGTCAATGATTTAAATGTAAAAACTTAAAACAATAAAAATGTTGAAAGAGCCTGACCAGGCAGTGGCACAGTGGATAGAGCATCGAACTGGAACATGGAGGACCTAGGTTCAAAACCCCAAGGTCATGGCTTGAGCATGGGCTCACCAGTTTGAGCATGGGGTCGCTGGCTTGAGTGTGAGATCATAGACATGACCCCATGAACGCTGGCTAGAGCCCAAAAGTCGCTGGCTTGAGCAAGGGGTCACTGAGTCTGCTGTAGTCCCTCTCACCCCCCAGTCAAGGCACAGGTAAGAACGCAATCACTGAACAAGCAATCAACGAACAATTAAGATGCCGCAACGCAGAATTGATGCTTCTCGTCTCTCCCTTCCTCTCTGTCCCTCTCTCTGACTCTAAGAGAAGAGGAGATAGTGAGGCAGATTCCCACACATGCCCAAACCAGGATCCACCTGACAACCCGTCTTAGGCCAATGCTTGAATCAACTGAGCTATTTTTAGCACCTGAGGCTGATGCTTGGACCTACAGAACTATCCTCAGTGCCAGCAGCCGATGCTCGAACCAATCCAGCCACTGGCTGCAGGAGGGGAAGAGGGAGAGAAGAAGAGGAAGAGAAGGGAAAGAGGGAGAGAGGGAAAAGCAGATGGTTGCTTGCTTCTCCTGCGTGCCCTGACCAGGAATTGAACCTGGGATGTCAATATGCAGGGCTGATACTCTATCCACTGAGCCACTGGCCAGGGCCCCTATTATTATTATGATTAATAAACCCAGTCACAAAAATAAAAGGCTTGTACATAGTAAAATAATGAATAAACTAAATCAAAAGCCAAATATTCTTTTGGGAAATGTATTTGCTACTCATATTACAAAGGATTAATCCTTAATATAGAAAAAACTTCTCCAAATCCATAAGAAAAAGTCTGCTAATCCAATGAAAAATAGGTAAAAGACAAGAGAATTTATAGAAAAGGGAATTGGCTCAAATGTATGAAAGATGCTCGACCTTACTGATAAAAGAAATAAAATCAAAGCTACACTATATTACCATATTTTAATCTGTTAGTTTAGGAAAATTTCTATGTTTAAAAATATATACTATCGGCAAAAATATGGGAAAAAACACTCATATGAGGATGGTCAGAAGTACAAATTAGTAAAGACCTTTTAGAAGACAATTTGGCAGTTATCTATTAAATCCAAATGCATATTCCATTAACACAGCAATTCCACAACTAGGAACTTACCCATCAATATACTCTCAAACCTGCAAAATAACGTAAGTCCCAAGTTATTCCTTGCAACATTGCTAATAACAATAAAGGACTGCAGAAAACCAAATGACCAGCCAGAAGGGACTGGCAGAATAAATTATGGCACTGTATGATGCAATACCAGGCAGCTACAAGAAAGAACGAAGGAGTTCTTTATGAATGGATATGGATAGATCTCCAATATTACTTAGCAGTGGAAAATGCAAGATATAGAGAAGTTGTGTATGGCATGTTACTACCATTTGTATAACGAAGAAAACTAAAGACTATGTATTTGTTTTGGCTTATATATGCATTTTAAAATTTTTTATAGAAAGATAAACAAGAAATAAACAACAGTGATTACCAGGTAGAGATAGTGTAACTGAGTGAATTGGGCCTGGAAGGGAAAAAGAGATTTCATAATATGTCTTTTTGATTTTGCAACTCTGTAAATATAATAGCAATATAAAAAATTTAAATGAATTTAAATAAATCACACATTTCTTATAATCAAAACAAAGGGAGTAAGTTGAATGATAGAATGATATAAGGCGCATCCTTCAGATAAGACAGCCTGAGGCATCCCTCCACACTGCAGAGATGGCCTTCGGGACCCTTGGCCATGACCTCTCACTCTTGGATAGTGCTAAAATGAACACTGCTGTTATCTATGTCTCAAAGTTTTCTTTTTGTTTGCTTCCCTTGCTGATCAGCTTCTGTCCTGTTTTTTTTTTTAAACACCATGTAAAAGAGTTAGCATAACAAGCCTGACTGCTATCCTTTGAAAGGTGTGCTTACAAGGTTGCCCTTGGCTGGCTCTGGGAACTTAGATTTGGGTGAGTTCCCACTATTAGAGAACTGATAAAGAGTGGCTCACTTTGCCTAGACTGTGCAAACAAGATGGTTTATGTTAAACACCTCCTTTCCTTCTGGTAGAATGGCATTTTGGCATGTGCCAGCCACAGGGTACCTACATAATCAGTCCCCCATAAATATCCCAAGCACTGAGTCCCTCGTGAGCTTCCCTGGTAGATAACTTTAGCCGTGTTGTCTCAACCTTTTGTTGGCAGACTTAGGTATATCCTGTGTGACTTCACTGGGAGAAAACACTTGGAAATCTGAGGATACTTTTCTCTGGACTTCATCCTGTGTGCCTTTTTCCTCTGCTGAGTTTGCTCTGTATCCCTTCACTGCAATAGTTGTGAGTACGACTATACGCTTAGACCTGTGAGTCTCCTCATGAATCACTGAACCTCACTGGGTGAGGGTGATCTTGGGGACCTTTGATTCCCTTCTTTCAGATTATATTTAAATTTTAGGTCTGGAAAATAGTCATTTTAAGGATGTTTCACATTTGTTTTAATCTATGCAGTATTTAATTTTATAGTTTAACTCTCATCTTTTTTTTTTCTTCTTTTCCAAGTGAGAGTAGGGAAGGTAGAGAGAAAGATTCCTACATAAGCCCAGACTGGGACCCACTTGGCAACCCTGTCTGAGGCCAATGCTCTGCCCATTTCGGGCCATGCTCGCAACCGAGCTATTTTTAGCATCTGAGGCAGAGACTCCACGGATCCATCCTCAGCACCTGGGGCCAATGCACTTGAACTAATTGAGCCATGGCTGGAGGAGGAGAGAGAGAGTGAGACAAGCATCAACTCCCTGTCCCACTTATACTGCTCACAAAAACTAGGGGATGTTTCAAAATGATAAAATATCCCCTAATTTTTGTGAGCAGTGTAGTTACTCCATTAGGTTGTGCATTCATTGTTTGCTTCTCATATGTGCCCTAACTGGGGATTAAACCCATGACCTTGGCAGGTTAGGATGATGCTCTATCCACTAAATGATCCAGCCAGGGCCTTAATTAAGAACATTTTTAGTGTTTTTCACACTAAGGACAAAGTTGGCTATGTAATACAGGAGCTCTTTGTCATAGGCTGGGTTTCTTTTTTCTTTCCAGTAAGAATGGGTAATGACTTTTATTCGATTTTACAAATGACTACTGAGATAAGCACCTGATTTTTCTTATTAATCCTATTGACATAGTATATAATATTGATTTATTTTCATATATATCTAACCTTCATGTATAATTCAGATCAACTACTGGCATATTATTCTATTAACAGGTCAATTTACTAGTATTTAATTAAACTTCTTCTAATCCATAATGATAAACTAATTTAGATGTAGTTTTCTTTTGTGTGTGCTATTTTCATCTCAAGTAGTGTCACCATAATAATTCCTATCATTACCGAGTGCTAACTACTCTTTTTTTTTTTTTTTTTTTTTTTTTTACAGAGAGAGAGATAGTCAGAGAGAGGGATAGACAGGGACAGACAGACAGGAATGGAGAGATGAGAAGCATCAATCATTAGTTTTTCGTTGCGCATTGCAACACCTTAGTTGTTCATTGATTGCTTTTTCATATGTGCCTTGACCGCAGGCCTTCAGCAGACCGAGTAACCCCTTGCTTGAGCCAGCGACCTTGGGCTCAAGCTGGCAACCTCGGGGTCTCAAACCTGGGTCTTCCACATCCCAGTCCAATGCTCTATCCACTGTACGACTGCCTGGCCAGGCCTAACTACTCTTCAAGGACTATCTCAGGCTGCTTAAATCCTAACCTGTAATCTTAATCCTGTAAGATCAGTATTGTCAACCTATTTTACAGAGAAAGAAAAAGAGGTTCAGAAAAGACCAAGGACACGTTCAAGGTCATACATGTGTCTTGTGGCCTAATTACTATAGAATGAATTGGGTAGTATGCCCTAGAATTGTGTATTTCATTTTTAAAGTTAAAAGTATGGAAGGCCCTGGCTGGTTGGCTCAGTGGTAGAGCGTCGGCCTGGAGTGCAGGAGTCCTGGGTTTGATTCCCGGCCAGGGCACACAGGAGAAGCGCCCATCTGCTTCTCCGCCCCTCCCCTTCTCCTTCCTCTCTGTCTCTCTCTTCCCTTCCTGCAGCCGAAGCTCCACTGGAGCAAAGTTGGCCCGGGCGCTGAGGATGGCTCTGTGGCCTCTGCCTCAGGCGCTAGAATGGCTCTGGTCGCAACAGAGCAACACCCCAGGTGGGCAGAGCATCGCCCCCTGGTGGGCATGCTAGGTGGATCTCGGTTGGGCGCTTGCAGGAGTCTGACTGCATCCCTGTTTCCAGCTTCAGAAAAATTAAAAAAAAAAAAAGTATGTAATGGTAAACCCAAAAGGGCTACAGCCTTCCTTGTGGAGAAAAGAAGATAACTATTATCGCTCTCCTCTATTTCATACCCTGTGATTAGGCTTTTCAGATTTCCTTCTTATGGCCATTAGATGTTTTTCTCTCAGGAAATTATCTATTTAACCAAGATTTTAAAACATCTTATAACCTTAAAACAGTACATAGGGTCCCTTTTTTAAGATCTCTTTTGTTCAATAAATACTCACTGAACCTGTGGATTAGACACTGTTCTAGATGCTGGAGATATAGCAGTAAACAAAAGATTTTTTAAAAATTCTCTTGACCTGTGGTGGTGCAGTGGATAAAGTGATGTTGCTGAGGTTGCCGGTTTGAAAACCTGGGCTTGCCTAGTCAAGGCACATATAAGAAGCAACTACTAAGAGTTGATGCTTCCTGCTCCTCCCTCTGCCCCTTTCTCCCTCTCTCTAAACTCAATAAATAAAATCTTTAAAAAAAAAGTGCTGTGGAGGCATATGATTTATGGCACTTAGGGAAGACCCTATGAAGAGGCTTCAGTTGGTCAAACACCTAAAGTACACTGTGGGAATCTCTGAAGAGGATTCAAGGCATGGGACACAAAGAGACCAAGCAGAAGACAGCTAGGTATGTCTGAGGAGCAGAGGCAGATTTAACAGCAGGCTCACCGGGCACGCGCCCTGGGCCCTGACTTCTGAAGGGCCCTGCAAAACCTCAACTTTACCCTTTTTTCTAATGACACCAAGTTTGGTTTCATATGTGCAATTTTTAACATTAATAGTACATAATATTTTTTACTTATTTAAAAACATGGTTAACATGTATTTTTATTTTCCCTGTCTCTCTCTTTTTTATTTATTTATTTATTCATTTTTAGAGAGGAGAGAGAGAGGGAGAGAGAGAGACAGAGAGGGAGAGAGAGGAGAGGAAGACAGAGAGAGAAGGGAGGAGGAGCTGGAAGCATCAACTCCCCTATGTGCCTTGACCAGGCAAGCCCAGGGTTTCGAACCGGTGACCTCAGCATTTCCAGGTCGACGCTTTATCCACTGCGCCACCACAGGTCAGGCTCTCTCTTTTTTTTGAGCCCAATATTTTCTTCTGTGCCCGGGGCCTCAACCAACCTTAATCCGCCCCTTCAGTGTGACTGAGTGACAAGAAGATGGGCGACAGAGATGCACTTGAAAGGAGTGAGGTGTGTGAGGGCAGGTAACACACACCTTTACTCTGAGTGAGAGGAGGGCTAGGAGGTTTTGGGTAGAGAAGTGACATGATCTCATGTACATGCCCACACTGGAGGGAAGCAGGGGAGAGGGAAGGAGACTGGGTAGTAAGCTACTGCAATAATTCAGGGGAGAGGCGACGGAGGCATGGAGCATGGTGACAGCCATGGCGGTGGTAGATTTTGGACAGACTGGCTGGAGAAGAGGATTTCCTGAAATGAATGTGGGGTGGGAGGGGAGGAGGAGTTGGGTGAAGCCAACAGAGGAGACTAAGACAATCAGCTGGCTCCAGAGCTCTTTCTCCTGAGGTCTCGAGCAACTCGAATTTAGGTTTTAAAGGCCTTGCCCAAAGAAGAGAACAGAAGTCAGAGCTGAGGTTTTGCCTAAAATGGGAGTCTAATAGAAAATTGTCTCTGTTAGCTTAGAATCCCAAAGGGCTACAGCCCCAGGGTAAGGATCAACCAAAACAAACTTCACACCTTCTTTCCCTGACAGCTATTCCTCAGGGGACCGCAAGAAAATTTGGTGTTGAGCAGAGACAAACAAGACAAAAACAAGAGTCTCTGAAGCCCTGGCCGGTTGGCTCAGCAGTAGAGCGTCGGCCTAGCGTGCGGAGGTTCGATTCCTGGCCAGGGCACACAGGAGAAGCGCCCATTTGCTTCTCCACCCCTCCGCCGCGCTTTCTTCTCTGTCTCTCTCCTCCCCTCCCGCAGCCAAGGCTCCATTGGAGCGAGGATGGCCCGGGCGCTAGGGATGGCTCTGTGGCCTCTGCCTCAGGCGCTAGAGTGGCTCTGGTCACAACATGGCGATGCCCAGGATGGGCAGAGCATCGCCCCCTGGTGGGCAGAGCATCGCCCCATGGTGGGCGTGCCGGGTGGATCCCGGTCGGGCGCATGCGGGAGTCTGTCTGACTGTCTCTCCCTGTTTCCAGCTTCAGAAAAATGAAAAAAAAACAAACAAACAAGAGTCTCTGAGAGTTTTAACTATAAATCAACCCTGAGCATATTTGTGGCCCAGATTCATATCACTCAGTAGCGCCCAAAACCGGGTCCCTGCACAGGAGTGCCTCGGGGATCTATCCAGCAAAGCAACACAGCCCTCTCTGCATAAAAGTGCTCCATTCTTGGGCTCAGTGAATTCCCGCAAATAATTTGAAGGATGAGAAGAAACAAGTCAAAGACAAGCAAGCATACAAGGATACAGAACTAGCTAAGGGTGCCTTTAAGCAGCAAAAGCAGATTTCAAGTATAAGAATTATGAGACAGACAAGAAACAATAAGATAAATATGCTTATTAAGTTTAAACTAATATAGAACAAGCTTGAAAATATAAAGTAGGACACTATAAAAAGAGTAATGGGTTATTTTAAAAAGAACCAAATGAAACTTCTAGAGATGAAAATTACCACAACCAATTTATAAAACTTAATAAATGGGTTTAATAGCAAGTTAGTCACAGCTGAGGAAAGAATCTGTAAACTGAAAGATAGCTCAGAAGTTATCCAAATCTCAGTCAGAGAAAAAAAGGATGGAAAATAAAGAAGTCAAGAGGTGTGGAAGATGGTGAGAAAGATGGTAAGAAAGCTATGTGCATCAATAATCAAAGTTCCAGAAGGAGACGAGAGAGAAGGAGAGAAGCGAGGGCATAGCCTGTATCTGAGGAGACAATCAGTGGCTGAGGATTTCCTAGCAACAATGGAAAACTACAATCTACCACTTCAAGAAATCTGCCAAGTCCCAATAGGTTACCCATCACAGTGTAACTGCAGAATGGCGAACACTGGCGAAGGAGCAGGGATGACACGGAAGAGGGAGGCTGACCCACAGAAGCGCTCTTACATAATCTTGCTTTGAGGGCAAATGCCTTGACAGACTGCGGCCACCTGCAGTCATCAGTCACACAGGACAAGTCTGTTTAGATAAAGATGACGGTTCTGACAAACGAAGTCACGTTCACTGGCAGGGATCCAGCCTTGTCATCATTATTTAAACACTCAAAAGATTTTCTTCTTTCAAAGAAAAGAAAGCAGAATTAAAGAAGTGTTCAAAACGACTGAGGGATTTTCCCTCTCACACTGGTCCCGCACTACTACAAATAAGGCCGCTTCCACTGGCCTATTCCGCAATGGAAACCTGAGAGCCACACTGTATGCAGCCATTCTTGTTACACAGGTCAGACATGTCAATCACTCTCTTCTGCAAAGAGCCTCAGACTAGCACACCGGCTCCTCTTTGCCTAAGTGTGGAAGACCACGAGAATCAGTTAGGCAAATTACTTAACCTCCACAGGTTTCCTCACCTATAAGGATAATATACAGTGCCTATCTTCACTTAATCATTCAATATATATTTATTAAGACTCTTTTAAGTGTGAG
This sequence comes from Saccopteryx bilineata, assembly GCF_036850765.1. Taxonomy (NCBI): domain Eukaryota; kingdom Metazoa; phylum Chordata; class Mammalia; order Chiroptera; family Emballonuridae; genus Saccopteryx; species Saccopteryx bilineata. Next base: position 10,448,757 of record NC_089491.1, on the reverse strand, counting down.
GCACTGGGGACATAAAGATACATGTGCATACAAGTACAAACACACACAGGGAGACTTAGGGAAAACATAGCTGCTTAATGCTGACAGACAGACCTTCATATTGCAGGCAGAATAGTGAAGTCTGCTCTGGGGAATATGACCAGACCATGAACACAGACCTACAGGTACATCAGAGACTACCCAGCTAACTGGTCCAGCTAGACTATCACACTGAGCAGCTCAGTCTGACAAGCCCTATCCACAATGTCAGAGATTTTGACATTATTCTAATTTCTCCTCTTAAACCTGCTGAGCAGATAGGCAAGGGAAAGTCTCTTATATAACATACAAAGGTAAAAACAAACAGAAATACATCATGGAAGAAACAGATAGCAGGGAGAACTTTTAAAATGATCACTGAAAAAATAAATAAATAAATAAAATGATCACTGATACTCTCAAAGGTAAGAGATCATATTTCAACCAGGATAAAAACCAAGATAATTATTCATGTATATGCATATGTTTTATACACACCTATAGTTTACATCTATATTTTTTATAAAAGAAACATCTAAAGAACAAATAAAAAATCTTAATATGGTCAGAAGATAAAGGCAATGGCACTTCCTAAAGAGCAAAGAGACCAGAAGATGGCAAATAAAGGGCAAGAAAATCAGAGGATTAGACCAGAATGTCTAATATGTGAATGACAAAAGCTGCCAAAAGACAGAACAGAAAAAATGGAGGGGAAGGAATCAGTGGAAGCTCTCCCTGCCTTCTCTTTCTTTTCTCTCTTTCTCTATCTTTCTCCTCTCTAAAATGAATAAATAAAATATGTAAAAAAATAAAATAAGAAAATGAGAGAGTAAATGGCCAAGAGTCAGACAAAGGATTGAGGAAACAGAGATCCAACACAGAAGAGAGATGAATTTTCAAGATAGCCTGACCAGGTGGTGGCGCAGTGGATAGAGCGTCAAACTGGGGACACAGAGAACCCAGGTTCGAAACCACAAGGTCACTGGCTCGAGTGCGGGATTGCTGGCTTGAGCATGGGATAATAGACATGACCACATAGTTCCTGGCCTGAACCCAAGGCTGCTGTCTTGAAGCCCAACGTTGCTGGCTTGAAGCTCAAGGTCGCTGGCTCAAGCAAGGGGTCACTCGCTTTGCTGTAGCCCCCTGGTCAAGGCACATATGAGAAAGCAATCAAGGAACAACTAAGAAGCTGCAAAAAAAGAATGGATGCTTCTCATCTCTCCCTTCCTGTCTGTCTGTCCCTATCTGTCCCTCTGTCTGTTGGTCTGTCTCTGTCACACACACACACACACACACACACACACACACACACACACACGCATAAAATAAATTTCTCAGGATAACAAAGAAAGGCCTCTGGGGTAGGAGCTGTGCAGTACGTGAAGGTGGAGAGGGCTCCAGTTCAGAGGCTCTGGGAGATAAATCATCATGAACATAAAATTAAGACTAATGCATCTGACCCATCTGAAAAATATTTGGACAATTGGTAAGAAAATTGGGGTTGAATTAGTTATCAGTTCAGAAAAAAAAAAAGGAGTAGAGATAGATAATTATTTGCTCCAGGGAAAGTAGAAAGTTGCATACGAAAAAAAAAGTTTACTATATGGCTTAGTTGTTGAAAGCACTTTATATTCACAATAATATAAGCACTAGCCTGACCAGGCAGTGGCACAGTGGATAGAGCGTCGGATTGGGATACGGAGGACCCAGGTTCAAGACCCTGAGGTCGCCAGCTTGAGCACAGGTTCATCTGGTTTGAGCAAAGCTCACCGGCTTGGACCCAAGGTCGCTGACTCGAACAAGGAGTTAGTCGGTCTGCTGAAGGCTCACGGTCAAGGCACATGAAAAAGCAATCAATGAACAACTAAGGTGTCGGAATGAAAAACTGATGATTGATGCTTCTCATCTCTCTCTGTTCCTATCTGTCCTTATCTATCCCTCTCTCAGACTGTCTCTGTAAAAAATAATAATAATAATATAAGCACTAGTCAGTGACTCAAAATTATGATATAAATTTACTGTGTGGATTAAAGCATGTAAAAGGTATAAATGTGAGTTGGGGCTGGGAAGAGGAAAGGAAGCTATACTGCTCTTCCATAATCAATACATAATGCCTAAAACTGAACACTCAAGAAATATCAATACTGGCCCTGGCCGGTTGGCTCAGCGGTAGAGCATCGACCCGGCGTGCGGGGGACCCGAGTTCGATTCCCGGCCAGGGCACATAGGAGAAGCGCCCATTTGCTTCTCCACCCCCCCCCCCTTCCTCTCTGTCTCTCTCTTCCCCTCTCGCAGCCAAGGCTCCATTGGAGCAAAGATGGCCCGGGCGCTGGGGATGGCTCCTTGGCCTCTGCCCCAGGCGCTAGAGTGGCTCTGGTCGCAGCAGAGCAACGCCCCGGAGAGGCAGAGCATCGCCCCCTGGTGGGCAGAGCGTCGCCCCTGGTTGGCGTGCCGGGTGGATCCCGGTCGGGCGCATGCAGGAGTCTGTCTCTCCCCGTTTCCAGCTTCAGAAATAGAAAAAAAAAAGAAATATCAATACCTGCCTGACCAGGCGGTGGCACAGTGGATAGAGTGTCGAACTGGGATGCGAAAGATCCAGGTTCAAGACCCCGAGGTCACCAGCTTGAGCACGGGCTCATCTGGTCTGAGCAAAAGCTCACCAGCTTGGACCCAAGGTCACTGGCTCAAGCAAGGGGTTACTTGGTCTGCTGAAGGCCCGCGGTCAAGGCACATATGAGAAAGCAATCATTGAACAGCTAACGTCTCAGAACAAAAAACTGATGATTAATGCTTCTCATCTCTCTCCGTTCCTGCCTGTCTGTCCCTACCTATCCCTCTCTCTAACTCTCTCTCTGTCTCTTTAAGAAATAAAAAATAAAAATCAATACCAGCATGTTATTTAGAAAAAAAGATGGTTAAATACCAAAATAACCAGCTAAAAATACATTGTGTTCACAAAGTCATGGTGCACTTTTGACCGGTCACAAGAAAGCAACAAAAGACGATAGAAATGTGAAATCTGCACCAAGTAAAAGGAACACCCCCTCAGTTTCTGTAGGATGATGTGGCAGCATGTGCGCATGTGCAGATGACGACGTAACACCGTGTATACAGCGGAGCAGCCCACGCCATGCCAGGCAAGATGTGGACGGTACAGAGGAAAGTTCAGTGTGTTCTGTGGCTCACTAAATTCGAATCCGTGACCAAAATGCGACGTGAATATCGGCGCGTTTATAACGAAGTGCCACCACATAGGAATCACATTACTCGGTGGGATAAGCAGTTGAAGGAAACCGGTAGTTTGGTGGAGAAACCCCGTTCTGGTAGGCCATCAGTCAGTGACAAGTCTGTAGAGGCTATACGGGATAGCTACCTAAGGAGCCCTAAAAAATCTGTGCGTGAGCCCACATCGAACTGCACTGAATAGGTATGAAACTGGGAGAGTTTTCCTTTTATTTGGTGCAGATTTCACATTTCTATCATCTTTTGTTGCTTTCCTGTGACTGGTCAAAAGTGCACCATGACTTTATGGACAGGCTGTATATAAATGATGGCCTTTGGAAAGAAGAAAAAGGGATGGTGCAAGAGAGCAGGAAACTGCAGTTTTCAGTAACAGCTGGTGGAACTTGCTCACACTTGTTCTCGCTTTTACAGCACACTGGAATTATACAGACACCTGACCCCCCCCCCTCCCAGTGAAGAACAGTCACAGGGGACAAGGGGTTTTGAAAAGGGCTCTGAATGTTTCTGATGCACAGAGAGTTGAGAACTATAGCTTTATACTACTATATGCATGAGTTACTTTGATAAAAATAAAAATGTAGTATTTAAATGGAGAAATCTACATGAAATGTTTGTTTATAGATGAAGATGCATTTAAAAACACATATATGTTCATAAAACATTCACAAGTATGAGACATACACAGCAAAGCAGGAACTCAAGAAATAATTCATCAGACTCACAGCTCTCTCCTTTTTCATTAGGAACTTGCAAAAAGGCAGTTTAAGACTTTTTACACATGCTTTGTGGAAAAAATAAATATCAGATACCTTCGTATGTCAACACCGAGTTGCATACTTAATTTAGAGGCGTTAAATGGTACCAATTCCTAAAAAGATCAAATTGGTCTGTGCCATGCTCTGATTTGCCTACTTGCACATGGACTCCCATTTCATTTCTGAAAATCAGTGTGTTCTGGCCAATTTAATTTTTTAGAGGGGTTATACTGCATATGCCATCAAAAGCAAACAGACAAAAAAAAATCCCACAACAACCTTTCCTATTACTCCACTGTTATCCTGGGTGTCAGAATACTAAAATCTAGAAGTAAATCATGGTACATAATTAAGTAACATTTCCAAGTATGCACAGTGGTGTTTTTTAAAAATCAGTAGCCAATGGTGCTATCAAATAATATCCAATTAAATTAAGAGCAATTACTAGATTGCTAAAATAGTCTCAATGCATGCTGGAGTATATAAGCAATGCCCTTGACCTGGGGCATCAACATATCCTGTCACATCCTTAAACTGTCACAAACAGTTCCTTCTCATTGACAAAGACACAGACTGCTTCCTTTGAATTCTGTGAAGGCACAAAAGGCCTAGCCTTCTCTGGCTGTCTACCTTTAAATGGGACAGCTCATAAACCTTTTCCTTCAGCAATCTCTCACCCCTTCTAAAAAGATTAAAAACTCATAGGTGATTTAAGAAAGCATACAGCTAATTTTCACAAAAATCAAAGTTGCAATGTTAAACCTGACAAAATAGGTAGCAGGGAATATGCTGAAAAGTTTAGGGTGGGTTGGATACTCATGGAATTCAGACTTTAAAAAGTGTAACCAAACATGAAAATTAGATGGGAAACATATGCTTGGGGTCAGCTCTCTTGGCTGCCAAACATCACCGCTGCCCTCGTGAAAGAAGCTTACCAATGCTTGCCTCTCTGTCTAATCATATGAACACCCACAACTGAAATAGTTTTAATTGGCAGTTTTAATATGCAGATTCCAGCATATTTCTGAACATATTGTTCACTAATGAAATATTCCAACTACATACAAAAGACTAAAAATTCCGTTTTCATTTTCCTGTAAATTACTATACTTTGAACTCTAATATCCTACTTCAAAAGTGTTTTGCTGCTGACATTCTTTATAGAATCATTGAAAAACACTTTTTCGATAGCAAAAAATAAGATAAAGGGTTTTCAAGTTCGATTCCCTGTTACTTATTTCAGTATTCAGGGCCATCTCTTTTTACTTATTGTCACAAATTTTTTAAATAAGTGCATTTAAAACAATTTATGTTGATATTCAATGACTGTAACTGTAAAACATGGGATAGAAATTTCACTTAATATCTAGTTGCTCAGTGTGTCGATGGGTAAAAAGTCTGAAAACTAGAAAATAAAGTGTGCCCGCATACTTCTACCTCTAGAAAAGAAAATTATTCTGGGTTATATAACAAAAATAAACCTTCCACCAGAGATGTTGAAAATCTTGCATTTTTTTTTTCCTGCAGGAAGATTTATTATTTTCCACTGAGTGTCCATTCATGTGTTTTCTTCTTGTTTCTATTCATAGCACCAGATCCTGACTAGCATGCACAACCTCAAAAGAAAAGAAAGACTAAATACAAACTGTGTAAAATGAAATAAAATAAAGCAAAATAAAAAGGCAAATGTTCAGATTGGTTGCCTGGGTGTGGAGCCATCAAGTCTAACAGGTGCCAGAGTGCTCACGGAACTCACCTTGTAGGCAACGCTGTTGGAGGAGTCCACGATGACAAACAGGGGCTTCCTCGTGAAAGGATAGAGGTCTCCCGGATGGAGGCTGGGGAAACAACAATAAGCGACTGAATCACTACACCGCCAAGTCTTAGAGTTTTTCTTCCTCACTTAAGAGTTTTTCTTCCTGCTCACACCTGCTTTTCATTGCAGCACCGAGAGAAAAACAAAGGTTAATTTAAGCAAAAGATAAAAAGTGTCTGTATCGTTTTATTTGGAGAAAAAAATCAAAGATAATTATTACTCAAGACTATTCAAGCTAAAGAGAAGTCTATATATTTGAAGATGGACTAAACACACAACGTGAAAATCTCAGAAGTCAGCATTTAGGCACCTGTTAGGTATCTAAAAGCCCCTTTACAAACATGTTTTGGAAAAAAAAGATATAACAACAAAGCCAGATTTGTATTTCAGTGAGTCTTTCAAAATCTATACCTATTTTAAAGATTTGTAATATTTCAAGCGACATCTTAATATTGCAGACAATAATGGGGGCTCCCCTTTTATTATTCTTTTTTTTTCTTTGTATTTTTCTGAAGCTGGAAATGGGGAGGCAGTCAGACTCCCGCATGCGCCCAACCGGGATCCACCCGGCCCGCCCACCAGGGGGCGATGCTCTGCCCATCCGGGGCATCGCTCTGCCACGATGCCACGACCAGAGCCACTCTAGCGCCTGGGGCAGAGGCCAAGGAGCCATCCCCAGCGCCCGGGCCATTTTTTGCTCCAATGGAGCCTCGGCTGCGGGAGGGGAAGAGAGAGACAGAGAGGAAGGATAGGGGGAGGGGTGGAGAAGCAGATGAGCGCTTCTCCTGTGTGCCCTGGCCAGGAATCGAACCCGGGACTTCTGCACGCCAGGCCGAGGCTCTACCACTGAGCCAACCGGCCAGGGCCAGCTTGGTTCTTCTTAAACATACAGATTCACTGGCCTACAGAGGCTTACTGGACCCAAAGGCTAAAGTCTGGTAACACGTATTTGAGAGCCACTGCTTAAGGAGGGCACAATTTTCAGCCCTGGCTGGATAGCTCGGCTGGTTGGGACATCATCCCGAAATGCAGAGGTTGCCAGTCCAATCCTTGGTCAGGGTACATGCAGGAACAGATCGATGTTCCTGTCCTGTCACACACACATACTCTCTCTCTCTCTCCCCCCTTCCCCCACTTCTTCTCTCTCTAAAATCAGTAAGTTAAAAAAATTTTAAAAAGAAGGGCACAATTTTGGTATGCATGCTCTTTCAAGCTTAGTGGACAATGTGTGTGTATAGATACATGCTGTTGTAACTGTAAATATAAACATATAAAATAATGTGTCAGTGACCAATATCATCAAATCTCAATATATTTCAAATACAAGTTTTTCTAATATAAATCATTTACAACTAAAGTCAGGGACAGCACCAAACCATACCCAGCTCTTATATATATTTATATAATTTGAAACATCTTCCTCTCTGCCCTCCCTTCCCCATTCTTTAATATAAACAGTTAACATTTTTATGCAACGTGCTATTAGAAATGCAGTTTCAAACAAGTCCAGTTCCTTCATAACCAGATTGCTATCTCTCAACTACAGAAATTCTAGAGCCAATAATGGCTCAACCAGTGAATGTGTTGTTCTTTAAAAAACAGCAACTTTAAGCTGCCAAAATAGCTCAGTTGGGAGAGCATTAGACCAGAGATCTAAAAATAGCAACTTTTATGGATGAATTCTACTTAAAGTCATAATTAAGTTCATTTGTGCTGTATTAATCAACAGAAGTTTATATTAACAAGTTTGTATTGATATTAACATGTATCATAATCCTGATGTTATGTATGTATATATTTACAGTCTCCTCCAATTTAAATGTAATTTTGCTCACTGAAAAGTGCCTGACATATAATTGATACTAAATGAAAATTTTAAAAAATATACATATAAGCCCCAAATTCTAATTTCTTAGGATAGTCAGAGACAAAATTATTGTGGAATCTACTAAGTGCTATTAATAGTAGCTTAAGAGAATATTTCTAGTACTAGAAAATGTCCCCATTTCACTTAATATTTCATAAGAGAAAACTATAATTTTTATAATAGGGAGAGGCATTACAATACATACCAGTGCATTTCTTTGTGGGATTGATTTCGTTTGTGGATGGCATCTCCATTTATAATATCTCGGTTACTATTAGTAAGTACCCCTCCGAAATCATAAGGACCTATGAAAACAAAGGGAAGAATCCTAGACTTCAATCAGAGAGGAACATTGTTCTGATGTTCAAAGGTATTATGTGAATCTCTCACTGATACAAGTAGAAGATAATTACAAAACATTTTGATTATTTTAAAATTTAACATTCTCATTTAATGCAGTATTTAAATGATTTCAGCATGTTGCCTATTTCAACATTTAAAAAAATCATTTAATTATTCATCAGTTCATCAAACAGAATATAATGAGAAACAAAACAAGAAGATACTGTATCCCACTATTCTAGGTAATAAAGGATGGAGATCTGGGATGCTCAAAATGACCTTTTCATTTCAAGCAAAATTAAAATCTTAGGTTGAACAGAATTATCTAAGTAAGAAATTGCAGACTGAAGTCCTAATAATCTTTTAAATATAATTTTAAGTAAGCCATTAATTTTAAAATATAGGAAAAATTTGGAGTAAAACTTGAAAATTTTCATCAACAATATCTTCATTTTTAGGAAAGAAGTGCTAAATTGGAGCATGTAAAAAACTCCCATTATTATCATTAGTAAACCAACCATTGTAGTTCTAGTTTTGAAGTAGCCATCTCCAACTAATCATATCAGTTAGTTAAATTCTTGTCTAAATGGAACAGCAACTGAGGGCTGTTAGGAATAATCTCTCTTGGAGGGCTATTCATTTAGAACCTACTGTATACTACTGCACTTTGAAAAAAGTAAAACAAGAGGTCAATACATTAAGCAGTGGCCCAGAAAATCTGATTCAACAGTAGATAAGACATGGAAATAATTTTATATATAAATAAAACCACTAACTTCACTATAAAAAATTAGCTTATGATTTCACATCACTTTTAATGCTGTTACAGTTTACCCCTTAAAAAATCGCTAAACTGCCCTGGCCAGTTGGCTCAGTGGTAGAGCATCGGCCCAATGTGTGCATGTCCCAGGTTCAATTCCCAGTCAGTGCACACAGGAGAAGCGCTCATCTGCTTCTCCATCCCTCCCTCTCTTGCTTCTCTCTCTCTCTCTCTCTCTCTCTCTCTCTCTCTTCTCTTCTCTTCCTGCAACCCTGGCTCGACTGGAGTAAGTTGGCCCTGGGTGTTGAGGATGGCTCCATGGTCTCCGCCTCAGGTGCTAAGAAGAGCTCAGATGCTGAGCAACAGTTACAGAGCAACATCCCGGATGGGCAGAGCATCGCCCCCTAGTGGGCTTGCTGGGTGGATCCCAGTTAGGGTGCATGTGAGAGTCTTTCTCTCTGCCTCCCCTCCTCTCACTGAATAAAATTAAAAAGCCACTGCACTGAAAAGACTCTGAGGTTTATTTTGTTTTGTTTTCATTTTAACACTTGAAGAGGATCTGCAGGTCATGCAAGGAAGATGATAGGGGCATGCACTGTATAAAGGAATGCAAATTTCAACAAACAGATGAGGAGGGAAATGTTAAGAATGTTTAAAAAATATTTCTTTGTCCAGACAAAGATTTAAATGCCTCATTTACATCCCAGTTACTCACCTATTCTGACCAACTGCATATATTCTGGACAGTTTTAAGTTTTTATTCTGAAACAGCATCCCAATATTTTACAGGTTGAACCCATAAAAACCAAATAAAGAAAGGACAGAAAATAAAATCATGACAAGGACTTGAACTTTCACAGTTACAAAAGTGTACTGATTTCTACAAAGACTTTCAGCCACAAGGAAGCCGCTGACCAGGTTTCCTCAAGCACTAGCAGCTCAGAAAAACCCAATGATGCAAAGTAGATCATCAGGCTTGGTTATTTCATATATATGTGTGCTTTTGGCAAAGCTGATAGTGAGGCACACAGTGAGCACGTGAATTTGCTGATGATTTGTAGACATCAATGTGTACTATTTCAGCAAATAGAATTCACTGAGATATCTATAAGATTGCCAATTCAACAAAGAGACCAGGTTTCCAATCTGGGGCCTCTCTAGAGAGCTGGAGATGGTCTATGGGCTATGGGCCACCGTCTTGTAGAAAATAAAGAGAATTCAAGCCCTGCTCACAGCAGGAGCATTCCTTTATTGTACCTTCACTATCAGAACGACCTGTGGGGAAAACGCCAGTGGCTGACAGGTAAATCAGAAGCACACTATTGGCAGGCAGCTCCTGAAATTTAAAAAAATCACATATACAAAACAACAAACAGGGATAACAACAGTTTTATTTAAAGCTCATGATATTTTAAAGTTGTGGGGACAAAAACCTAACCTAACATATTACTTCTCCAAGAGAAGAGTCTCTCTTGTTTTTGCAACATCTATCTATACAACAGAGATTCATTATTAATCTATAACCTGCAACTGTTGCGATTTGAAGACATTCCCTACTTAAAAACTCCCATCGTTTAGAGAATGTTCTCTGGAAAACTTGAAATGGAGAAGTAAAAGTCCTGCCTGTAGGTCTGAAGGACAAAATCCCCTCTATGGCTTTCTGAATTAGACTTAGGGAGGAATTCCCTACTCCTCATAGCTCTTCCAATGGCCAAAATATTTCCGAGCTGCTTGAATATGTAACAGGCTTATGCAACCTGCTCTTGTTTTTTAACGTCTGCAGTTTCAATTTCATATAGTACCGAAATTCCTGACTCAGATATTCAAAGGGAAGAGTGACTCTCACATTCCATTGAGGGCGCACTTTCCCCTATAGTAAAAAATACTGGATCATATATACCTTAAAAGATGCTGCTAAGAATGTGTACAGTTGGCTGAAGGTGGGTTTGTAGAGCAGGTACTTGTGGGGGTTTTCTCGCCTGGTGGGCTTGTCAGCTGATTCCTGTATTTATGCATAGAAAACAACATATATGCCAGCTGCATTTGACAGATGAACCATCAATGCCTCTCTTTACTACCCTCTTCATCAAATACCTTTTTGTTACTATTATTATGTTTATCTATATCTCCTGTATTTCATCAAGAGAGCTCTCTATTCACACCCACAGCACTTGTTCGATAATCACATTCCATGGGCAGCAGAAACAGGGAGAGTGTTGCCAAAATGTGCAAAAGTGGGGGAAGATACCTGCATTCCAGGCTTATTCATCTGGGAAGCTAAATTCATCGGCTCCCTCTCCAGGGCTTGTAACATCCGGAACATGTCAACAGTTAGTTCACTGAACTTAACCTGCAAGGGAAACAAACCTGACCATTAATGCAGAATGCAGACCTTGAAATGCTTAACCATATTATAATTCTTGATATTCATGTGTACTTGATGACATTGGGTATTTTCTTTTCCAGTATGCTATTACCAAAATTTTCAAGAGACAGAGGACTGAAAGAATTAGGCAGGGACACCCACATGCTTATCCTCTAGGTCAGTGGTTTTCACCTGCTGGTCCACAGGCCAGTCCTTCAGAAATTTTGGGCTGGTCCACGAGTGAGTTAACCACCCTGACGTTGTATGAAGATTACAGACCCAATCATCAGGGAGATTTCTGCCTTAGCGGTCCCCAAAGTAATCCGCCTATTTTCACCAATCCCCACGTGTAAAAAAGTTGAAAGCCACTTATCTAGATCCTACAACATTAACCTTTTTCTATTTACTTTATCACAGATCTCTCAATCTACCCATAGTCCTATCAATCCATCAATCTCAGGTATTTTTAGAAACAAATAAAAGTAGTTGTGTAAACAGAGACCTATATTAGGTCCTATAAAACATGTTAACTTTTAGAAAAACAATGAGGCTAAAATAAGGCTGTGGCCCATATTTCATAACCTCTTCGCTTCATTTGGTACTTTATAATGTTTAAGATTGTGTCCTTTTCTATTTTGAGTAATATTTCTATAGAACTTCAGGTACTATAATTAAACTTTTAATTTAGAAATTTGTGAATTAATGGTTGGAAAAGCACTAGAAAAAGTTAACAATAACAAAAATGACAGGTATAAGGAAGGATCTAAAATTAAAACTTGTATAAATAATGCATATAGAAAAATGTATTCACTGGTGACGTTTCTGATAAATAGCCCATAATCTCCCATAAATTACATTTCTAGTACATTAAACCATCATCATGGGACCATTCTGTCATGAAAAAAATATTTGCAATGTGCTTCTCACAAATGTACTTAAAAATAACCCCTCCCCCTTTTGCCTGATTATAAAATATACAGATTTAGAAACTTGTAAAAAAAGCAAAGAAGAAAAGATAGTTGTAAAGAAGAAAATAAAAATCACCTAGAATTCTGTATTCAGAGATAAACCTTTTATAATATTGAATTTCTTCTTGGTCTTTTTTCTATGCATATATGTAACAGACATTGTAAGATATGAAATAATTGTTTACACTTACCATATTATGAGTATCTTCCTTTGTGATTAAAAATTCTTTCTAAACCATTTAAATAACTGTAACAGTTCATTTATGGATAGACACAGCATAATTTATTTAATCATTTCCTCACAAATGATGTTAGGATATTTATAAGGAAATAATAATCCTGTAATAATCGAAAGCACTATTTTTCTTTTCTTTCTTTCTTTTTTTTTTTGTATTTTTCCAAAGTTGGAAACGGGAAGGCAGTCAGACAGACTCCCGCATATGCCCGACCAGGATCCACCTGGCACGCCCACCAGGGGGTGATGCTCTGCCCATCTGGGATGTCGCTCTGTCGCAACCAGAGCCACCCTAACGCCTGAGGCGGAGGCCACAGAGCCATCCTCAGCACCCGGGCCAACTTTGCTCCAATGGAGCCTTGGCTATGGGAGGGGAAGAGAGAGGCAGAGAGGAAGGAGAGGGGGAGGGGTGGAGAAGCAGATGGGCACTTCTCCTGTGTGCCCTGGCCGGGAATTGAACCTGGGACTTCCGCACGCCAGGCTGACGCTCTACCACTGAGCAAACTGGCCAGGGCGAAAGCACTATTTTTCAAAGTGGATTTTCAGTATAATTCCTTCACAATTCTTTACCTGATTATTACAATTACCAATAATGAGTGCGTCAGCCAGAGACAGCTGTCCCACAATCATGCCCTGCTCCAGTAAGGGGGCTCCTGTTTCCGCAAGGCGGTTGGAAGTGATGACAATGGTATTATCATCATTCAGTACCATCACAGGGTCTGCCTGGAGAGAAAAGCAGTAAGCAGTTGGTGGCCAAGACAAGATGTCAGTAGAATAACTTATTCTTTCTTTATATACACATACAATAAAAATATATACTACAGAGAATTTACTTATTCAAAACTACGACATGCTGTCTTCTCAAAAACTGACCTCAATGAAAGCTGCGACTTCTTGAAGCACCAGGTTCCACTCCACCTGATCTTCAGTATTAAAGCGGTGAGTATAATCTTCAATTTCATCGGACAATTCCTGATTGTGAAATTTCACAAAGAGAAGAAAAGACAGCTATATAGTACCATATTCCTGACAGAAACTGAGATAGTTGAGAAGTTTGATTATCAATCTGCAGTCTCAACTATAACCAAAACCAAAGAATGAAAACCATATAGATTTATTTCAAAATCAAAAACTCCAGATTTATGCATCAGTAAGACCTTTATAGAAGTCCACAGAGACCATTACCTTACTCAGTGCCATGTCGGCAATGACTTTATTGGTATAAAACTCTTAAAGGTAAAACCCCAAATTTTTAACATTCAAAAAGTTAATGCTGTCTAGCTGATTTTCTTTGGATGTATATCATGCTGGTTTTATCCAGAAATAGTTAACAATAACTAGTAGTGGAGGAAGACAAGAGGACTTGTCAAAACCAGTATGTTATACCTGAGTACCAAAAGTTAAGAAGTGTGCCGGCTGATATGCCCACCTGCACACAGACGGTGGCGAGTGCGGCGTGCACCCCTTACAGGGGGTCAGCGAGTCCCGAGTGGCTGAGTTAGTGAAGGAGACACTGACGCAGACACACTAAGGGATGAAAATAACCAAACTCTTTCACAAAACTTTCGTAAAACAGCAAGTCCTTTTTCTTGACCTAACGTTTCAAGTATTTTCTCTTAAACTAAATAGTTTAACTTCTGTTTGCATTTCCCAACCATCCACTGATGGATGGTGAAATATAAAACATGATGGGACAAAAGTAAGGAATTAAGATAACTATTTCTGGTCACTGTGTGTGTTTGAAAAATGAAAAGAGTTGAAAAAAATTTTATCACTATCCTCATCAGAAGTTACTATACTTTGAATGCTATAATGATTTCGATATAGCAAAAATTATTTTAACCTTAAATCTGTTTTTAAAAAACAAAATTAACCATACAAAATTAGATATTTAATTATTTTAAAGCACATTTACCTTCACCAGCTCCTTCACAACATCCATTTTGTTGAGAAGAAGACAAACTACTATAAATCTTGCATAGTATCGTAGTTTCTTCACTACCAACTCAGGTCTATGGTAGATAAATGGAAAATTACTCATTAGATTAAAAAAGAAAATAGGCTTTATGATTTTTCCCCAACTTTCCTATAGCTATTAAACTCTTTTGACCTCATTTTTTTTTAAATTTTTTTTTAATTTATTCATTTTTTTTTAGAGAGGAGAGGGAGAGACAGAGAGAGAGAAGGGGGTAGGAGCTGGAAGCATCAACTCCCATATGTGCCTTGACCAGGCAAGCCCAGGGTTTTGAACCGGCGACCTCAGCATTTCCAAGTCGATGCTTTATCCACTGCGCCACCACAGGTCAGGCCTCTTTTGACCTCATTTTGCAGTTATAAACGTTTCTGTATATAACCTATAGTCTTAACACATTTCTTACTGATTCATTATGTAACTCATTCATCCAACAAGTATCTACTGAGAACTTACTATAGGTGCACCAGGCACTATGTTAAGGGCAAGAAGTACAGTGGGAAAGAAAACCCCAGAACTAATAACACAGTCTGTTCTTCACATATCTTTTCTTTAAAACATCTTTTTAAGATTTTAATTATTTATTTTAGAGAAGGGGGCGAGAGAGAGAGAAAGAGAGAGAGAGAGATAAGGGGAGAGGAGAAGGCAGCATCAACCGTCATATGTGTCTTGACCAGGCAAGCCCAGGGTTTCGAACTGGCGACCTCAGCATTCCAGGCTTTATCCCCTGTGCCACCAAAGGCCAGACCTTCACAGATCTTACAGACAGAAAAGTATTTAAAATATAGCAGAGACACATAAATCCTGAAAACACAGTGGAATACGTGTAATAGAAGGAGAAATAAGGATGCTATTTGAACCCACAGGACTGGATCCTGAGTGAGAGCAGATTTCCCAGAGAGAGGGTTTAAGTTAAGCCTATATATAAGGAAGAGTAGAACCCGACCAGGTGGTGGCGCAGTGGATAGAGCATCAGACTGCGATGCAGAGGACCCTGGTTCGAGACCCCAAGGTCGCCAGCTTGAACGTGGGCTCATCTGGCCTGAGCAGAAAGCTCACCAGCTTGGACCCAAGATCGCTGGCTTGAGCAAGGGGTTACTCTGTCTGCTGAAGGCCCGCAGTCAAGGCACATATGAGAAAGCAATCAATGAACAGCTAAGGCAGGGGTTGAGAACCTATGGCTCATGAGCCAGATGTGGCTCTTTTGATGGCTGTATCTGGCTCGCAGACAAATCTTTAATAAAAAAACAAACAAACGTTAAATATATAAAACATTCTCATGTACTACAACCCATTCATTTCCTACCGCTCATGTTCATGGTTACAGGTGGCTGGAGCCAATCACAGCTGTCCTCCCGGACAACACCAAATTTTTATTGGATAATGCCTAACGTACATGGGTCGTTGTATGGCTTTCACGGAATTACATTTTAAAATCTGTGGCGTTCATGGCTCTCTCAGCCAAAAAGGTTCCCGACCCCTGAGCTAAGGTATCGCTACGAAAAACTGATGATTGATGCTTTTCATCTCTCTCTGTTCCTGTCTCTCTGTCCCTATCTATCCCTCTCTCTGACTCTCTGTCCCTGTAAAAAAAAAAAAAAAAAAGAGTAGAAGATAAGAGGCAGAAAAATAACAGGTGAAAAACGTTTTAGGAAGAATATTCTTTGTTTTGAAATCTTATTTTTCTATTAGCCTCACCAAGCCAGTTTGCCTGTTTTTCGTGTTTACATGCCATAACGTTTTCTGTCCCTTTGCTTTCAAGTACCTGTTCTAATTCATTCATTCTTCATTCATTCATTCATTCATTCATTCATTCATTCATTCATTCATTCATTCTAGGAGGAGGAGGAGAGGCAGAGAGACTGACTCCTGCATGTGCCCTGACAGGGACACAGCTGGCAAGCCCACTGGGGGGCGATGCTCTACCCATCTGGGGACCTTGCTCTGTTGCAACCGGAGCCATTTTAGTGCTCGAGGTGGAGGCCATGGAGCCAGCCTAGCACCCGAGGCCAAGTCGCCCAAGCCAATCAAACCATGGCTGTGGGAGGGGAAGAAAAAGAGAGAGAGAGAAAAGGTGGAGGGGGAGGGGTGGAGAAGCAGATGGTCCCTTCTCCAGTGTGCCCTGAAAGGAATCGAATCTGGGACTATCACAGGCTGGGCTGATGCTCTACCACTGCGCAAACTGGCCAGGACCCTGTGTTCTTTTATTTTAAGACATCTTTTGTAGACAGCATATGGTTAGGTCTTGCTTTTTTATGCACTATGACAACCTCTGCCTCACAGACTCAGGTCCTCTGGGTTTGCATCTCCACCTTGCTGTATTTCTTTTTGATTTGCCTCTTCCATGTTTGTATTCCTCTATTGTTCCTTTCTTGCTTTCTTTTCAGTTAATCTAATATATTTTAGTGTATATTTTTTAGATCTTCTATTGGCTTCTCACCTATACTTCTACATTACTGTTCTTTTAGTGCTGCTAGGTGTAGTAAAATACATCCTTAACTTATCAAAGGCTGTTTAAGATCAATATTGCATCTCTTTACACCTAACCCTTATCAATCCAAACCTGACATTCCCAAGTTTCACTTCCTGCTTACCACATCTCACATAACAAATATAAATAACTATACTTTTCGTATGTTTGACATTTTCCATAAAACTTCAAAAATTCCTCTTTGACCCATGAGTTATTTAGAAATGTGTCTACTAATTGACAAATTTATTGAGTTTTAAAAACCATGCTTTCATTTTTCATTTTCTTTTTTTTTTTTAAGATTTTATTTATTCATTATAGAGAGGGGAGAGAGAGAGAGAGAGAGAAGGGGGAGGAGCAAGAAGCATCAACTCCCATATGTGCCTTGACCAGGCAAGCCCAGGGTTTTGAACCGACAACCTCAGCGTTTCTAGGTTGACGCTTTATCCACTGCGCCACCACAGGTCAGGCTCATTTTTCATTTTCAATGGAATTGCTCCATAGACAACATAACTTGACAAATTACTAAAACCGGTTTGTGGCAAGTATGTCAATTTCACAAACATTTCATATAAGCTCGAAAATTAAGTACATTTACTTACTGTATGCAGTTATAAGTACAATATAAATTTTAATTATGTTACTCAAATATTATCATTTTTGTCTTCCTGATGTATAAATCATTAAATATGGTATATTTAAAATCTCCTTGTATATTAGACCATTTTCAATTTACCCCTGAAAATACGCCACTTTTTGCTTATCATGCTACATTGGGTATATATAGAGTGGGGCAAAATTAGGTTTACAGTTGTGAGTACACGAAACACAGAGTTTAGTTTCACATTACTTATTAAGTATCGTATTATTTTCCATATGAACAACTGTAAACTCACTGTTGCCCATATTATACATGTTTGTTTATTTATTTATTTATTTTTAGTGAGAGAGAGAGGGAGAGAGACAGATAAACAGACAGGGACAGACAGGAAGGGAGAGAGATGAGAAGCATCAACTTGTAGCTGTGGCACTTAGTTGTTCATTGATTGCCTTGACAGGGGGGCTGCAGTCAAACCAGCGACCTTGGGCTCAAACCAGCAACTTTGGGCTTCAAGCCAGCAACTTTGGGCTCAAGCCAGCTACCATGGGATCATGTCCATGATCCAACGCTCAGCCAGAGACCTTGCGCTCAAGTTGGAGACCCCGTGCTCAAGCCAGATGAGACTGTGCTCAAGCTGGATGAGACTTTGGGGTTTTGAACCTGGGTCTTCAGTATCTCAGGTCAATGCTCTATCCACTGTGCCACCACCTGGTCAGGCCCATCCTGTACATGTTTAGAATTTTTATATCTTCCTGATATATTCCTTTTATCATTATAAAGTAAGCCTTTATCCTTAATAATACTTTCCTCCTCAAATATAAATAATGTACACATAAACATAGCAGCATTCCTTTACATAATGTACACATAAACATAGCAGTATTCCTTTCTCTTAGTATCTGTTTCATTCATCCTCCTATGTAACATCTGAGGAGGATCTCTTGTAAAAAGTATATTACTGGATTTTTCTTAAAGAGGCATACTGATGCCTGACCAGGTGGTGGCGCAGTGGATAGAGCGTCGGACTGGGATATGGAGGACCCAGGTTCGAGACCCCGAGGTCGCCAGCTTGAACGTGGGCTCATCTGGTTTGGGCAAAGCTCACCAGCTTGGACCCAAGGTTGCTGGCTTAAGTAAGGGGTCACTCAGTCTACTGAAAGCCCACGGTCAAGGCACATATGAGAAAGCAATCAATGAACAACTAAGTTGTTGCAACGAAAAAATGATTGATGCTTCTCATCTCTCTCTGTTCCTATCTATCCCTCTCTCTGATTCTCTCTCTCTGTTAAAAATAAAAAAGGCATACTGATAACCTTTTACTTTTACCTAAGAAGTTTAGAGCACTTTCATTTACAGACTGTTAGACTCCCGCATGCGCCCGACTGGGATCTACCCGGCACGCCCACCAGGGGGCGTCGCTCTGCTGCGACCAGAGCCACTCCAGTGCCTGGGGCAGAGGCCAAGGAGCCATCCCCAGCACCCGGGCCATCTTTGCTCCAGTGGAACCTCGGCTGCGGGAGGGGAAGAGAGAGATAGAGAGGAAGGAGAGGGGGAGGGATGGAGAAGCAGATGGGTGCTTCTCCTGTGTGCCCTGGCTAGTTATATATTTTTAATATATATTCCTTTTGTATCTTTTATTGTAACAATCATAATTTTATTATTCCTTTTTCTCACCCATCTACCTGTTCTGAAGTTACACATTTTCCTTAGGTTCTTTAAAAATATTTTTCTTAATATTTTAACAAGCAAATTTTACTCTGAGGTTCTTCTGAAAAATAAATGGATCTTATTAGTATGGTTTTAATTCTTTATGCTCTTTCTTGTTTCATGTTACAGTTCTCCAGGATTTGGCCCAATTACATCTTAATAATGTAAATAACCATTATATTACAATGATTATGGTCTGCTTTTTTAAGGAAACAAGGAGAAAGCTTTTCTCACCAATCCTTGTGTATCATCCCTTCTTTCTAATTTCAGTTTTCCTCTCCCTAAAGAAATCCTTAGTAGGTCTTTTATCACCAAAACCACCATCCTCCTGCAAGCTTGCTACAGCACGGCCACAGGGCTAATGATGGGGGTGTGGGGGAGTAATTTCCTTACTTTCTTGCTAGCTAAACTGTCCATTTAAAGGGATGACAGCTCTGTTTTACCCAGCATTTCCAGGATTATCTAGCCTACCACGTCAGAAATACAATTCAAAACAGAAGAAAAATTTGTAGAAGGAAGACGTCAATTCATACTTAAAATACTGACATGGCAATTCTTTAGTATTTGATCAAAATAAAATAGTTTTTATGAATCTATACCACAGATTATACAAGTATGTACCAGAGATTACACAAACATATATTGAATGGGAGATTGGCAAACATTCTGTAAATGACTAGACAGTAAATATTTTTGGCTTTGCAGGCAACATGTGTCTATAGCATATTTATCTTTTCTTTATTCACAACCCTTTATAAAGATAAAAACAACTCTAAGCTACTAGACAGCACAAAACAAGCCCTGTTTCCTGACCTCTGTATGAAATAAACATATGGAAGTGGTAGATGCGTTCTTTTCGGAAACCACTGTGCTGAGCTGAAGCAAAGTACAGGGAAAATATGTCAGTTCTATCCACTCCCACAAGGGAGGCATCCCAACCGAGCCTGAACTTCGGAATCCACGGCCCCCTGCCTACTGTCTGGCTCCCATCAAACTGCAGAAGAAAAGGTCATTCTGTGACCCTCACTCGAAAGATGCATACCAAGTCCTCCTCATAAACACCACTCCTAGGAAACACCCAGGTCTTCAAGTTTAGACTCACATTTCCCACTACCAGAAAACTTCTAATACTGTCAACATTGAGGTGGACATAACCATCTCCTGACATGGTTCTTGTGCTACCCCAGAACTGCAGCCCCATCCAACCTATCAGGCCCACTCCTTGTAAGATACCAACTCTATACATTTGCCAGAGAAACTGTTTTGCCAGGTGGCTAAGTGCAACATCACTCCCCAACCTCTGTGTACTGAGACACTTTATCTTCTCCATCTCTAACCAGGGTCAGCCTCAGCATTTGCAGCAATAGGGGTTGGCAGTTCCTAGGACAAGTAATAATGGTTTAACATCTCCCTTTACTAAACAGGATGGGCCCATGAATGAGACATTATGAGAGTTGTCTATGCTTAGTGACAGGCAGTTACCTGGTGATTGCTATACTATAGCATTCCTCCTGGCACTGACATAATCCTTACACACTGAGAGTGCAGAGAGAATTTGACCCTTTGAGGAGAGATTTTTGCCTGTTAAAGCAACTGTGATATTGTGGAATATATTCCTGCTTAATTTTAACCTACTGGCTGTTGATTTTAGAAGCTATCTACCAGTGTTAACTTGACTGACCCCTTGCCCTGTGTGAACTAAGAAACAAACAACGTACCACTGAACAAAGTCCTCCCAGAGAGGAAGGTCATGTTTTAGATTGTGCTTTGATTTTAATTTAGTGTCTTTAAGGCAAGAGATTTTGTCATCCTGGTTCCAAATATCCTCCCTCTGTTCATCTGCCCTGCTCTAGGAGGCAGTACAGGAAAACAACTGATGTGCAGTGTTTGCTATTAGATAGAAAATGATTTTCACAAATCAAACTATTGGGTTTCAAGTCAAAGGGTCTAAGGCCAATTTTCCTTTTGGCAAACTGGAAAAGTGAATTACACAAGGTCTTTTATTATTACTTAAAATAGTTATTTGCTGATAAAACGTTACATAGCCCTTTTGCATATTCTTAGAGATAACAATTTATCTTACTAAGAATTCAGAGAAATTGTACAACATAAATGCAAAAAAGGGGAGGGGACAGAGGAAATATATCTGTCGTGAATATATGTAAAGCAAATCCCCTGGCCGGTTGGCTCAGCGGTAGAGCGTCGGCCTAGCGTGCGGAGGACCCGGGTTCGATTCCCGGCCAGGGCACACAGGAGAAGCGCCCATTTGCTTCTCCACCCCTCCGCCGCGCTTTCCTCTCTGTCTCTCTCTTCCCCTCCCGCAGCCAAGGCTCCATTGGAGCAGAGATGGCCCGGGCGCTGGGGATGGCTCTGTGGCCTCTGCCTCAGGCGCTAGAGTGGCTCTGGTCGCAATATGGCGACGCCCAGGATGGGCAGAGCATCGCCCCCTGGTGGGCAGAGCGTCACCCCTGGTGGGCGTGCCGGGTGGATCCCGGTCGGGCGCATGCGGGAGTCTGTCTGACTGTCTCTCCCCATTTCCAGCTTCAGAAAAATGAAAAAATGAAAAGAAAAAAAAAAAAATAAAGCAAATCATAAGAAAATCTGAAAGAAAGTAATTGATGGGACTTTCTACAGGAGAACGAAGGAAGGCAATGACAAGAAGGCTTCAGCATCTACATACCTCACTCGTATCAAACAAACTCCTCTAGACAAGTCTGAACAAGATTTGCAAGGGCATGAAGGGACTTACAAGAGTGGGGCTTTCCAACAAATGCTGCTGTGGAAAGCTATGACAGCCAACCACAGTGTCCTTTAAAAAAACATGTCAAAACTATGTTTTCTTCTAGTGCTAAGATAATATAATCTTTTCGCTATATAATGACTGTGAGTTCTACTGCCGGTAACAGAGAGGATATTTACGTCTTCTAGGCCTAAGCTTTCTCTTCCAACAATTCCTGGAACATCAGCAAGAAAGATTCTCCAGCAGATCCGCAGTTTTTCTCACAATTCCACACTCATCTGGAACTAATAACATCACCGTCTATATGTACCCCAAGATGTCTGTAACTCCCACGGGAAGATAATCAACTGAAAGAAACAGAGTGCACCTGTACACCTTCTTTTCTCTTTCATTATCCCATTGACCACGCTGCCAGATATGTAAGTACTCAATAGCTTACTGCTGGGAATTGATGAATTCCACCAGATTTCCCCCCTAAAAACTACATGACAGTATTGGGTTTATAAAATAAAATTCAAAAGTGCCTTTTCATTAGTCTTACATGACAGCTGTCAATAGGTTTTTGAATGTGTATGAGTTAAGAGTACACAGGCTAGCCTGACCAGGTGGTGGCGCAGTGGATAGAGCATCAAACTGGGATGTGGAGGACTCAGCTTCAAAACCCCAAGGTCGCCGACTTGAGCACAGGCTCATCTGGTTTGAGCAAGGCTCACCAGCTTGGACCCAAGGTCGCTGGCTTGAGCACAGGCTCATCTGGTTTGAGCAAGGCTCACCAGCTTGGACCCAAGGTCGCTGGCTTGAGCACAGGCTCATCTGGTTTGAGCAAGGCTCACCAGCTTGAGCCCAAGGTCACTGGCTTGAGCAAGGGGTCACTCGGTCTGCTGTAGCTCCCTTGGCCAAGGCACATATGAGAAAGCAATCAGTGAACAACTAAGGTATCGCAACAAAGAATTGGTGCTTCTCAGCTCTCTCTCTTCCTGTCTGTCCCTCTCTCTGTCTCTGTCACAAAATAAAACAAACAAAAAAAGAGTACACAGGCTAAAAAGAACTAAGGTTATCAGCTAAGCCTCACTATGCAGTTGTTTCTTGTCAACGAAACTTGTGTGACCACAATCTCTTCTAAAGAAGTAATCCACCCTTCCTTTGTACTCTGTCTATACTAGTACTGTGATGTCTGTTATAATACCTATAATATTTATTCCTATTAGGTAACATATACCTACACGCTTAAGAAGACCTGGTACATAGTAGGCACTCCATAAAAACTATTAAATGAATAAAAGTTATAAACAAATGTTTGCATTTCTGTATTATTTGCACACAAACTAAAAATGTTAAGTGTCTCATCTTCCTGTCTCTAAAAACAGTAAGTGCATACCATACCTGTCTTCTTTATTGACTTGAGAATAATAAGATCTCTGTCTGATTGCAGAATAGAAGGAGAAAGCTTCATTCAGATAGCTGGTCTCAGATGTGCGTAAGCTATGAGAAAAAAAAATCTTTACATTTGACAGTGTCTCAAATTCTTCACCATAATCAATACTTGTTCCATTATTCCTCTATTCCTCTTCATGAGGGGATGGGAATGACTGTCCTAAATTTGAATAAGCAAAGCAATATTCACATCACCCTTAAAATGTATAAAAATAATAACAATTATAATTTTAAAAGTGTCTCCCCTCTGTCCCCAACCCTTTTTGGATGGCAACTCAAAGTATACATTATTCTTATTCTTCGAAGGGACTCTCCAAACAGCATTTTACCCAGTTATATCTTTTCGCCCAGGACCAGACCTTCCATACAAAATTCATACACAGTCACTTGTCCATTGACTCATTCCTTTTTTTTCCCCCCACAGGATTCAGAAATGGATTAATCCATTTTAATCTTCAGAGGATGCTGATGAAGTAGGTTCTTTGTTTAAAGAACTGGGTGAAAGAGGTGAAAGGATTATGAAGTACATATTGATCATTACAGAATAGTCACGGGGATGTAAAGTACAGCGTAGGAACTATGGGCAATAATACTGTAATAACAGTATGGTGTCTGGTGGGTACTGGAAATATAGGGAAACACTCTGTAAAGCCTACAATTGTCTAATCACTATGCTATACACCTAAAACCAATATAAAATCATACTGAAAGTAAACTGCAATTTCAAAAATTTTAAAATAAATTAATAAAAATATTTTTTAAATTCTGGTTTTACAAAGGACTTAAGAAAATATGCTACCCAAAGGAGTGATTTAAATGGTGGGAATTCTGGTGGCATGCCAAAGGACAGGATGAGAAAGGGATTTTCTGGCCTATCAGTTTACCCGTGGTCCAAGCCTTCTTACGGTATACCTGATAATACTTCATGATAATGAAGTTTAGGGTCCTAAAAGGAGTTCTCTTCTTTCCTTGACTCGTGGGTGAGACTACATAGATGCTATTGTTCCAAGGATATAATCAGAAGTGTCCTCACATACTTCATGTAACCTTTTAGACATATCCTACAAGAATGAGTTTTAAAATATCCTCCTGAAAACCACTCAAACATACAAGTTACGATATGTCTCTGCATAGTATCAAGATTTAAGTGAAGCCATTAAGAACTATAAATTCATTTATCTCAAACCAAGATCATACTCGTTTAAGTTATAACTAAGTCTGGCCAAATGAGCCGTTTGGAAGGTGAACCTTTGAAGCAAATGATGTTACTTTGATTACGGAAGATCATTTTATAACACGATCTTGATCAATATGATCTGACTTACAAAATAAAGGTTTCATGTGTAACTCCTTAGTTTTTCCTCCAAACCAATAAGTATATGCCATGCATACTTCTGCATGCTGCATTTAAATCAGGACAATGCTTAATTTTTCCATATGCAATTCACTTACTAATAATGGTAGTATAGCTGCCCAATCTTAGAAGCAATTTCCCCTATTTGCCACCGCTTCAAGCCATACCGATTATCCAAGACTTGTCTGTTTATACAGGAAATAAGAAAATAGAAATAAGAGACAATAAATTTCAAAAATAACCAAATCTGTAAACTTAATAGGATACAATAATACCCAATTCAGCATAAAATTTTAAATTCATAAACTCAAATTCTTGAATTTTTCATGAATGTCAACAGAATCATTCAATTAAGTTAAAAAAGCATTTATTAGATTTCTATTTAAAGTATGTTGAAATATAAAAAGAAACTTCTTTGAGCCAGATTCAAGAAAATTGGAAGCAGCATCCCCAAATAGTTTTGGCCAATAAACAATAGCTAGTTTAGAATGAAACCACGAATCAGTCACGCTATATCAAAATTAATCTGAGCCATTTCTGATATAGTAAGTATTATCTTTAAATATCAGAACATTACATTTTAAAACCTTAAATAAACAGAGAACAATCCATTTATTTTCACTGGGGCCAGGAAGATAGAAAACATCAAGATGCACCCAGAAATAAAAAGCACCGAGGTAGTAAAAGTCAAAAGTGGGATTAATGTAAAGTGGAGCTTCACTCTACTTTAACTGTAAAATTCCTTTACCGGTGCTGCTGCTGGAATTTCCAGAGTTTGGTGTAAACATCAAAAGTTCTTCCAAAATATGACTGCCACTGCTTCTGCCCATATTGTGGCAAATCTCTGTAAGAATAAATACACACACACAAAAAAAAAAAAGAATAAATACACATATATAATTTTATTTTATTTCACTTACTTTTATTCATTTTAGAAGAGAGAGAGAGAAGGAGGAGAGGAGCAAGAAGCATCAACTCCCATATGTGTCTTGACTAGGCAAGCCCGGGGTTTTGAGCCGGCAACCTCAGTGTTCCAAGTTGATGCTTTCTCCACTGTGCCACCACAGGTCAGGCCACATATATTAATTTTAAATCTCATGCTATTTGGAAACTAAGTCTTGTGATGGCACAGACTGGATAGATTTTAAAGGATTTGCATTTAGGCTTTCTTTAAAAAAAAAAGTTAATAAATTTTGGAGCAGGATCACTCTGTAACAAGGGTCCAGCGCACGTTCCTTCCTGTTCTTCCCCTCACCTCTGACAGTTCATTCTTAGTTTCCTATGAGGTTTCTAGCACACTATTTATTCCCTGTTCTCTGGGGTGATCTTATTTGGAACTCATTTATACAATGACTCAAATGTTTATCTTCATCTAAGAATCCAGCACATTGAAAAACATTGCCTTAAGTACTCTAGAAGTGAATGTGCAGGAAGTATTATTCTCAACTATCCACTCCTCCCCTCCTCATAGGTGAAACTATATAGCACCTCATCTTTAGGCCCGATAACTATAGTACATCCTTAGAGACAAGTACCTCCCCTACCATGCAGACACCAGAACTGGCCATATAACTTGCTTCGGCCAATGAAATATAACTGTAAATTATTACATCAGCCCTAGTCAGTTGGCTCAGTGGTAAAGCATCATGCCAGTGTGTGGTTGTTCTGGGTTCAGTTCCTGGTCAGGGCATACAGGAAAAGCAGCCGTCTTCTTCTCCACCCCTCACCCTCTCCATTCTTGCTCTCTATCTCTCTCTTCCCCTACTGCAGCCATGGGTCGGTTGAAGCAAGTTGGCCCTGGTTGCTGAGAATGGCTCCATGGCCTTGCCTCAAGCACTAAAATAGCTCAGTTGCTGAGCAACGGAGTAATGCCCCAGATGGTCATCACCTGGTCGGGGTGGGGGAGCTTGCCAGGTGGATCTTCGTTGGGGCGCATGTGGGAGTTTGTCTTTCTGCCTCCTCACTTCTCACTTAAAAAAAAAAAAACTATTACACCATGTCTGAGAAGAAGACTTAAGAGGTATTACATGGGTCTGCATCTTCGTTTTTCCCTTTGATCTAAAACCAAGATAAGGAGCACAGACTAAGACACATTTCACAGAGCCTTGGAACTACGTACAACTTGTAGGTAACAGGGGAGCTAGAGATAAATCATTACTGTAGTAAGTCATTAAAATTTTGGAGTGGTTACCACATCCTTACTGAGGAAAAGCCAGTAGAGAAACTGGTACCAGGAGTGGGTTACTGCCATAACAAATATATCACATTGTGAGACTGGCTTTGGGGGTGAGCGGCAAGTGGCCGTCGCCAAAGACTGTAAAAATGATGACATATAACAGCAGCAGAACTGCATTTGCCAGCAATACCTTGGAAAGCAGATAATGTGACTGATGAACTTGTGGATTTATAGGAAGAAGCCAAGAGATGGTATGCTACTAGCCCTAGAGATGCTATTAGCTGTGCCTAACAAAATACAAGAAATAAAGGAACTCAGCAAAGAACTAGCTGCAAGCAGGGATGGAAAGGAAAAGAGAAAATTCACAAATTCCAGAACTGGAAGTATATAACAGCTTCTAATGTATACATATAAAAAATACAATTTGTGCCTGACCTGTTGGTGGTACAGTGGCTACAATGTCAACTTGGAATGCCAAGGTTGCCAGTTCGAAACCCTGGGCTTGCCTGGTCAAGGCACATATGAGAGTTAATGCTTCTTGCTCCTCGCTCCTTCTCTCTCTCTCTGTGTCTCTCTTTCTCTCCTCTTTAAAAATGAATAAATAAAATCTAATATATATATATCTAATATATATAATCTAATATATAATCTAATATATATAATCTAATATATATATATTATATATATATCGGAAAACAAAGGTACTATATACAGCATATAAAACAAGAAGTAAGCCTGACCAGGTGGTGGCGCAGTGGATAGAGTGTTGGACTGGGATAAGGAGGACCTAGGTTCAAAACCCTGAGGTCATAGGGTTGAGCAATGACTCATCTGGCTTTTGCAGGGGTTCACCAGCTTGAGCATGGGGTCACTGGCTTGAGCATGATGTCATAGACATGACCCCATGGTCACTGACTTGAAGCCCAAGGTCGCTGGCTTGAACAAGGGGTCAGTCACTCTGCTGTAGGACCCCCTCTCCCAAGTCAAGGCACATATGAGAAAGCAATCAATGAACAACTAAGGAACCGCAACAAAGAACTGATGTTTCTCATCTCTCTTCTTTCCTGTCTGCCTGTCCCTCTCTCTGATTCTCTCACTGTCTCTGTCAAAAAACAAACAAAAAAACAAGAAGTAGAAAATAGCCTACTGCTTCTCTCCTCAATTCTAGGCCCCAGAAACAGCTGCCATTAAGAATGTTTTCTATGAACATTTAAGCATATTTATTATTTTAAGAATTAAACTATATATAATATTTTAGAACATAGCTTTTTCTTTTGTTTTTAAGATTTTATTTATTCATTTTAGAGAGGAAAAAGAGAGAGAGAGAGAGAGAGAGAAGGGGGGAGGAGCAGGAAGTGTCAACTCCCATATGTGCCTTGACCCGGCAAGTCCAGGGTTTCAAAGCAGCGACCTCAGCATTCCAGGTCAACACTTTATACACTGTGCCACCACAGGCCAGTCCATGTCTTTTTTTATTTTAGTGAGAGGAAGGGAGGCAGAGACAGACTCCTGAACGCGCTCTGGCAAGCCCACCAGGGGGTGATGCTCTGCCCATTTGGGGACCTTGCTTTGTTGCAACAGGAACCATTTTATTTTATTTTATTTTTTTATTTTTATTTTTTTTCTGAAGCTGGAAACAGGGAGAGACAGTCAGACAGACTCCCGCATGCGCCCGACCGGGATCCACCCGGCACGCCCACCAGGGACGACGCTCTGCCCACCAGGGGGCGATGCTCTGCCCCTCCGGGGCGTCGCCATGTTGCGACCAGAGCCACTCTAGCGCCTGGGGCAGAGGCCACAGAGCCATCCCCAGAGCCCGGGCCATCTCTGCTCCAGTGGAGCCTTGGCTGCGGGAGGGGAAGAGAGAGACAGAGAGGAAAGCGCGGCGGAGGGATGGAGAAGCAAATGGGCGCCTCTCCTGTGTGCCCTGGCCGGGAATCGAACCCGGGTCCTCCGCACGCTAGGCCGACGCTCTACCGCTGAGCCAACCGGCCAGGGCCACAGGAGCCATTTTAGCACTTGAGGTGGAGGCCACGGAGCCATCCTCAGTGCCCAGGGCTGACTCACTCTAATTGAGCCTTGGCTGCAGGGGAGGAAAAGAAAGAGAGGGAGGGAGGGAGGAAGGGAGAGAAGCAAAAGTGAGAGAGGGAAGGGTGGAGAAAAGCAGATGGGCACTTCTCCTGTGTGCTTTGACCAAGAATCGAACCTGGGGCATACACATGCTGGGCTGACACTCTACCACAGAGCCATTTGGTCAGGGCCCTGGCCATGCCTTTTTTTTTTTTTTATTCATTTTAGAGAGGAGAGGGAGAGACAGAGAGAGAGAGAAAGAGAGAGAGGGGGAGACAGAGAGAGAAGGGGGAGAGGAGCTGGAAGCATCAACTCCCATATGTGCCTTGACCAGGCAAGCCCAGGGTTTTGAACCGGTGACCTCAGCATTTCCAGGTCTACGCTTTATCTACTGCGCCACCACAGGTCAGGCCATGCCTTTTTAATTTAATAATATATCGTGTTTCTTTTTTTTTTTAAATAAATAAATTTTTATTTTAATGGGGTGACATCAATAAATCAGGGTACATATATTCAAAGAAAACATGTCCAGGTTATCTTGTCATTTAGTTCTGTTGCATACCCATCACCCAAAGAGAGATTGTCCTCCGTCACCTTCTATCTAGTTTTCTTTGTACCCCTCTCCCTCTCCCTCCCCTTCTCCCTCCTTCCCTCCCCCCACCCCCCGTAATCACCATACTCTTGTCCATGTCTCTTAGTCTCTTTTATATGTCCCACCAATGTATGGAATCCTGCAGTTATTGTTTTTTTCTGATTTACTTATTTCACTCCGTATAATGTTATCAAGATTCCACCATTTTGCCCTGGCCGGTTGGCTCAGCGGTAGAGTATCGGCCTGGCGTGCGGGGGACCCGGGTTTGATTCCCAGCCAGGGCACACAGGAGAAGCGCCCATTTGCTTCTCCACCCCCCCTCCTTCCTCTCTGTCTCTCTCTTCCTCTCCTGCAGCCAAGGCTCCATTGGAGCAAAGATGGCCCGGGCGCTGGGGATGGCTCCTTGGCCTCTGCCCCAAGCGCTAGAGTGGCTCTGGTCTCGGCAGAGCGACGCCCCGGAGGGGCAGAGCATTGCCCCCTGGTGGGCAGAGCCTCGCCCCTGGTGGGCGTGCCGGGTGGATCCCAGTCGGGCGCATGCGGGAGTCTGTCTGTCTCTCCCTGTTTCCAGCTTCAGAAAAATACAAAAAAAAAATAATAATAAAAAATTTTTTTAAAAAATTCCACCATTTTGTTGTAAGTGATCCGATGTCATCATTTCTTCTAGCTGAATAGTATACCATGGTGTATATGTGCCTCATCTTCTTTATCTAGTCTTCCATTTTTTTTACAGTGATTAAAGCCTTTAAGCAAACTCTTGGCCAATACAATAAGAATCCATAAAAGAGTAGTGTCCTTAACATGTTCACCAAGTCCAAGTTGGCCCCATCACCATGCCAAATCCCTGAAAAATGCAACCCAACCACAGTTCAGTCTGTTAGGAGCTGTCACAGTGAGCAGGAGTCCAGGAAAAGTCCACATCCAGGAAAAGTCCACATGGCACTGGAATTGTTGTCACCATTCTATACTTTGCAGCTCATGTCCAAGTCCCAATGACCGCTGCTTCTAGCTGGTAATGATTCAGGTAGACTGGAAAAGCCATCTGCAGCATGTGTGGACATGGAGCTTCTGTTCTCCTCTGCCTGGAGAGATGAGACCAGGTTGCTTTTCCCTGGAGCTCTGCGACTGTGGCATGGTAAAGAGAACCTTGGGATACACTAAGCTGGGTGGCAAAGGTAGATTCATAATAGAAGTTGGCAATATATCACGTTTCTTTAATGAATATAGAATTACAGTGTGTCCGTAAAGTCATGATGCACTTTTGACCGATCACAGGAAAGCAACAAAAGATGATAGAAATGTGAAATCTGCACCAAATAAAAGGAACACCCCTTCAGTTTCTGTAGGATGATGTGGCAGCATGTGCGCATGTGCAGATGATGACGGAACACCGTGTATACAGCGGAGCAGCCCACGCCATGCCAGGCAAGATGTGGACGGTACAGAGGAAAGTTCAGTGTGTTCTGTGGCTCGCTAAATTCGAATCCGTGACCAAAGTGCGACGTGAATATCCGCGCGTTTATAATGAAGCGCCACCACATAAGAATAACATTATTCTGTAGGATAAGCAGTTGAAGGAAACCGGCAGTTTGGTGGAGAAACCTCGTTCTGGTAGGCCATCAGTAAGTGACAAGTCTGTAGAGCAGGGGTCCCCAAACTGCGGCCCCCTGAGGCCATTTATCTAGCCCCTGCTGCACTTCCAGAAGGGGCACCTCTTTCATTGGTGGTCAGTGAGAGGGGAGCATAGTTCCCATAGAAATACTGGTCAGTTTGTTGATTTAAATTTACTTGTTCTTTATTTTAAATATTGTATTTGTTCCCGTTTTTTTTTTACTTTAAAATAAGATATGTGCAGTGTGCATAGGGATTTGTTCATTGTTTTTTTTTATAGTCCGGCCCTCCAACGGTCTGATGGACAGTGAACTGGCCCCCTGTGTAAAAAGTTTGGGGATCCCTGCTGTAGAGGCTATACAGGATAGCTCCCTCCCTAAGGAGCCCTAAAAATTCTGTGTGAGCCCGCATCAAACTGCACTGAATAGGTATGAAACTGGGAGTGTTTTCCTTTTATTTGGTGCAGATTTCACATTTCTATCGTCTTTTGTTGCTTTCCTATGACCGGTCAAAAGTGCACCGTGACTTTACGGAAACACTGTATATCAGTATTTCTCATGTATAATGTAGTATATAATGAGTCATTTTAACCAATCCCTGCTGAAAGACATTTATATTGCTTCCAGTTTTCCCGTTACAAAGATGCTGCAATAAACATCTTCACACTTAACAAACGTGAATCGTTATGTAATATGAGTAAAAGGTAAATGTCTATAAGTGGAACTGAGTGAAAGGAAGATTTGCATTTCTGTACCAGATGTTAAGAAAGTGCGTAAAAAGCAGAAGGTTTTCCTACCCCAAAATTTGAGGCATATATAAGAAGAATGAGCTAGTAACTGCATTTTAAAATCCATTTTCATTATCTTTATGATAAGTAGAAAATCATTTCAGATATCAGAACTAGGTTAACTACAGATGCTAGTTTCCACATTCATTGCGAGTTTCCATCTTTTTTATGTCTCCATGGGTCTGTAGAGAGAGGTTGAATTAGGAAGAGCTAATCAGATACTTAAAAATGGAAGTTGCTACTAGAATCTTTAAGATTTTTATCAAGTAGATGCTTCCAGGAAGACTATATTACTGTATAAAAGCATTAGGCAGGAACATCAACTTCATAAGACTTGACAATTATTGGGTGCTTCTTTAAAGATACTGTGTAAAGTCTTTTTTATTTTTGATTGATTTTAGAGTGACAGAGAGAGGAAGGGGAAGAGAGAGAAGCATTTACTTGTTGTTCCACGTAGTGGTACATTCATTGGTCACTTCCTGTGTGTGCCCTGACTGGGAATCAAACCTGCAACCTTGGTGCTTCAGGACAATGCTTCAACCAACTGAGCTAACCAGCCAGAGCCAAAGATACTGTGTCAAGTCTTTAGGCAAATTATCAGGTAAGCATATGCCTGCAAGTTCCTTTAAGTTTCCAAAATTGACAAATTTAATACACGTCAGTAATACATCTTGTTAAGGGAGAAAACAGAACTAGAACTCAGTGTTTTACCTCATGACTATGTAACTTCAGATTGTGGAAAGGTTTTAGGGGAAGGAAATTTTGATGAAGGCTAAAAGCACATAAAAGGTCATCTGAAAAGCTGGAAA
Organism: Saccopteryx bilineata; assembly: GCF_036850765.1. Taxonomy (NCBI): domain Eukaryota; kingdom Metazoa; phylum Chordata; class Mammalia; order Chiroptera; family Emballonuridae; genus Saccopteryx; species Saccopteryx bilineata. The sequence goes on along the minus strand of NC_089491.1, from coordinate 10,416,068 downwards.
AAGGTTCTACCAGTAAGTCATAATATACACATATTTTCTGATTTATAGCTATGAATAATATTGGCTAAATTCTATATTAGAACATCTACCACTCCAGTCTAAAGATTTGCTATAAAAATAGCAATTTCTTTCTTTCTTTTTAATTGATTGATTTGAGAGAGAAAACAACATCGATTTGTTGTCTCCCTTATTTATGTATTCATTTGTTAGTTCTTCTATGTATTCTGACCAGGATCAAACCTACAACCTTGGTATATCGGGACGACTCTCTAACCAACTGAGCTACCCAGCCAGGGCAAGCAATTTCTTTTTTGAAATAGGGTTTAATTTTTTTTTAACTTCCTAAAAGGATAAGTCCTATGATCACCCTTTTACTAATGAGACGTATCACAAAAGCTAATATAAAAAAAATCACTATAATATGCTTACAGTCTAAAATTCAGGTATTTTATAAAGTTTTAGATAAATTCCTTTACTATTCAGAGCTTGACTCTGGTTTTAAACTCTGAATATATCATTTGGTCATTATTACTGTCAGCAGAGATGGGAAATTAATGGTCCACAGAATTAGATTAAATGGGGCTCTATGAATTATCCTGTAAGTAAAATGACCTTATATTTCACATCTTGCAAAGACACCTGTGTTGTAAACTGGCTGTTCATATTCTTTTCCCAAGGCTTTATAGAGGAAATTGAAAGTATGACATTGATATTTTTTTAAATCCTCAACTCTCTCAACAGAAGCTGGGGGACTATGGCAGGAAGTAGTACAGTACAAATGATCAAACCTGACTCTCGGAGATGTTTCAAATGTAATGCTGAGATGTCAAAAGTTAGAAAATTTCTTCCAGGTTTCTACAATTAAATCCTCTTTACTAAACTGAACTAGCTAAGATCATTGATGCCTACCCAGTACCTCAGAATATGAGTGTATTTGAAGACAGGGCCTGTAGTAAAGAGATAATGAAGTTAAAAATTAGGCCTTTAGCCCTGGCCGGTTGGCTCAGTGGTAGAGCGTCGGCCTGGCGTGCAGAAGTCCTGGGTTCGATTCCAGGCCAGGGCATACAGGAGAAGCGCCCATCTGCTTCTCCACCCCTCCCTCTCTCCTTCCCCTCTGTCTCTCTCTTCCCCTCCCGCAGCCGAGGCTCCACTGGAGCAAAGATGGCCCGGGCGCTGGGGATGGCTCCTCGGCCTCTGCCCCAGGCGCTAGAGTGGCTCTGGTCGCAACAGAGCAACGACCTGGAGGGGCAGAGCATCGTCCCCTGGTGGGCAGAGCTTCGCCCCTTGGTGGGCGTGCCGGGTGGATCCCGGTTGGGCGCATGCGGGAGTCTGTCTGACTGTCTCTCCCCGTTTCCAGCTTCAGAAAAATACAGGAAAAAAAAAATTAGGCCTTTAGGGTGAGCTCTAATACAATCAACTTGTGTCCTTATAACTAGGGGATTGGGACACACAGAGGGACACCATGGGTGCTCGTTCAAAGAGGGACTGCCACATAAGGACACTGCAAGAAAATGGCCATCTACAAGCCAAGGAGAAGGCTTTAGAAGGAAGTAACCCTGCTGACACCTTGATCTTGAACTTCTAGCCTCTAGAACTAAAAGACAGTAAATTTCTGTTGTTTAAGCACACACTTCGTGGTACTTTGTTATGACAGCTGGAGTAAACTAATGTAGTAAGCGATAAGGTAACCCTCAAATTCCAAGGTATAGGTGGGCAGGAACAAATCACCAACAGCCAAGACCTGCAGGCTATTGATACCTGTATAGATAGAAAAAGAAGAAACAAATGGGACATCTTGATGGACCTGTGAAGACAAGAAACCCAAAATACCCAATACGAATTCACTGGACAGCAAAGTAGGCCATTTTGAGAACATAAGCTAAAGTAGGAGGGACTTGACCTAAGCCAATAACCACATCTGGCTACTGGAGGACTTGAAACGTGGTTAATCTGAACTGAAACATGTCTAAGTAAAAAACACTTGATATACTTTAAAGACAATATGAAAAAGAGAATGTAAAATATCTCAATAATTTTTCTATATCGATTACATGTTAAAATAAAATATTTTGGATATAATGGATCAAATAAAAAAGATATTATTAAAATTAATTTTACTTTTTCTTTCTACATTTTTTTTTTTTTTCATTTTTCTGAAGCTGGAAACAGGGAGAGACAGTCAGACAGACTCCCGCATACGCCCGACCGGGATCCACCCGGCACGCCCACCAGGGGGCGATGCTCTGCCCCTCCGGGGCGTCGCCATGTTGCGACCAGAGCCACTCTAGCGCCTGGGGCATAGGCCACAGAGCCATCCCCAGCGCCCGGGCCATCTTTGCTCCAATGGAGCCTTGGCTGCGGGAGGGGAAGAGAGAGACAGAGAGGAAAGCGCGGCGGAGGGGTGGAGAAGCAAATGGGCGCCTCTCCTGTGTGCCCTGGCCGGGAATCGAACCCGGGTCCTCCGCACGCTAGGCCGATGCTCTACCGCTGAGCCAACCGGCCAGGGCCTCTTTCTACATTTTTTAATCTGGCTGTTAGAAAATTTTAAATTACATTTGTGGCTCATATTAAATTTTTATTAGTCAATGCTTCTTCTCTAGATCACTCTGGTGACAGTCTACCTCAAATTCAAGGGCAATTCTCTTGAATAGAAAGCCATATAAAATGAAAGTGTATAGCATAAGCTTGTAAAATAGTTGAGGGTATTATATCTAAATAACATAGACCTTACTATTACCAATTTGTAAAACTTGACTCTAGGAAATTATGAATTTTTTGAAGAAGGAAGAGGGAAGTAAAGAAAAAGAGGGAAGAGAGAGGAAGGAGAGAGAAGGAAGGAGAGGGAGGAGACAATGGAGCATTGGTAATTTCTCAGTTATCCTTTCCTATTTGGAGCCAAAAATGGGCTTTTAAAAGAAGCACTGTGGATGATTTCTTCTTTAACATGAAAAACTGGGAGCATATTTAAAATAAAAATCATTGCAGAAATGATTTTTATTTAAGACCATTACATTTCACATTGGCATATGTCTCTGTAAATATATACATTCATGGGCTCCAATGCTAATTTTGGCTTTGTTGTATTTACTCCTTTAAAATCAAATATGGTAGCTAATTAGTGACTTGGAGGCCTCTGCTGTTTCAAAGCACCGAAAGTCATGGATATCAGTGGTACACACAGCTGTGTAACTACATGTCTCAAGATGCTGCCTTATATAATCCACCAAGTATTACTTTCTACTTTGTCACCATGGTAACCAGAACCCTGAAAGCACTTGGGCTTTGATCATTTTTCTGACAGTATTCAAAGCTATTTCTAACACTTCATTACTACTATAACTACATGCAATAACTATTATAAGCATAACACTATCATTCTATTCCTTTCTCACTCTCTGGACTATGTTTTCTTACACAGCAAGCTGAAGGAAGTTAATTATGCACATATTGTCAGAAGGTATTTCCAGTCAAGAAAAATACTCCAGTGCACTGGCTCATGGCACAGTGCATAGAGCATCATTCCCAAGTGCCAAGGTCACTGGTTCAATCTCTGGGTTGCCAGCTTGATCCCAAGGGTACTAGCTCTAGCCCAAGGTCAAGAGAGAGAAGGAGCGGGGAGGAGCGGGAAGCATTAACTTTGTAGTTGCTTCCTGTATATGTCTTTACTGGGCAAGTTCAGGGCTTCGAACTGGCGTCCTCAGTGTTTTACGTTGACACTTTATCCACAAATTATTTTTTTGTTGTTGAGTTGAGTTATATGAAAAGGTTTAATTCTCAACCCTATATAGTATTAAGGACTCAAGAACTAAACTGAAATAGGTATCCCAAGGGTGTTATAATAAATTAATAATAAACAGTACTAAAAATTAGATCTCACACAACTTCTCTGGGTATTAAGGTTTCCTACTATTCCAACAGATAACAATTTTTCCTGCACTTACTTTAAAAATAAAATCTGTGATAGTTAAAATGGCACTTTTAAGATCAAAATTAGAACACATTTGAGCTAATAAAATATATTTATATAAGCCAAACAACATTTCAAGAAGAAGATGAAATAAAACAATTCATTTTTAGGTAACAGGTGTTTTTGGTATTGAATACTGTCATCATGTGGCCAAAGGATAAGGATGAACATGAAGGTGATTTGCAGCCTGCTATGTGGAAATGTGCTGTTACTGTTATTGTCATAGTTACAGTAGTACAGGATGATCCTGGTCTGGCAGAGAGTCTCGACAGAAGACTGCTTGAACTTTACTATTCATTTATGATTCAGAATCAGATTACGAAAATAATTCCTTTTTAAGAAGAGAAATGCCACTGCTAAATTCAATATGCTTCTCAGACATAATGAAAACATCCATTTCCATTCACAAACACATTAAAACTTTTAGTGGGTGTCTTATTTGAATATATAGAGAAGCCAGTAAACCTCAGGTCAAAGCAGTATTGCAAAAAGCACTGACAGGAAAAGACAAGATGGAACACATCTGGCATAAGGTGGACAAATTTAAGAGATTTTCTGAAAATGCTGAGAAAAAGAAGAGATGAAAATCAAAACACAGTAGATGGCTACAGAGGACTTAGATTAGACATACATAAATAGCCCAATTTGAAAAATCGTCAAAGAATTAGAATAGATGTTTATCCAAAGAAGACATAAAAACAGCCAATAAGCACATGAAAAGATGCTCGACATCATTAGTCATTGGGGAAATGCAAATCAAAACTATAATGACAAACCACTTCATACCCACTTGGATGGTTATTACCAAAAAGACAGACAATAACAAGTGTTGGTGAGGATGTGGAAAAAATGAAACCCTCACACATTGCTAGTGACGTAGCCTCTTTGAAAAAGTCTGGACAATCCTCAAAATGTTTAAATATAGAGTACCATATAACCCAACAATTTTACTCCTAGGTATATACCTAAGGGAACTGAAAACATATGTCCACACAAAACTTGTTGACAAATTTTCATAGCAGCATTGTTCATAAAAGCCCAAAAAAGCAAAATAACTCATCTTTTTATTTCTCTACTATTAATTTTTTTAAAAATTTTGTTTGTTGAATTTGGAGACAGGAAGAGATGGGGGAGATATGGGGGGGGGGGGGGAAGAGAAGGAAGCATCAACTCATAGTAGTTGCTTCTTGCATGTGCCTTGACTGGGTGAGTCTGGGGTCTTGAAACAGCCCAGAAAGGGCAAAATAACTCAAATGTCCATTAACTGATGATTGGATAAACAAAATGTGGTAAATCTATACAATGGAATAGTAACTGTAATAAGAGAAATGATGTACTAATGCACGTTACTACATACACAAACCTCAAAAACTATAATACTTAATGAAAGAAACCAATTGCAAAAGACCAAATATTGTATGATTTTACTTATATGAAATGTCCAAAATACATAAATTCATAGAAACAGAGAGTAGATTTTAGGGGGTTATAGATTGGGTGGAATGGAGAATCACTGCTAATGAGTATGAGGTTTCTTTGGAGTAATTAAATGTTTTAAAATTAGATTGTGGTGATAGTTGCACAACTCTATAAATGTATTAAATCATATAACTGTAAACTTCAAATGGGTAAATTCCTATTGTATAAAATATAGCTCCATAAATTGGGATTGGGAGGAGGAGAAAAAGTAGGGTTCAGAGTTACTATAACTATGACAATGTTTTAAGAGTTAGCAATAAGAGTTTGGAAGCCATGTGACAGGAGTTACTGTAGAACTTTTCATGTAAATTTTTAAATGTTTTCTTACTTTTAAATGTACCATCCATTTTTTTTTCTTTTTCTTTCTTTTTTTTACAGAGACAGAGAGAGAGTCAGATAGAGGGATAGACAGGGACAGACAGATAGGAACAGAGAGATGAGAAGCATCAATCATTAGTTTTTCGTTGCGCGTTGCAACACCTTAGTTGTTCATTGATTGCTTTCTCGTATGTGCCTTGACAGCGGGCCTTCACCAGACCGAGTAACCCCTTCCTCGAGCCAGCGACCTTGGGCTCAAGCTGGTGAGCTTTTGCTCAAACCAGATGAGCCTGTGCTCAAGCTGGAGACTTCAGGGTCTCGAACCTGGGTCTTCCGCATCCCAGTTTGACGCTCTATCCATTGTGCCACCTCTGGTCAGGCCCATCCCTTTAATTTTTTAATGTTGCCTTAATTTCAACAGACACATGGAGATATGTAGGAAATTTTCGTAACAGATAAGCTAAATCTGAGACTAGCAGTGAAAAGATGGCCATGGGTTTGTATTTTCATAATTTCCTCACAAAGTATTTGAGGGCAGGGACTGTTAGTTTTACCTTTGGATTATCTGTACCCAATATAGACTGTGGCACATACTGAAGGCCAGGTAAATGCTAAATATGTAATATATAGCTGTTTAATGAATGGGGAGGTCTAAGTACACAGTTAAAAGATTTACAACATTCTATAAAAAAAAGAATTACTGCCCTGGCCAGTTGGCTCAGTGGTAGAGCGTCGGCCTGGCGTGCAGAAGTCCCAGGTTCGATTCCCGGCCAGGGCACACAGGAGAAGCACCCATCTGCTTCTACCTCCCTCCTTCTCATCCTTCTCTGCCTCTTCCCCTCCCACAACCAGTGGCTCTATTGGTTCGGGCATGGCCCCAAGCACTTAGGGTAGCTCTGTTGGAATGCAATAGTTTCAGGTGCTAAAAATAGCTTGGTACTTGAGCATCCAGCTCCAGACCAGTCAGGGTGCGCATGCGGGAGTTTGCTCTATCTCCCCTCCTCTTACCTAAAAAAAATACAATTAGCTCTGACCAAATAATTCAGATGGTTAGAGAAGATGCCAATACACAAAGGTTGTGGGTTTGATCTCTGGTCAGGGCACACACAGAAACAGACTGATGTTTCTGTCTCTCTCCTTTGTTCTCTAAAATCAATTTTAAAAAGGACAAGTTTAAATAAAAGATGCAATTAATTTATAAAGCAAAAGAAAAAGCTGATCTCAAATATCTCTTCTGTAGTATAAAACAGCAAGCAACAGAGCGAGGAGTTAAGAATATCATCTTTTGGGCCCTGGCCGATTGGCTCAGCGGTAGAGCGTCGGCCTGGCCTGCGGGGGACCCGGGTTCGATTCCCGGCCAGGGCACATAGGAGAGGTGCCCATTTGCTTCTCCACCCCCCCCCTTCCTCTCTGTCTCTCTCTTCCCCTCCCGCAGCCGAGGCTCCACTGGAGCAAAGATGGCCCGGGCGCTGGGGATGGCTCCTTGGCCTCTGCCCCAGGCGCTAGAGTGGCTCTGGTCGCAGCAGAGAGACACCCCGGAGGGGCAGAGCATCGCCCCCTGGTGGGCAGAGCGTCGCCCCTGGTGGGCATGCCAGGTGGATCCCGGTCGGGCACATGTGGGAGTCTGTCTGGCTGTCTCTCCCCGTTTCCAGCTTCAGAAAAATACAAAAAAAAAAAAAGAATATCATCTTTTGGAATCCTTCATTTAACACAGGGGTCCCCAAACTTTTTACACAGGGGGCCAGTTCACTGTCCCTCAGACCATTGGAGGACCGGACTATAAAAAAACTATGAACAAATCCCTATGCACACTGCACATATCTTATTTTAAAGTAAAAAAACAAAACGGGAGCAAATACAATATTTAAAATAAAGAACAAGTAAATTTAAATCAAGAAACTGACCAGTATTTCAATGGGAACTATGAGCCTGCTTTTGGCTAATGAGATGGTCAATGTGCTCCTTTCATTGACCACCAATGAAAGAGGTGCCCCTTCCGGAAGTGCAGCGGGGGCCGGATAAATGGCCTCAGGGGACCGCATGTGGCCCATGGGCCATAGTTTGGGGACCCCTGATTTAACAGATGTTCACAAAGCACCTGCAATGTGCAAGACCTTGGCTTAGGTTGTTACAGTGACCAAAACAGAGATCTGCTCTTAGGACATTTTATTTTAATTAAGGAAGACTCATAGGCAAATAAATAAGATCCCTTGAGATAATAACGAGTTTTATGAAGAAAAGTAAACAAATATAGGAACAAGAGAGTGTTTTAAAGCATCGCTTCAGATAGAGAAGTCATGGAGTATTCATTTGATGACACTGATTTATCTTAATAACGGTAAACATTTTTTTCTGTTTTTCTTAAGGACTTTATTAATTTTTCAGAGAGGAGAGAGAGAGAGAGAGAGAGAGGGAAAGAGGAATAGAGAGTGAGAGAGAGAAAGGGGAGGAGCAGGAAGCATCAACTCCCATATGTGCCTTGACCAGGCAAGCCCAGGGTTTCAAACCGGCGATCTCAGTGTTCCAGGTCGACGCTTTATCCACTGCGCCACCACAGGTCAGGCCATGGTAAACATTTTTTAAAAGAGATACTAACTTAAAAAATAGATTTTGCCAGTACAGTTCCAAACACAGGGATGTATAATAAAGTTATAAAACAAATGAGAAGGTGGTTGCATTTTTACCCAGGAATAAACTGTAAGGTATAATAACTCAATACCTTTACAATCACTCACAATTATATAAAATTTCAAAATAAAACCTACTGTATAGCATGAACTTATTTATGACTGGAATTAAGCTAATTAATGAAGCTTTAGTCTGAAGTAAGTCAATATGCTAAGAATTTCAAGAACTGTAATATGAGCTAAATCATTTAAATAGAACACAACAGTACAAAATTACCCACCAAACACAAGAACACATAATCAAAGACACATTTGCACAAAAGCATATATAATTTTTACTACTAACAGTCTATTCGGGCATATACAACTAAAGTAAAAATTACACTGCCTACGATATTCTGTCATTAATCTACAGATATTTTATTCTAAGAAAAAGAAAGGCCCCACGTTCACCTGCTTTATGCATTTATACGCTCCTTAGTTCTCAATACACCAATGTGTAAAATCAGATATAAATCAGGTATAATGTGGACTAACGTCTATAAAGCCATCTAACAAAAGAGCTCTCCTCACCTTAAGTAGAACAATGTTATCCTCTTTTCCTATTATTTTTTCATGTGAGAAGGAAGAAACGGTGTCAAAGAAAAAAGTCACGATTACTTCCAGTAGATATCTACATAATATTCACAAAGTTGCCACACATCAGCCATGGGAAAAAATACACAAAATTAGAGAAAAGTTTAAAGCATCAAATGTCCACTAACCTTAACCCATTGAATAGCTGCTTAGATTTATCCAAAAGATAACAAAAATCTGTAACCGTTTTCCTCTCTCCCTGGGGGATGTCATCTTCAGCACCGCCAGAGGACATGATTTCTTTAAGAGCAAATTCAGTCCTATAAGAAAACACATGTTCATTAACCAAGTAGGTAAAAAAAAGACCTTAGTTATGTAACCTGATAGCATTATTTTTTTTTTTAAGATTGAGAATTTTTCTGATTGCAAATAAATCATCAAACAATTTAAGTGTAAGATGGTGTGGGAAAATAGATAATCTCATATTGTTGGTGGGACTAAAAATTAGTACAGTATATCCATACTGAACAGCAATTTTTAGAATATTATTTCATCTAATAAATATTATTTGAATGATTATATTTCAGGCACTCCTTTAAAAATGGTTAAGAGGCCTGGCCGGTTGGCTCAGCGGTAGAGCGTCGGCCTGGTGTGTGGGGGACCCGGGTTCGATTCCCGGCCAGGGCACATAGGAGAAGCGCCCATTTGCTTCTCCACCCCCCCCCCTCCTTCCTCGCTGTCTCTCTCTTCCCCTCCCGCAGCCAAGGCTCCATTGGAGCAAAGATGGCCAGGGCACTAGGGATGGCTCCTTGGCCTCTGCCTCAGGCGCTAGAGTGGCTCTGGTCGTGACAGAGAGACGCCCCGGAGGGGCAGAGCATCGCCCCCTGGTGGGCAGAGCGTCACCCCTGGTGGGCGTGCCGGGTGGATCCCGGTCGGGCACATGCGGGAGTCTGTCTGGCTGTCTCTCCCCGTTTCCAGCTTTAGAAAAATACAAAAAATAAAAAAATAAAAAATAAAAATGGTTAAGAATAAAAAATGTGCCTGACCAGGCAGTGGCGCAATGAATAGAGCATTGGACTGGGATGCAGAGAACCCAGGTTCGAAACCACAAGGTCGCCGGTTTGAGCACAGGCTTACCGGCTTGAGTGTGGGGTCACTGGCTTGAGCATGGGATCATAGACATGACCCCATGGTCGTTGGCTTGAAGCCCAAGGTCGCTGGCTTGAGCAAGTGGTCACTTGCTCTGCTGTAGCCCCATGGTCAAGGCACATATGAGAAAGCAATCAATGAGCAACTAAGATGCTGCAACGAAGAATTGATGCTTCTCATCTCTCTCCCGTCCTGTTGGTCTATCCCTATCTGTCCCCCTGTCTGTCACACACACAAAAAAAAGAATGAAAAATGTTGATTTTTTTTTCCTATTTATCTATTTAACCCATTCTATAAACCTGTCCTGGAAAATAATCTTATAAATGGAAAATACTTTATCCATAAAGATATTTATTCCAGTATCAAAATATTTAAAAACTGATAACCTAAAAGAACCAAAAAGGGAAACTGTTAAGTACTTCCAAGGACACTAACCCAACTGCTTTCTACTCTATCACTAATTTACAATTATATTTAGATGATAAGGTAACCATTAGGGGATACCTCAGTATAAAAGGGATATAAAAATCACACCCACACAGAGATGTATATTTTAAAGCTATTTTATTGAATCCAAACATGTTAATTAGCCATTTTAAAAACAACAAGTTGCTCGACAAGTGTATTTAGTATGAACCCATGCTAAACAAACAAATAAATACATATGTGTTTACACGTGGACAGAAATCTCTGGGACAACATAGGGAAATGTGGTTCTAGTGTAGGGTGAACAAACAGAGCAGACAAGAGTCAGACACCAGAGATGGGAGTCAGGGTGTGGTGCAACTGTTTTGGTAAATATTTTTCTCTCCAACGCTATTGCAACGTAGGCAAATTTGTCAGCAAGCCTGGGACTGTCAAGGGCTACAGGGAAAAAAACATGTGGGTAGCACCGGCAAGGGTGGCACTGGGTGGTCCCTGCATGTCTGTGTTCCCTCTTCCCACCACATCTTTCCACAGTCTGTGAACTAGAATTTTTTTAAGTGAGAGGAGGGGAAATAGACTCCTGCATGCACCCCAACCGGGGTCCACCCAGCAACCCCTGCATGGGGCCAATGCTCTGCCCATCTAAAGCCTCTCGTAAATGAGCTATTTTTGGTGCCTGAGGCGAAGGCTCCACGGAGCCATCCTCAGTGCCCACGGCCAATATGCACAAATGGAGGAGCCATGGCTGCAGGAGGGGAAGAGAGAGAGAGAGGGAAAGAGAAAGAGAAGGAAGGAGCTAGAAAGGGAAGGGGTGGAGAAACCGATGGTCACTTTCCCTGTGTGCTCTGACAGGGAATCAAACCTGGGACTTCCACACATGCCAGGTCGACGCTCGTCCACTGAGCCAACTCGATAGGGCCTGGACTAGGATTTTTAAGAGGGGAAATAGGTCTTGAAAAGTGCTGAGTCTGGGAAGGGGTTTCACACTTAATGACATTGTATAAGTCCTCTCCTCCACCCACCACCACCCTTGAAACGTAGGACAGGCACAAAGTTGGAACAATCCTGACTGCACCTTTCTCAGTCCACTTCATAGACCTCATGAGCAAGACGGCTAAGATCCCCAGGACAAATGAGCTCATAGACAAAAAACAGAAAATGAAAGTTTGAAATAAAACAATCCAGCCTGGCCAGGCGGTGGCGCAGTGAACAGAGCGTCGGACTGGGATGCGAAAGGACCCAGGTTCGAGACCCCGAAGTCATCAGCTTGAACGTGGGCCCATCTGGCTTGAGCAAAGCTCACTAGCTTGGACCCAAGGTTGCTGGCTTGAGCAAAGGGTTGCTCGGTCAGCTGAAGGCCCACGGTCAAGGCACATATGAGAAATCAATCAATGAACAACGAAGGTGTTGCAACGAAAAACTGATGATTGATGCTTCTCATCTCTCTCTCTTCCTGTCTGTCCCTGTCTATCCCTCTCTCTGAATCTGTAAAAAAATAAAATGAATAAAGCAATCCAATAAAGAAGGATATTAGAAACAAAGCAGGAAGAAATGCCATAATGAAGCAAATAAAAATACTGGGTATGGGCCCTGGCCGGTTGGCTCAGTGGTAGAGCGTCGGCCTGGCGTGCAGGAGTCCCGGGTTCGATTCCAGTCCAGGGCACACAGGAGAAGCGCCCATCTGCTTCTCCACCCCGCCACCCTCCTTCCTCTCTGTCTCTCTCTTCCCCTCCCGCAGCCAAGGCTCCACTGGAGCAAAGATGGCCGGGGCGCTGAAGATGGCTCTGTGGCCTCTGCCTCAGGCGCTAGGATGGCTCTGGATGCAACAGAGCAACCCCCCAGAGGGGCAGAGCATCGCCCCCTGGTGGGCATGCCAGGTGGATCCTGGTCAGGCGCATGCGGGACTCGGTCTGACTGCCTTCCGGTTTCCAGCTTCAGAAAAAAAGGAAAAAAAAAATACTGGGTATGAAAAATAAAATCACTGAAATAAACAGGTGAATGGACTGAAGAGGAAAGGATACAGTTGAACAAATTAGTAAGCTAAAATACTGGTTTAAGGTACTCTGCCAAAAGACATCAGGAAGAAATAAAATATATAAAACAAAAATCAAGAGCTCAGTAATAGAGAAATGAAGGAAATCAACACTCAAATAGTAGTGTACATGTAAGAGAGAAAAAATACTTGAGGCTGATAAATATTTACTGACTTAAATTTCTGTGAGCATTCCAGAATTAGAGAAAATACCAGACCTCACATAAAAGAACTCAAAGAATGTAAATTTAAAAAAGATAAATAGCCCCAAAGCTAGAAATATTAAAGTGAAAATTAAGAATTCCTGAGAAGCCCTCCCAACTTCCTGAACAATCTGGTCCCATAACCATTAGGTGGGGCAGAGCACAGCTGGTGCCCACACAGAGGGTAGGCAGCACGGGCATCAGAGCCCACTAGTGAGACCGTCCACACCCACACCAAGGGCCGGTCTGCACAGGAGGTGAGAACTGAAGTGAGGTGAGGGCATCCATGAGGGGAAGACTGGTGGGAGGAGTGGGAGTCTGAGCAGGGTGAGAGGGCACTGCCACCAGGCAGGGCTCCAAGAGCAACAGATCTGTCACATACGAGATTCATCAAATGAGAAAATCTATTAAAAGACAATTGGGCCTAGAGTTCTCTCAGCAAAAGAAGGAAGACACAAGTATGGAAAGGGAAACAGTTAGCATGAACCCTGTGGACTGAAGCTGGAGGTATGGGTGAACAACTGGATTTTTAAAAATATAAACATAAATGTGTGGGTGTGTAAACATAAGCATATACATACACGCTCCCTAGCTCTGTAAATCTGTCTACTGAGAGGGCCTATAAGCTGTGACCACTTCCACTTCCCAATGGTGTAACATACCTAGCACCCAAATCTTGGGAGTCATACGTAGTTAAAACAGTATTACTGACTATATTCCCTATGCTGTACTTTACATCCCCATGACTAACTTTACAACTGGCAGTTTTTGGTTTTTTTTTTTTTTTTTTTTTTTTTTCTTTTTTTTCCTGAAGCTGGAAACAGGGAGAGACAGTCAGACAGACTCCCGCATGCGCCCGACCGGGATCCACCCGGCACGCCCACCAGGGGCGACGCTCTGCCCACCAGGGGGTGATGCTCTGCCCATCCTGGGCGTCGCCATGTTGCGACCAGAGCCACTCTAGCGCCTGAGGCAGAGGCCACAGAGCCATCCCCAGCGCCCGGGCCATCTTTGCTCCAATGGAGCCTCGGCTGCGGGAGGGGAGGAGAGAGACAGAGAGGAAAGCGCGGCGGAGGGGTGGAGAAGCAAATGGGCGCTTCTCCTGTGTGCCCTGGCCGGAATCGAACCCGGGTCCTCCGCACGCTAGGCCGACGCTCTACCGCTGAGCCAACCGGCCAGGGCACAACTGGCAGTTTTGACTTTTTTTTTTTTACAGGAACAGAGAGAGAGTCAGAGAGAGGGATAGACAGGAACAGAGAGAGATGAGAAGCATCAATTATCAGTTTTTCGTTGTGACACCTTAGCTGTTCATTGATTGCTTTCTCATATGTGCCTTGACCACAGGCCTTCAGCAGACCTAGTAACCCCTTGCTCGAGCCAGAGACCTTGGGTCCAAGCTAGTGAGCTTTTTGCTCAAGCCAGATGAGCCCGCGCTCAAGCTGGCGTCCTTGGGGGTCTCGAACCTGGGTCCTTTCGCATCCCAGTCTGAGGCTCTATCCACTGCGCCACCGCTTGGTGAGGCAGTTTTGACTTCCTGATCCCCCCTGCCATATGGCAAGCCTCAGTTTGTTCTCTGTAACTATGAGTTTGTTTTTGTTTTGTTTTGCTTTTTAGATTCAATGTATAAGTGAAATCATATAGTATTTGTCTGACTTATTTCGCTTTGTATAATACTGTTTAGGTCCATTCATGTTGTTGCAAATAGCAAGATTACATTCTTTTTTATGGCCAGGTAATATTCCATTATATATATATATATATATATATATATATATATATATATATATCTCTACTTGATCCACTCGTCTACTGATGGACACTTAGGATGCTTCCATATTTTAGCTACTGTAAATTATGCTGCAGTGAACATAAGGATGCATGTATCTTTTTAAATTAGCATTTCCAATTTCTTTGGATAAATACCCAGAAGTGGGATTGCTGGGTCATACTGTAGTTTTATTTTCAATATTTTTCTTGTTTTATTTTTAAATTACACTTTAGCTCTGGCCAGTTGGCTCAGTGGATAGAGCGTCGGCCTGGCCTGCAAACATCCCAGGTTCGATCCCCTGTCAGGGCACACATGAGAAGCACCCATCAGCTTCTCTCCTCCTTCTCTCTCTTCCCCTCTAGCAGACAGTGGCTCAACTGGTTTGAACATCAGCCTCAGGCACTGAGGATAGCTCAGATGATTTGAGCATTGGCCCAACAAGACGAGGGTTCCCAAGTAGAAGCCGGTTGGGGCACATACCGGAGTCTTTCTTTCTTTTTTTTTTGTATTTTTCTGAAGTGAGAAGCAGGGAGGCAGAGAGACAGACTCCCGCATGCACCCGACTGGGATCCATCTGGCATGCCCACCAGGGGTCGATGCTCTGCCCATCTGGGGTGTTGCTCTGTTGCAACCAGAGCCACTCTAGCACCTGAGGCGGAGGATATGGAGCCATCCTCAGCGCCCGGGCCAACTTTGCTCCAATGGAGCCTTAGCTGTGGAAGGGGAAGAGATAGAGAGAAAGGAGAGAGGGAAGGGTGGAGAAGCAGACGGGCATTTCTCCTGTGAGCCCTGGCCTGGAATTGAAACCAGGACATCCACACGCCAGGCTGACACTCTACCACTGAACCAACTGGCCAGGGCCAGAAAGTCTGTCTTTCTATCTCCCCTCCTTTAACTTAAAAAAAATTTACACTTTATATTAGTTTCAGGTGTACAACTTTAATTTTTTGAGGAATCTCCATAATGTGTTCCAGAGTAGCCACACCAGCTTACAATTCCACCAACAGTACATGAGGGTGCTTTTTCCCATATCCTCACCAACACATTCTTTGTTGTCTTTGAGATAAAAGCCATTCTGTAACTGTCGTTCTTGAATAAAAAGGAAGGAAGGGAGGGGGAGAGGGAAAGAGGGAGGAAGGGAAGGGAAAGACGGAGGGAGGAAGAACACCAGACCCAGATGCTTTTACCAATTTAAAAAAAAATGTTTAAAAAACACATTAACATTGAATATACTTTCCTCCCAACCTTCAACACTAACATAGCTTTGACACTGAAACCGTAGAAGGGAAATACAAAAAAGCAAAATTACAAGCCAAAGGCCATGTTATATAAACTGTTGTTATGGCCTCGGATGTTTGTAATATGAATAGGACATAGATTATTGAAATTTTAATACAACAGCAAATACAGTGTCATTTACTAAATAAACAGTAAATTAAGACATGAATAAAAAATATATATGTATATATCAAAATCAATTATGTGGAGACAGTACACATGGAAATCTATAAGCAAGGTCAATCCTATTGACATTCATGGGAAGCATATGCTTCCACATACCACATGGCTAAGAATAAAAGAGGAGGCAGAGAAAAGAACATAAAGTATTTATGTGGGTTGAATTGTGTATCTTCAAAAAGTTGTTCAAGTCCCAATTCCTTATACTTGTGAAGGTGACCTTATTTGGAAATAAGGTGTTCGCAAATGTAATTAAGATGTAAGTTAACACAAAGTCATATTGGAATCCAGTGAGTCCTAATCCAGTATGACTGGTGTCCTTAAGAGCCCTGCGGAGCCGAGGAGGAAAGCCGCATAGACAGACAGCCACAGAGAGGAGAATGCCCTGTGAAGACTGAGGGGAAGACGGCTATATGAAGGAGGAGGCAAAGAGCAGAATTCTACAGCTACAAGTCAAGGAACGCCAAGAGCTGCTGGTACGCAGCAGAAGCTAAGGAAGAGACATGGAACAGATTCTCTCTCTGAACCTCTAAAGAGGAACCAAACGTCCAAAACCTTGATTTTGGCCTTCTGGCCTCCTGAGGAGTGAGAGCACAACCTTCTGTTGTTTTAAGCCAGTCTGTGGAAAGCAAGTCATATATGAAGAAGTCCTAATACATACAGATTACAAAATGGTCACACAAGCAAAAGAGCAATGAATGGGGCAAGTGCTTAAAGCCTTGTTCTGCTAAATACAGAGCATTTGACAAATCACTGACCTGCCTGTTGACCGCTTCTTTTTATAGGAAGTCTTTCAACAAAGAAAAATTGCTACTCTGTCATTCTAAGTAAGTGGTTCAATACAAAAGCACGAAAGAAACCTGGAGAGGAACGACCTAAGTGTGCACTAGATTAAACCAGGGAGGACAATGCAGTCCTGACAGCAGTGGAAAAAGCCTGAGTAGTCCTGTTCCTGACACTTCCTAGTTAGGTGACTGCAAACAAATAAAAAACTCTGGCAAGCCCTGGCCGGTTGGCTCAGCGGAAGAGCGTCGGCCTAGCGTGCGGAGGACCCGGGTTCGATTCCCGGCCAGGGCACATAGGAGAAGCGCCCATTTGCTTCTCCACCCCTCCGCCGCGCTTTCCTCTCTGTCTCTCTCTTCCCCTCCCGCAGCCAAAGGCTCCACTGGAGCAAAGATGGCCCGGGCGCTGGGGATGGCTCCTCAGCCTCTGCCCCAGGCGCTACAGTGGCTCTGGTCGCAACATGGCGACGCCCCGGAGGGGCAGAGCATCGCCCCCTGGTGGGCAGAGCGTTGCCCCTGGTGGGTGTGCCGGGTGAATCCCGGTCGGGCGCATGCGGGAGTCTGTCTGACTGTCTCTCCCTGTTTCCAGCTTCAGAAAAATGAAAAAGAAAAAAAAAAAACAACTCTGGCAAACACTCTGAGTTGCTGCCTTTTTTTTTTTTTTTTTTTTTTGAGACAGAGAGTCAGAGAGAGGAATAGACAGGGACAGACAGACAGGAAGGGAGAGAGATGAGAAGCATCAATCATCAGTTTTTTGTTGCGAGACCTTAGTTGTTCATTGATTGCTTTCTCATATGTGCCTTGACCGCGGGCCTTCAGCAGACCGAGTAACCCCTTGTTCGAGCCAGCAACCTTGGGTCCAAGCTGGTGAGCTTTTTGCTCAAACTAGATGAGCCCGCGCTCAAGCTGGCGACCTCGGGGTCTCGAACCTGGGTCCTCTGCATCCCAGTCCAATGCTCTATCCACTGCACTGACTTTTAATCCATAAAAACAAGCAATTGACACTTGTTCTATCTCTTTTATTTACGTATGAAAGAAGTCTGAAAGCATTATATAATGTATAATATTGTGATTAGATCCAGAGGGAAACAGGCTGAGAAAGAAATGGAAGTTGATAGAAAATGAAACCAAAATATAATAAAAAATTAATTCTGACAAAGAAGAGAAGGTATTTATAGAACTCACATGGTAGGAAAGAGATCCTTTTCTTATGCACTCAGATTTTTCAAAAAGACTGTAAAAATAGAATGGCCGTATAATTCAGTATCAAGGTAAGAGAGTATCACCCTGGCCAGATGGCTCAGTGGATAAAGCGTTGACCCAGTGCACCAGAGGTCTTGGGCTCAACCCCTGGTCAGGGAATGAATGTACAAGAAGCAACAAATGAGTACAAAATGGAACTAAGTGAAACAAATTCATACTTCCTCCAGTCTCACCCTCTCTCTCTCTCTCCCTCTTCTTGCCCTTCTTCTCTCTCTCAAATCAATAAAAAAAAAAAAATTATTTTATTTATTTATTTTTTTTACAGGGACAGAGAGAGAGTCAGAGAAAGGGATAGACAGGGACAGACAGGAACCAGGAACGAAGAGAGATGAGAAGCATCAATCAACAGTTTTTCATTGCGACACCTTAGTTGTTCATTGATAGCTTTCTCATATGTGCCTTGACCGCAGGCCTTCAGCAGACCGAGCAACCCCTTGCTCGAGCCAGCAACCTTGAGTCCAAGCTGGTGAGCTTATTTGCTCAAACCAGATGAACCCGTGCTCAAGTTGGCGACCTTTGCGGTCTTGAACCTCAGTCCTCCCGCATCCCAGTCCGACGCTCTATTGACTGCGCCACCGCCTGGTCAGGCAAAATTTTTTTTAATTTTAAGAAGAGAATATCACATATGTTTTCTCAACTATAAATATGGAATATTAATGATAGTGACCTCCATAAAACCACTGGAGAATATAGGGACTAGTGGATACAAAACTGCCCTGTAGAACAGATGGACAGCTGTCAGTGGGAAGAGGGAACTGGATCTAAGAAGGTGAAAGGATCAGCAAAAGACATATACAGCCTGACCTGTGGTGGGGCAGTGGGATAAAGTGTCGACCTGGAAATGCTGAGGTCGCCGGTTCAAAACCCTGGCTTGCCTGATCAAGGCACATATGGGAGTTGATGCTTCAAGCTCCTCCCCCCTTCTCTCTCTCTCTCTCTCCTCTCTCTCTCTCTCTCTCTTCCTCTTCTCTCTAAAATGAATAAATTAAAAAAAAAATCATATACACGTAACACACAGACACAGACAACAGGGCAGCAACAGCCAGAGGGACAGGGGCAGTGAAGGCAGGAGGAGGGAGCCAAGGAGGAGAAATGGGGGAAAAATAGACATTGCGTGGGGCATCGCAGGGCATGATGCAGCGTGTAGAGGGTGTTATATTGAGTGAAACACTTGAAACTATGTCAACACAATAAATTAAAAAATTAAAATTAAAAAAACTATCCTATCAATTATCATATACTCTAAAATTGTTAGTTGTGAAATTGTCATAAATACACTCAAAAGCAGCGCATAAAATGAAAAATACCAAGTACAAAAAATATTGAGTGTGAATATGCGGGGGGTGATGATTATGGTTTTGCTATATTCAGTATAAAAAGCACAAGAAGCAACAGCTTGGTGTAGATGTACTCCTATGATATGAACCAATGGCAGTGCTCAAAAAGCTGGTCTTTACCAGAGTATAAAACATCTTCATGCATTAAAGAGAGCATAAAACTATCATAAATTATATACAAATTATTTTCCAAGAACAATTTTTCTGACTTATTCCAACATGTGACTGGAGTTAAATCACAGGTTATAATAACAACTAAGAGAACTGCATAGGTACCAAACATCTCACTGTTCAATGTGTAAAGAAGAAACAATAAATTGAGAGCAAAGAGAGTTTAAGAAAAGAAAGCCAGACTGGCCTGTGGTGACACAGTGGATGAAGCGTTGACCTGGAGTGCTGATGTCGCTGGTTTGAAATCCTGGATTTGCCTGGTCAAGGCATCAACTACTACAAGTTGATGCTTCCCACTCCTCCCCTACCCTTGTTCTCGCTCCTTCTCCTCTTTCTAATAAATCAATAAATAAAATATTCTTCAGAAACAAGAAATAAAAAAAAGGAAGCCAAAGAAGGTAGGGCACGGAGCAGCAGTGATGCACACAGAGCCAGAAGGCCATTTGTAAGACATTGTTCATAAAGACATCATTTTGCCTATCAAATGTGGAGAAAGAGATGTGTTTACCTAACACACAGAAATATGCAAATTATTGCCTGACCTGTGGTGGCGCAGTGGATAAAGCGTCGACCTGGAAATGCTGAGGTCGCTGGTTCGAAACCCTGGGCTTGCCTGGTCAAGGCACATATGGGAGTTGATACTTCCAGCTCCTCCCCCCCTCTCTGTCTCTCCTCTCTCTCTCTGTCTCTCCCTCTCCTCTCTAAAATGAATAAATAAAAAATTTTAAAAAAAATATGCAAATTATTCAACCAAGACAAAGCACGGCAGCGAAAGGAAGAAAGGCAGTCAGTCAATCATATAAAAAGAATGACTATCGACAAGATTCATACAGGGACTATTATGAAGCTAATGAGGCAGGAAACACAAAAACATACAAAATGAAAGAAACCATAAAAAATATGAACTCTAGAGAATAATGTGGAGAAACATGACCTGAAGCAACCCGTGGCTTATGATTCATAAAACTGGTCTTCAGTAGAGAATCCACAGAAGCAACATCAAATACAATGCATTTCAAGTTCAACAGCCACTTATGCAAAACACAGAAACTCAAGAGGAAACAAGAAGTTCAGGCAAGAGCCTAAATCACAACTAATAGGACATCACTCCTATTTAGTATGTAAAAATGTACAGGCCACACAGAGGTTCCTTCTTAATCACATCCCAAGGTAACAGCAGCAGGCAGAAACGACACCAGGCATTTTCTGTAGTCTTCCTCACACCCCTGTAAGGCAGGCACTGATATCAACATTTAGAGATGGAAAAACAGGCTCAAATAAGATATGTAAAGATACGTACTCACAGGTACACAGTTGGCAAAGGACTCCAAAGTCCTGCTCTTCTTCCCAGAGGACACTCAAGGCCAACACCCTTAGATTAGAATGCAAAGATTACACAATAAAGTGTCTGATGTCTTTACCCCAATGCTTCAAATCACATGGGCCCTACCTCTCATTTCCCTTAAAACATAGCTGCTGCTTTTGGAACAGAGACCTGGTCAAGAAGCTCAGTTGTCAAGTGTCGTCCTGATACATCAAGGTTGAAGGTTCGAGCCCTGGTCAGGGCACATACAAGAATTAATCAATGAATGCATAAAAAAGTGGAACAACAAATTCATGTGTGTGTGTCTCTCTCTCCCCCTCCCTCCCTCTTTCCCTTCCTCTCTCTCTAAAATCAATAATTAAAAAAAAGAGGAAGAGTAGACTAAAATCCAGATGCTCTTTTCCAAGCCCAGCATCCCAGTATGGGCCAAACCTGCCTCTAGCACGTACGCCTTTTCTGACTGACCCATCCACCTAAACTACAGGAACAGCTTTTTCCTAATTTGCATATAGTTACCATATAGGCCACTTGTGGCCCCTACAGGACCTCCCCTTCAGAATTTATTGGAACTACAATCATCAAAGTGATGTTAATAAACTTGTCAACTCAGGCCCTGGCAGGTTGGCTCAGCGGTAGAGCGTCGGCCTGGCATGTGGGGGACCCGGGTTCGATTCCCGGCCAAGGTACATAGGAAAAGCGCCCATTTGCTTCTCCACCCCCCCCTTCCTCTCTGTCTCTCTCTTCCCCTCCCGCAGCCAAGGCTCCATTGAAGCAAAGATGGCCCGGACACTGGGGATGGCTCCTTGGCCTCTGCCCCAGGCGCTAGACTGGCTCTGATCTCGGCAGAGCGACGCCCCGGAGGGACAGAGCATCACCCCCTGGTGGGCAGAGCTTCGCCCCTGGTGGGCATGCTGGGTAGATCCCGGTCGGGCGCATGCGGGAGTCTGTCTGACTGTCTCTCCCCATTTCCAGCTTCAGAAAAATACAAAAAATAAAAATAAATAAATAAAAAAATAAGGCCATGTGATACACACTAAATCTGGATTCTGTCTGAAGACCCAAGTACAAGTCCCATCTGTGCCATTTTCCCCAAAATCCCACAGCTTACAGTTTAAATTATCTTAGTTTCCTCATTTGTAAAGTGAGGATAATGAATACTGCCCTATCTCACCAGGCTATTGTGATCAATTCTATTCAAATGTAACCATATTTTCTTACAAAGACATCCAGTAAAAGAGTAAAAAAGCAATGCAATTATAATATAATAAAAGTAGACAATGCTTTCATTAAGAAAAAAGACCTTCTGTATATCAACCGACTTAAAATTAGATAGGTTAAAAAGTAATCAAATAAATAACACCAGGCTTCCAGATAAAAAATAAAAATAAAATTCTTTGCTACTGCTACTGAAGAGTTCCATCTGTTCCTGCTGCTTATAACCCACCTCGAGGTCAAAATGTGCCACAATGATATCATAAATCAGAGCAATACTGCTGACTGAGAATTTCTTGAGACCTTTTTTTTTTTTTTACAGAGACAGAGAGGGATAGATAGGGACAGACAGACAGGAACAGAGAGAGATGAGAAGCGTCAATCATTAGTTTTTCGTTGCAACACCTTAGTTGTTTATTGATTGCTTTCTCATATGTGCCTTGACCATGGGGCTACAGCAGACCGAGTAACCCCTTGCTGGAGCCAGCGACCTTGGGTCCAAGCTAGTGAGCTTTGCTCAAGCCAGATAAGCCCGCACTCAAGCTGGCGACCTTGGAGTCTTGAACCTGGGTCCTCGGCATCCCAGTCTGACACTATCCACTGTGCCACCGCCTGGTCAGGCTGACTGAGAATTTCTTACAAGAGGATCATGCATCAAACTGTTGGGAGTCGTCCTGTCTGGGTTGACAATTACTCTTCTGTCAGGCTGCTACTCTTGAGGCCTGTCTTTAGCACAAGGTGTAGTTATTCTGTAGCCAATTTACAAGTCATTAAACCAAAATATAATTCCAAAATATAAACATCAAAGGTAGTAAAAGTTTGTGTGTGCCTGCCACGACAGACACTGCTTCAGGTGCTGAAGTTACTGTGTGTGTGTGTGTATTCACATGCATGTGAATTTATTTAGATACTAAAGATGGCCAGAATTAAGAGCAAATGACTATGGAAGATGGCAGTAGAGTAGGTGGAAGCTACACTCACTTCCTCCTGGGACCAAGATGGAATTACAACTAAATTATAGAACAATCATCCTGAATAACAAACTGAAAACTAGCTGAAGAGGAGTCTTCTACCCAAAGATTTATAGAAGCCACATCGAGACAGGTA
Source organism: Saccopteryx bilineata (assembly GCF_036850765.1). Taxonomy (NCBI): domain Eukaryota; kingdom Metazoa; phylum Chordata; class Mammalia; order Chiroptera; family Emballonuridae; genus Saccopteryx; species Saccopteryx bilineata. The sequence continues at coordinate 10,392,869 of NC_089491.1, read as the reverse complement.
GGAAAGGTGGAAATGTGAGAAAGGCTGGCCATGGGACAATGGCTGAGGCTCTGGAAGGAGATCTCAGCTGTGGAAGTGAAGGCACCACATAACATCTGGCCGTGCAAAGCAGTCGAGTTTCTGTCCATCAGGGAGAGAAAGGAGTCTGCTAGAGACACAGGCAACCCTCTTAAAGGGTCAATGCCCAAAATTTCGTTCACAGCCACTGACGCTGGGTTCCAATGGAGGAAGGGTGGAGTGGACTAGTTTCCTGTGTAGAGGCAGATTTAAGGGCAGGCACACCAGGCACACACCCTGGGCCCCGACTTCTGAAGAGCCCTGCAAAACCCCAATTTTAAACTTTTTTCTAATAACACCACATTTGGTTTCGTATGTGCAATTTTAACATTAATAGTACATAATATTTTTTATTTATTTAAAATATGGTTAGCATGTATTTTTATTTTCCCTGTCTCTCTCTCTCTTTTTTTTTAAGAGACCCAGTATTTTCTTCTGCACCAGGGACTTAACAGACCTTAATCCACCTCTGGTCATGTGAGGAGTGCCTGGGGTTTGTGGTTCTGGGGAGCTGAAGGGACAGTCGCCAGGACCCCAGTGCTGAGTCACTCTCCTGTACCGCAAACTCCATCTTTCTTGGGTGGAGTACTCCTGTCCATCTAACATCAACCTGGGGGAAAGCAATAGCGCACCCTCTGGACTCCCTCTTGTCCCACCCTGCAGTTTACACCCTGCTGAAGAGTCAGCTGCCCTGGCCAGGTGTAGAGGTCTGGGCAGACTCAGCAGGTGTCTGTGACTGAGTTGTGTGGCTTTGAGGCTGGGACCAAGACCCCTCCCAACTTTTCTATGAACCTGACTGGTGCTGTTCCCTCACAGGAGATCCGCTAAAACCACCCTCCAGGCTTGCAGGCTTTTAAGGAACTCACCCTCCAGGCTCAGGAGGCTCCTACTGCTTCCACCCTACCTAGGTCAAGGAAAAATCCGGGACAGACTGAGTTGTGTGGCCCTAGGACGGAAGTCACACCCCTATAATCTCTGAAGCCTGACCAGCAACTTCCCCTCAGGGCAGATCCACTAGCCTCATCCTCCAGCACCTTCCCTTAGTGGAGGTCCACTAACCCCATCCTCTTGACTCCCCACAGCCCCACCCTGCTGAGCTCTGTTTCCCCAGCAGAACCCAGGACAGACTGCGTCGTGTGGCTCTAGGTAAATGACAGTTTTCCTTTGCACGTCTGACAAAAGAAAGCCCAGCCCTGGTCTGTTTAGACCTATTAAACTCTGCTGACCTCATCCTGCCAACTGCCTGAGACCCTGCCCAAGCACGACTGTGTGCAAGCACCCGGCTGATGGCAGCCAGACTTGGTATACCCGAGCACATTTGCTGAGTGGCCTTAGACTCAGCACTGGCATCAAGTGTGAACCTGCCTCAATCCAGTGAAAACTATTCGTCCATACCTGGTGTATTCATCCATACAACTGGAGTTCTATCAGAAACTCTTTTAGTGACATCACACAGAATGGGAGAACATACTTGCCAATGCTACATCTGATAAGGGCTTCAATAACAAATTTATAAAGAAGTTCTAAAACTCAACACCAAAAAACAAACAGTCCAATTTTAAAAAAGGGCAGGCCCTGGCTGGATGGCTCAGTGGATAGGGTGTTGTCCTGGAACACAGAGGTCGCAAGCTTGATCTCTGGTCAGTTCATATATGAGAAGCAACCAATGAGTACACAACTAAATAGAATGAGTAGACAATTTCCTTCTCTCTCTCTCTTTCCATGTCTCAGTCTCTCTATTCCTTCCTCTCTCTCTCAAATCAATTAAAATTAAAAATGAAATTAAAAAAATAAAAATAAAAAATGGGCAAAGAACCTGAATAGACATTTATCCAAAGAGGACATAGATATGGCCAACAGACATGAAATGTCACTAATTATCAGAGAAATGCAAATTAAAACCATAATGAGATATTACCTCACACCTGTCAGAATGGCTATAATCAATAAATCCACAAACAACAAGTGTTGACAAGGATGTGGAAAAAAGGAGACCCTTGTGCACGTTGGAAATGCAGACTGTGGCAGCCTCTGTGGAAAGCAGTCAGGAGTTACCTTTAAAAATTGAAAATGGCCTGACCAGGCGGTGGCGCAGTGGATAGAGCGTCGGACTGGGATGCGGAGGACCCAGGTTCGAGACCCCGAAGTTGCCAGCTTGAGCGCGGGTTCATCTGGTTTGAGCAAAAGATCACCAGCTTGGACCCAAGGTCACTGGCTCGAGCATCTAACAAATACTGAGGATGTGGTAACAGGCAGAAAGCTGGTAAGACTTGCTCCTTGCCCTCAGAAGCTAACCACTAGCTAGTTCAATGATTCCTGCAGGTACTTTCCTGTTAATAGCCCCCACAGGCCATTTCTATACTTGGTCTGCTGAAGGCCCACCACAAGGCACATATAAGAAAGCAATCAATGAACAACTAAGGTGTCGCAATGCGCAACAAAAAACTAATGATTGATGCTTCTCATCTCTTCGTTCCTGTCTGTCTGTCCCTCTCTCTGACTCTCTGTCTCTGTAAAAAAAAATTTTTTTTAATTTAAAAATAAAAATTGAAAATGGAACTGCCGGCCCTGGCCAGTTGGCTCAGTGGTAGAGCGTCGGCCTGGCATGTGGGAGTCCCAGGTTCAATTCCCGGCCAGGGCACACAGGAGAAGCATCCATCTGCTTCTCCACCCCTCCCCCTCTCCTTCCTCTCTGTCTCTCTCTTCCCCTCCCGCAGCCAAGGCTCCATTGGAGCAAAGTTGGCCCCGGGCGCTGAGGATGGCTCTATGGCCTCTGCCTCAGGCGCTTGAGTGGCTCTGGTTGCAACAGAGCAATGCCCCAGATGGGCAGAGCATCGCCCCCTGGTGGGCTTGCCAGATGGATCCCAGTCAGGCGCATGTAGGAATCTGTCTGACTGCCTTCCTGTTTCCAGCTTTGGAAAAATAAAATAAAATATTAAAAAAGCCTGACCTGCCTGACCAGGTGGTGGCGCAGTGGATAGAGTGTCTGACTGGGATGCGGAAGAACCCAGGTTCGAGACCCCGAGGTCGCCAGCTTGAGTGCGGGCTCATCTGGCTTGAGCAAAAAGCTCACCAGCTTGGACCCAAGGTTGCTGGCTCCAGCAAGGGGTTACTTGGTCTGCTGAAGGCCCGCGGTCAAGGCACATATGAGAAAGCAATCAATGAACAACTAAGAAGTCGCAACACACAATGAAAAACTAATAATTGATGCTTCTCATCTCTCTCCGTTCCTGTCTGTCTGTCCCTGTCTATCTCTGCCTCTGTTAAAAAAAAAAAAAATCCTGACCTGTGGTGGCACAGTGAATAAAGCGTCGACCTGGGAATGCTGAGGTCACCGGTTCGAAACCCTGGGCTTGCCTGGCCAAGGCAAATATGGGAGTTGATGCTTCCAGCTCCTCCCCCTTCTCTCTGTCTCTCCTCTCTCTCTCTCTCTCTCTCTCTCTCTCTCTCTCTCTCTCTCTGTCTCTCCCTCTCCTCTCTAAAATGAATAAATTAAAAAAATTAAAATATTTAAAAAAAAAGTGACTATGACAGGGACTTGAAAATCTGCAAAAGCTGGAAATGTTCACCTTCGTCCAAGAGAGAATGCCAAGTAGCCATCATTAAGAATGAAAAAAAGCGCCTGACCTGTGGTGGCACACTGGATCAAGCATCGACCTGGAATGCTGAGGTCGCCGGTTCAAAACCCTGGGCTTGCCGGGTCAAGGCACATATGGGAGTTGACACTTCCTGCTCCTCCCCCCCTTCTCTCTCTATCTCTCTCTCCTCTCTAAAATGAATAAATAAATAAAAACAATTTTAAAAGAATGAAAAAAGGCAAATGTTCAGCCTTCTGAGAAAGAAGTCTGATTATAATCAAATTGGTGTTGTAGTACGTGAGGAACCTATAGTATTTTGTGAAGAAAAGGAAACACCTCAGCTTCCCAAAGCCTTAGCCAGATGCTGAACTAAAACTATGCAGATTAATTATCAGGAGACTCCTGGTAGATCAGCATGTATTCTACAAAGACAGGTATGTCTGGGACCCCCATGGAGGCCACACAGCAGAGCACTTACCAGCACTGGCACCAGACTACCTGCACTCAAATCCCGGCTCCGCCACTCACTAGTCAAACACAGCTCTGTGATCTTGACCAAGTTATTTAGCCTCTTTGTGCCCCAACTTCCCCATAAGTAAAGTGGGGATAATAACATCTGCTTCTTGTGGCCCTGGCTGGTTGGTTCAGCGGTAGAGTGTCAGCCCGGCGTGTGGAAGTCCCAGTTTCGATTCCCAGCCAGGGCACACAGGAGAAGTGCCCATCTGCTTCTCTACCCTTCCCCTTCCCCTCTCTATCTCTCTTTTTCCCTCCCGCAGCCAAGGCTCCATTGGAGCAAAGTTGGCCTGGGCACTGAGGATGGCTCCATGGCCGCCTCAGGTGCTAGAATGGCTCCGGTTACAGCGGAGCAATGCCCCAGAAGGGCCGAGCATCGCTCCCTAGTGGGCATGCCAGGTGGATCCCGGTCAGCGGCATGCAGGAGTCTTTCTGCCTGCCTCTTCCCCTGCTTCTCACTTCGGAAAAATACAAAACAAAAACAAAAACAAAAAAAGATCTGCTTCTTAGGGTTGTCATGAAGATTAAATGTGAATGTATGTAAAGTGTTCAGAATAGAGCCTGGCACACATGAAATGTTACATAAGTAGGACTACCATTTTATTTACTACCTAAACTGGGATAATTCTGTGAATGAAAAGGGACAGAATAATTATATCAAGACTGCAAAACTGAGATGGGGTCAAGCAAACCAGGACAAATGGTTACCCTGTAAGTTAGAAGAAATGAGAAAATGTGACCAGAGTAAATCAGCCTCCTCTTTATATGGAGGCTGCCCACAGATGCAGGTACAAACGTTACCATCTGAATTATATTTTCCTGCATGCACACTGTTAGAGCTAAATGAGTACACTTAGTTGTTTTTGGGTTTTTTGCTATAAATGGTTTCAATTACTGTACCATCCAATAATGGCACGATCCCCTCAAGATTGATGACAGGCATCTAACAAATACTGAGTATGTGGTAACAGGCAGAAAGCTGGTAAGACTTGCTCCTTGCCCTCAGAAGCTAACCACTAGCTAGTTCAATGATTCCTGCAGGTACTTTCCTGTTAATAGCCCCCACAGGCCATTCCTATAGCAAATACATCAAAGCAGGAAGATATCTCAGAGAAATACTGGAAAATAAAGGCAGCTGTAAAAAAATGAAGACAGTAAAAAAGAGAGATAAAGGAGTATTTCATTATTTTTATACAGCACTGCCAAATAGTTTAAGACATTCTAGAAAGAAAAACAAAAATTCACAAAAAATATTTGTGGCAGATAGCTTTTGTTTTGGCCTATGCAGCATCCATTTCGCTTTCTTTGTAGAATCACTGTTCAATCTCACTGGAAATAAAAACTCAATTTGAAAGAAAACATACTGAGAGAAAGGGGAGACAGAGGAAAGAGAATGAATCAGAGAAATTGTTAATTGTGTGTAATAATAGCTCAAAAAGAAAAAGAGCCCTCATGTTTTAAGGGCAGGTAATGAAATATTACAGAACAAATGATGTGACGTCTGTGATTGTTTTGAGACACTCAGGATTAGGAGAATGGGCATGGATACAGAGCAGCCATGAATTTATGACTGTTGATGCCTAAGTGATGAGAACGTAAGAGATGACTGTTTTATTTTATAATATTTAATTTTCTTTGAGTTTAAAATTTTCATTATAAAATGATTTATTTTTGGTTCATTTACAATATGGCCCTAATTTCATAAAAACATTTATCTCTAAATTTCTATCTGTATATATACATGGAAAGATATCTGGGATAATGAGAGTTCACCTAGTGTTAATAATGGTTATTTCTGTGTGCTGAAATTTGAGATACCGCCATTACTTTTATTTCTGAACTTGCTACATTGTTTGAATTCAAAATAGTAATTATGATTTAGTTTCTGAAAAATAATAGGATTATATTTCTTAAACCCAAAGCCTAAAGTCAAATAAGATAAAATGTTAACACTGGCTAACTGTGACTAGTGGAAACAAGAATGACTATTTTCTATTTGCATTTTTTGTATTATTTTTAATTTAAAAATTAATCAAGTACTTATGAATATTCTCTAACATAAGGTTCCTTAATATTGGCACTACGAACATTTTGGGCCCAATAATTCTTTGCTGGAGGGACTGCCTGGTGCACTGTAGTGTTCAGCATCATCCCTGCCCTCTTAACCACTCATACCAGTTATCACCACCACCACCCTACTGTTGTGGCAACGGAACCTGTCTGCAGATATCACCAAATATATGCTCTGAGAGGATAAATCACCCCCCCAACTAAGAACCACTGCTCTAACATTTCATATATCTTAACCAAAGCATTCCCAAAACACAAATTTCCCAATCCTTAGGTATATCCTACATGTGTAATAATAATTAGCAACACTATGTCACTTTCTCTTATTCTTAATTCAGTTACCATATACTCTACTTTTAGTTCCGATTACCTCAAGTGGGTAAACCAACACTGCTGATTTAATGATTCAATAAAAATTAACCTGCAACTGAAAACCAGGCAAGATATAGTACTACACAACCATCAAGAATATAAGGGAAAGCATTAGAAGGTTATATAATCCAATTTTCTTAAAATGTACTACTCAGCCTCTGGTTAAACTAAACAGTCTGAAAACATGCCCCAAGGCAGAGTAATCATATAAACCAGTGGTCCCCAACCCCCAGGCCGCGGATCAGTACCAGTCAGCAGAGAAAAAATAAATAACTTACCTTATTTCCGTTTTATTTATATTTAAGTCTGAACGATGTTTTATTTTTTAAAAAATGACCAGATTCCCTCTGTTACATCCGTCTAAGACTCACTCTTGACCCTTGTCTCGGTCACGTGATACCGTCCCACCCTAAAGGCCAGTCCATGAAAATTTTTTTCTGACATTAAACCGGTCCGTGGCCCAAAAAAGGTTGGGGACCGCTGATATAAACATAAATCTCAAAGGATAAGACAGTCACCATCCAGCCTCCCATGAGAGCCACAGAGCAGCAGCACCAGCATGGCCCCAGAGCTACTAGAAACGCAGACCTGGCCCTGGCCAGTTGGCTCAGTGGTAGAGCGTCGGCCTGGTGTGCAGAAGTCCCGGGTTTGATTCCTGGCCAGGGCACACAGGAGAAGAGTCCATCTGCTTCTCTACCCCTCCCCCTCTCCTTCCTCTCTGTCTCTCTCTTCCCCTCCCGCAGCGAGGCTACACTGGAGCAAAGATGGCCCGGGCGCTGGGGATGGCTCCTTGGCCTCTGCCCCAGGCGCTAGAGTGGCTCTGGTCGCGACAGAGCGACGCCCCGGAGGGGCAGAGCATCGCCCCCTGGTGGGCGTGCCGGGTGGATCCCGGTCAGGCGCATGCGAGAGTCTGTCTGACTGTCTCTCCCCGTTTCCACCTTCAGAAAAATACAAAAAAAAAAAAAAAAAAAAAAAGAAACGCAGACTCCCAGCCCACCCCAGACCTACCAAACCAGAAACTGCATTATTCTGATGAGCTGTCCAGGTGATGTGTATGCATGGTAGGTTTGAGAAGCAGTGACATAGCTGTTTACATACAAACTCACTTGAAGCTGAAATACAGAGAGCTATATTCCTATAATATGGAGAACAAGTTTCTCATACCAAGAGAGATATCATAAAAACTGTATAATTACAAAATAGCCACAGGTAAAACGTAATGGAATCCACCTCTATCACCCCAAAAGAACTATCTATAATCATATAAGACCAAATGCCATATTTTAAAATCAAGCTGAGAAACACAAATAGTCCTTTATAATGGATCCCTCCCATTAAAAGAGAAAACTTTATTTACCTCTTCCAGTAAAGAGTAAAGCCAGTTTGAAGAGCAGAAAGCTAAGGTTCCTAAACCTGGCTGATTATCCTGGAATTTTTTTTTAAATAAAGATTTTTGGGACTTACTTCTAGATATTATGATTCAAGAGGGCTGAAAGGCCATATTTTTAAAAACTATTTTAGCCACTTCTGATTAGTTCCATTTGAAAATCATCTTAAGAAGATAAAAAAAGATAGGTTTCTTTTTCATTACTTTTTAAAAATAATGGATATTCACTTGGTCTATTTCAAATAAGTAATACATGAAAAGACTAAAATAAGGGACTAATCAGTCCTGAAGGAAAAAGTTTAGACAAAAGTGAGTTCATGTGGCCTCAATGATCCACACCTAGGAAAAGGTTGGCTAGTCTACTCAGCAGTCACATAGGCCCAGGAATAAAGAAATAATTTCTGGGTTTCTAGACTTGAACTCAATTCTAGAATGACTACAACTAGCAACCTCCTTCAGCATCATAGTATACATAGTAGGAGCTTAAAAATATATATTTAATGAAAAAATGATGAACATGATGGATTTTATGAAATAGCCTGCCCTGTGCAAGATAAGGTTGCATCAGGGCCTCTAGAAAGGTCTGGATTTCAAGAAAGAAAAAGGAGAGAGAGAAGTAAGAAAATAAAAGGGGGAAGAGGAGGAAGAAGAAGGAAAAAAGAACCCCAAGACAAGAATTTTAGTAGCAACCTAGTGAACTATTTTTTATTTTTTTTTTATTTTTTACAGAGGCAGAGATAGACAGGGACAGACAGGCAGGAACGGAGAGAGATGAGAAGCATCAATCATCAGTTTCTCGTTGCGCGTTGCGACTTCTTAGTTGTTCATTGATTGCTTTCTCCCTAGTGAACTATTTTGTGAACCTGTCCATCTCTCCATCTACACTGTCACTATCCTGCCCGAGGTGCTTTCGCCGACTGGGGAGCTTTGTGACTGGTTCTCCCCACTTCCACTACTGACTCCCTTACTTCATTCTTGAAGTCGCAGACAGAGTCATCTTTCCAAAGGTCTTTGAAAGACAGCCAGTAACTAAAATAAGAAATGGCAAGTTCAGAACTCATCCCTCCAACAGACGAGGTTCTGAGTTCAGAAATGGCAGCTACAGCATCTGTCTCAGTCCATTCATGCTGCTATGACAAATGCCAGCGTGTGTAGCTTAAAACAACAGAAATTTATTTCTCAGCAATTCAGGAGGCTGGCAGTCTGAGATCAGGGTGCCAGCCTGGTTGGGTGAAGGCTCTATTCTAGCCCCCCAGTTCTCGTTGTATCCTCACACACTACAAAGGGGCTTAAGGATGTCTCTGGAGCTGTTTATAAGGCACTACTCCCATAAGGTTCCACCTTCATGACATGAGCACCAAAGGCCCCACCTATTATTTCTGGGGGTGAGGATTTCAGCATATGAATTCTGGGGGACACAAATATTCAGACCATGTCAGCATCCTTAAACCCAACATCCTTAAACAAGTTCTTCCAGTGGTGTGACCTTGGCACAAATTCCAGACCTCTTCATTCCCTTGGTTCCTGCCCGTTTTCTGAATCAGATTCTCCAGTCTTTCCATCAGTGCTGTGAGGTGCTTGATAGCCTTCCAGTAAATTCTTTTTCTGCTTAAATTGGCTAGAAGTTGGGCCTGTAATTCTCAACTAAGAACCTTTCCTAAAACAATACCATGCCTTTTTCCTTTAAAAAAAAAAAAATGACCTGTCACTCATTAAGTTTAACCTTCCAAAACTAGGATAATTAAAAAGTAATTCTGAATGCCATTTACATCATCAATCTCATGAAAATAGCTTGCAAAGTGAATGAGTTTTACTTATTAGCTGATTAAATTCAATCCTCTACCTCCTCTGAACTTGCATCTCTGCAGCTAATCATGGCTGAAGAAACACACAATCATGTCACCTGGGTGTTCCCAAACTCCCTTCGTCTGGTCACTCTCGCCTTCCTCTTTCACACCTTCTCTCTCAAACATGCAGCACCTCGAACCCCATCCTCACTGTCAGCTGATGGCAACTGTTCTGTAACTTACTAAAAACACACAGGTAATCAGTATAGATCTTCCACACACACCCAACTATACATATACCAACCGCCTGCATCTGTTACCATATACATTACTCTGTCTTTCCTTCTATTACCTTGATTGAACTGCGTTCCTACATCAGGCCTTTAGTTATGCATTAGCTTTCACATCCCTACTACTATTTGAGGACATCAGTCCATCAACTGTTCTCTTTCTATCTACAGCATCACCAGTTGTCTCCTCTATACTGCACCACGGTCATCAGTGTTCAAAGAGGCTGTTATCTTCCATTTTAAAACCCTTCACCTCTCCTTCTAGCTTTCATGCTGTTCTCTACTCTCTTCTTCGTGGCATATCTCTTTAAAAGACATGTCTATATCTGTGGTCTCCAGTTGTCCCCCATTCTCTCTCGAACATACACCAATCACTGCACTGAGCATTCATGTCAATATGAATGATCTCCATGCTGGTAAACCCAACGGGTAATTCTCAGTCCTCACCTTAAGTTACTTATCAACAGCACCAGACCCCGGTGGTCATTCTCCTCTTTTGAATACCCCTATTTGTCTTCTAAGACATCATTTTCTCCTCTTACCTCACAGGCTGCTCCTTCTCAAGTCTCTACTGGTGATCTACTTCATCACCCAACCTCGAAATGCTGAAGTGCCCCAGAATTTAGCCCTCTGAGATGTTCTCTTCTTCACTCATTCTGGAGGTGATAGCTGTACTCTCGTGGATTTCAATACCTGTCCTACGCTGACAGCTCCCAAGTATTTAGAACGAACAGACTGGTCTTCTCTCCTAAATTCCAGTCTCTATTATCTAACCTCCTATTTGACATCTCTATCTGGATGTTTCTAAGTGGCATTTCGAACTTAACATATTCAAAGCTGAATCCCAGTCATTCCCCCCAACCCCTCTCTATTCACAGCCCCCACCTTCTCAGTGAAAGGCAACTCCATCCTCCCAGTTACTCAAGTACAGTTCATTCCAAATACAGCAGAAACACGATCCTTTTAAAATATCATATTCTATCTCTTTTCAGTTCAAAACCTTCACATGGCTTCCCATCTCAGTCTCGTTTTTACAAGGTCTCATATGATCGGACTACCACGATTATGTCCAAGACTTTATATCCTACTATCCTCAGTCACTCTGGTCTAGCCACTGGCCTCTGGGCAGTTCTTCAGGGGTCACCCTTTCAGAGATGCCTTGCCCAAGGTCATGTTCCACCTGAGGTAGCCGACATCCAGTGACTGATAGAGACAAGAGTATAAAGGTAAAGCCATTTCAGCCAAATTCAGGCCAACTCTAGAAGGCCACTTGAGCTCCAGAGCTCACCATGGACTTAGCCAAGACTGTTGTTCAGGACTGCACCCTAGCTCAACGTCTTCCTGCTAAATCCTGACTCCCTTCCGTCCCTGCTACAGGTGTTAACTATAAGGGCTCTCCTAAACATCCTGCACACTAAACTCTGTCTCAAATTCTGCTTCCTGAAGACTCCAATGTGACACAGTTTAAAAGGAAAATAACATGCTTGTTGTTAAAACTATTATAAAAACAAACCAAGAAACTATAAAAAATATAACAGATAGTCTTACAAATATGCATTCACTCCTTCTAAGGAAATGGTTGCACAGTAGTAGAGTACCCTCTTTTTATAACAGGGCATAAGACCAACCAGTAAAAACTCTTCTTCCTTGCATCCAAGTGTGGCCAATGAGATTTAAGCTGAAGTGATGAGCAAACTTCCAGAACTTGTCCTTAGAGGAATCAATGTGCCCTCTTCCCTCTGACCTTTCCCCCTTTTCGAATGGGAACAGAGACATAATATTGAGCATCCTGAGCCATGCAGATGCGGGCACAAACCTAGTGACAACAGAACAACAAAAGAAAAGCAGCATGGAAGCCCGTGAAGCCACCATTCGAGCCCTGGGCTGCTTAAACTGGATGATTACATGAGAAAAAACTAAGCCTCTATGTTGTTTAAACCTCCACAACTGGGGTCCCAGCTACAATGCTTCTGCTTTCTGTCCCCATCTCCCCCCAGCCCTGTGCTCTCACTCCACAGCCAGCACCTGCAGATCTTCCAGGAAGGCCACCACAGGCTGCTGGCACGTCCTGGACAGGACAAGCCAAAGCTGTCTTCCCTGGGGCTCTAACTGATCCCCTCCTTCGTGGGTTCATTCCTGCAGTTCTGCTCATCAGTGAGCAGAAAGATTATATACATATTGACTTCTAGGAATACCAAAAATAAAACTGATGCAGAGTTTATTAAAACCAGATAAATTATCTCTTCCTATTCTATTTCTTAATCTCCTGAAGATTTACAGACCTCAAAAATATTAATATATTTTATATGTATATGTACAGAATCATCAATATGTTAACATTAAAATAGACTTAAAGAGACATATAAAATTCATATTAAAAAAATTAAAATATTCTTCCCCAGAGTCTTGTGATTTAAGAAGGCAGAAAGAAAAGAAAGAAGGCCCTGGCCGGTTGGCTCAGTGGTAGAGCATCGGCCTGGCGTGCGGGAGTCCCAGGTTCGATTCCTGGCCAGAGCACACAGGAGAAGCGCCCATTTGCTTCTCCACCCCTCCCCCTCGCCTTCCTCTCTGTCTCTCTCTTCCCCTCCCGCAGCCAAGGCTCCATTGGAGCAAAGTTGGCCCGGGCGCTGAGGATGGCTCTGTGGCCTCTGCCTCAGGCGCTAGAATGGCTCTGATTGCGGCACAGCGAAGCCCCGGATGGGCAGAGCATCGTCCCCTGGTGGGCATGCCGGGTGGATCCCGGTTCAGCGCATGCAGGAGTCTGTCTGACTGCCTCCCCGTTTCCAACCTCAGAAAAATAAAAAATAAAAAAAGAAGAATTGTTGTACAAATTCTATGTGATTGTTATTCTCTAATTGAAGCTTCTCATTTCCAAGTAATATCTTGTTATTGCCAAAGTATATTTTGAGTATTTCAGAAGGGGTATGTTACTTGAAATAAATGTACATATCAAAAAAGAAGAGTTGATGGGTGTTTCATGAACCTCCAAGAATTAAAATAATAGTCAACAAGCAATTGAAATTTAAATACTAACATTATTTAAGAATACGGATAGAGCATCATCCTGGTGTGCTGAGGTAGCAGGGTCGATCTCCAGTCAGGGTACATACAAGAAGCTATCAATGGCCCTGGCTGGTTGGCTCAGCGGTAGAGCCTCAGCGTGGCGTGCAGGGGACCCGGGTTCGATTCCCGGCCAGGGCACATAGGAGAAGCGCCCATTTGCTTCTCCACCCCTCACCCCCTCCTTCCTCTCTGTCTCTCTCTTCCCCTCCCGCAGCCAAGGCTCCATTGGAGCAAAAGATGGCCCGGGCGCTGGGGATGGCTCCTTGGCCTCTGCCCCAGGCGCTAGAGTGGCTCTGGTCGCGGCATTGCGACGCCCCGGAGGGGCAGAGCATCGCCCCCTGGTGGGCAGAGCATCGCCCCTGGTGGGTGTGCCGAGTGGATCGAGTGGATCCCGGTCGGGCGCATGCGGGAGTCTGTCTGACTGTCTCCTCGTTTCCAGCTTCAGAAAAATACAAAAAAAAAAAAAAAAAAAAAAAAAGCTATCAATGAGTGCACTACTAAGCGGAACTAAGTGGAACAATGAGTTGATGCTTCTCTCTCTCTCTCTCACTCAAATCAATGGAAAAAAATTTTTTTAAAGAATATGAGTATATTTAAAACATAACTGAAACTATAACAATAAAAATTATCTCTTATTGGATGATATATCCAGATTATAAGCATAACGAATCTAATAAAGCAGTGCAATATTTATTTTGCACAAAATGACTCTCCTGGTACATAAATCAAACAGAAGCCTTTAAAAGACAAACTCTTATTAATGACAAGATTGTTTTAAATTCATTTAGAACTGTTCAATGTTACTTATCAGAAATTAGGAAGATTGATAATCTATAACACTGTAATTTAAAGATGCTAAAATGAGGCATGGCAGTGAGATGCAGTTGCATTGCTGGCAAATGAAGAAAGGGAGGAGGTCAGATGTGGAGGTAACTTCTATGGTGGTGTTTTTCCTATTTGTGCAATGCTAAGGGAAATCTCCAATCTAGTTATTAAACTTTCAGTCTGTCTGAGGTAATAGCTATTATGCCAAAGAAATTACACAGGCTAGAGCTGGAGATCTGAGGGTTCTGTTGTCTTAGCAGAAGTAAGATAATTCCTGGGTTTGTGTTATGTGCTCTTATCCCTTAATCAGCAAGTACACCTACAATATCAAAACTCTCACTCCTGTTTCTATTTCTTCTCATTTGGCACAATCACAGATTAAAAAAACAAAACAAAACAAAAACCACCATTACCCTAGATAAATGTATCCAATATTGCTTTTGACACAAACATTTTAACTTACAGGAGATTTTCTTGAGATGTAGATGTGACTGCAGGATTTTTGGCTTATTTTACCCAGCATAATGTCTTCTAGGTTCATCCATATAGTAGTTTGTGTCAGAATTTCATTCTTTTTACAGTTGAATAATATTCCATTATATGTGTAGAACATATTTTGTTTATCTATTCAGCCATGGATGGATATTTGGGTTGTTTCCACCATTGGCTATTAGAGTGTTGCTTCTATGAACAATGGCACACACATATCTGTGTGAGTCCCTACATTCAGTTCCTTTGGGTATATACCAGAAGTGGAATTGTTGGATCGTATAGTTTTTCTATGTTTAAGTCTTTGGGGAACTGCCATACTTTAACATACAATTCTAAAATACAAACATAAGTGTGTTTTACAGATCCACAAGAAGTTGCTCTGGTCTCTTGTGTTGACTGCTCACATTGATTACATTTACCTTAAAACTGTAACTTGTAACACATTTGTCACAAGCAGCCCAAGATTTCACATTTGGAGGAGAAACAACAGTAATAGTATGTATTACGTCAGTGGTCCTCAACCCCCAGGGCCGCAGACCGGTACGGTCCATGAGCCATTTGGTACCGGTCCGCAGAGAAAGAATAAATAACTTACATTATTTGTTTTATTTATATTTAAATCTGAACAATGTTTTATTTTTAAAAAATGACCAGATTCCCTCTGTTATATCTGTCTAAGACTCACTCTTGATGCTTGTCTCGGTCCATGATACATTTTTTCTGTCCCATCCTAAGGGCCAGTCCGTGAAAATATTTTCTGACATTAAACCGGTCCGTGGCCCAAAAAAAGTTGGGGACCACTATATTATGTGACCAAACAGTAGTGCAGTGGATAGAGCATTAACCTGGGATGCTGAGGACCCAGGGTCGAGACCCAGAGTTTGCAGGCATGAGCATAGGTTCATCTGGCTTGAGTGTGGGATCATAGACATGACCCCATGGTCGCTGGCTTGAGCCCAAAGGTCACTGGCTTGAAGTCAAAGGTTGTTGGCTTAAGCAGGGGTCACAGATTCAGCTGGAGTCCCCCAGTCAAGGCATGTGTGAGAAAGCAATCAATAAACTAAAGTGCCACAACTATGAGTTGATGCTTGTCATCTCTCTACCTTCCTGTCTGTCTGTCCCTGTCTGTCTCCCCCCCCTCTTTCATTAAAAAAAAAAAAAAAAGTATCACTTATTGATTAATTAGTAAGTGCCAGATTAGGAGCTAAGAGCTTTACACACAAGAAAAAATACACAACACCAGCCATCCAAGAAATTAAAGCACAATCTTTTCCTAAATGTTTTTCTCGAAGTGTTAACAGTTGGTATAAAAAGGGGGAGGGGTGGAGTCAATTGGTTAAACAGTTAAGATTTTATTCTGAGGATTTTTCTGACTTTAATAAAATAATACACACTGTGACTTTCCAAGAGGGAATATATTGGGCCATCATTCAAATTGGCTTTTGTTGAAGATCATGTCGTAGGAATGTTCTCATCTAGGGCAAGGTTCTTAACCACAGCTCTCTTGGCATTTAGTCCCAGATCATTCTCTGAAGTAGAAGCTGTCCCGTACATTGCAGGATGCTTAGCAGCATTCCTGTCATCTACACACTAGATGCCACTAGCAGATTTCCCAACTTACAACAAACAAAAACATCTCCAGACACTGCCAAACATCTCTTGAGAGGCAAAATCACCCTCAGTTGAGGAACACTAGTCTGTTATTATCTCAAGTTCATTCACCATTTCCTCACTTAAGGAGAGTCCATTAGACATGAATTCCTCATTTTCTCCTCCTACCTCAAACTGCCTTCCTCCTTTCCTCCTCTTCTACCAAAGAACTAAGAACAGCTGCTCCTCTTAGCTGCTACCTGTGCACTGGTTCCATTCCCACTTGCCTCAGACCACAACCTGCCCATCAATTGTCATCTGGCCAGGATGTTTAATTTCTCCCTCAGATTCCAAACAAGCGAACCCAAACCCTTTCTTCTCCCTCTCCTTCTCTATACAACTAAGTCTTCATAAGGATCCACCTGATACCTGTGGCCTCCACTTTTCCTCACCTCGCACTTATGTCTCTGTCCAATAAAGTCTGGGTCTACAATCATTTATCTATTCCCTCCAAGATCAAGACCTCCTGCCCAGGCCCATGGTTTCCTCGGGGTCTATCCACTACATGACACCACCTGGTGTTTAAAATATTTTTGAATGGTGCTTGCTTCAGCAGCACATATGCCAAAACAGGAGTGATACAAAGATTGGCACAGCCCCAGCCAAAGAGGACACATCAATTCTTGAGGTCCGTATTTTGTGCATGGCCCCAGTGTCCTCCCACACTGCTGATTAGCTCAGAAGAAACAATGCCAGTCAAAGCAAGATGAGTAGCATTCAACAGCAAAATTGTGACTATTCACTATAAAAATAATAGTGTAAGGCAATGTCTGAAGTGAAAAACGTATTATGAACTTCTGAAGAAAATATTTGACCTGGTAAGCGGCCTAACTCTTGAATTTCATGACATGACATTCATCTCCTAGTTTTGTTTTGATGGCTTTCTCTGGCCATTTCTGTTTCTTCTGCATCCGCTAAATATGGGTCATCCTTTGGGGGTGATTTTCAGTATTCTTCTGAATGATTTCCATGGCTCCAAACACCCCTAGAATTCTCTGTTTATCTTGGACTCCATATTATATTCCAAGCTCCAAATTGGGATATTTTTAAACAGCAAGCTGGCAGAATTTTGAATAAAAGGAAGTAGAAATAATAACATAAACAGTAAAAATAACTACCACCAAAAAAATGCCATCTCCATGCCAGGCAGTAAAGAAAATAGTTTATAAATACTACCTCATTTGATTTACTCAACAACTCCAGGGAGTAAGCCCTACTATTCCAACTATACAAATGAGGTTACAATCCCAGAGAAGTAAACTTTCTCACATAGCTGATGAATTATAAACATAGGATTGGAACTAAATCTTACTTTAAGGTCAATTTTCTTAATCAAGTGATACTGTTTCATCTTTTATACTTCTCCTGAAATCCAATTTTCTTAAGGTTTTCCTGATTTTCACAAATGTAAGGGGTAACTTAAGGTCAATATTGTAAACTGTACACTCTTGGCCTCTGTACCAAAGGAAACATTAATATTCTAAGAATTCTAGAGCTAAAAGAAAGTCAGCATTACATAGTTCATTGCCAAGCCTGCAGGCAAAACTGTATCTAAACCATCCAGACAGATGGGTATCTTCTATTTTTAATGACATCTAGGAAAGGAGATTCTTGCCTACTAAATTTAGATTGCAAGCCAAAGGGAGAAAGCAAATCTAATTTTATGCTCCGTATAGCTACACCTTCACATACAGTTGGCAATATGTTTCCCAACAGGATTTTCACAAGTAGAAATGGATACTTAAAAACTACAATAAAAAAATAAAGCCAGTCACTTTAAAATTTTTTAAAAACCAGTCACTAGAGAGGGATTCAACTGGACTCTTCAAGCTGACAAGAAAACAAAACTGTTCTAGTCTAAAGTATAAACGAGCTGGCACCATATTCTCATTATAATCCATGTGGCAGAAGTAACTGGAAAAATGGCAAAGGAGGTTCTAGTATGAGGTATCCATGTTACATGGCTGTAACTAGTTTCAAAAAGTCAATTCCAAATGTTACTGGAAAAGAATCATGACTGCATCTGAAGTCAGTAGCATTTTGAGGTACTATAGTTCTACTCTTGCTATCAATTCCTCTAGGCCAGGGATCGGGAACTTATCACTCGCAAGCCAGAGGTGGCTCTTTTGATGGCTGCATCTGGCTCACAGACAAATCTTTAATAAAAAAAAATAATGTTGCCCTGGCCGGTTGGCTCAGCGGTAGAGCGTCGGCCTGGCGTGCGGGAGACCCAGGTTCGATTCCCGGCCAGGGCACACAGGAGAAGCGCCCATTTGCTTCTCCACCCCGCCACCCTCCTTCCTCTCTGTCTCTCTCTTCCCCTCCCGCAGCCAAGGCTCCATTGGAGCAAAGATGGCCCGGGCGCTGGGGATGGCTCCTTGGCCTCTGCCCCAGGTGCTACAGTGGCTCTGGTCGCGGCAGAGCAACGCCCCGGAGGGGCAGAGCATCGGCCCCTGGTAGGCAGAGCGTCGCCCCTGGTGGGCGTGCCGGGTGGATCCCGGTCGGGCGCATGCAGGAGTCTGACTGTCTCTCCCCGTTTCCACCTTCAGAAAAATACAAAATAAATAAATTAATTAAAAAAAAAAGTTAAGCTTGATCTCTGGTGGCACAGTGGATAAAGCATCGACCTGGGAACACTGAGGTCACCGGTTCAAAACCCTGCACTTGTCTGGTCAAGGCATATATGAGAGTTGATGCTTCTTGCTCCTCCCCCCTTTCTCTCTCTCTCTCTCTCTCTCACTCTCTCTCTCCTCTCTAAAATGAATAAATAAAAAAAATTTTGTTTTTTGTTTTGTTTTTGTTTTTTTGTATTTTTCTGAAGCTGGAAACGAGGAGAGACAGTCAGACAGACTCCCACATGCAGCCGACTGGGAACCACCCGGCACGCCCACCAGGGGCGAAGCTCTGCCCACCAGGGGGCGAAGCTCTGCCCACCAGGGGGCGATGCTCTGCCCCTCCGGGGCATTGCTCTGCCGCGACCAGAGCTACTCTAGCGCCTGGGGCAGAGGCCAAGGAGCCATCCCCAGCGCCCGGGCCATCTTTGCTCCAATGGAGCCTTGGCTGCGGGAGGGGAAGAGAGAGACAGAGAGGAAGGAGGGGGGGGTGGAGAAGCAAATGGGCGCTTCTCCTATGTGCCCTGGCCGGGAATCGAACCCAGGTCCCCTGCATGCCAGGCCGACGCTCTACCGCTGAGCCAACCAGCCAGGGCCTAATAAAAAAAAAAATTTTAATAATGTTAAAAATATAAAACATTTTCATGTATTACAATCCATTCATTTCCTACCGCTCATGTTCATGGTTGCGGGTGGCTGGAGCCAATCACAGCTGTCCTCTGGGACAACACCAAATTTTTATTGGATAATGCATAACATACACAGTTGTATGGCTCTCACAAATTATATTTTAAAATATGTGGCGTTCATGGCTCTCTCATCCAAAAAGTTTCCCGACCCCTGCTCTAGGCTCTAGGCTTTAGGATTCAAATACTTCACAATCCCCCCAAAGATTCCAGTCTAATTCTGCAAGTCAGATTATCTTTGCTGGCTCTCAACATAATAGGAAAAACAAACAGCCTGACCAGCAGTGGTGCACTGGAGATAGAACATCGACCTGGGACGCTGAAGAACCAGGTTTGAAACCCCAAGGTTGCCGGCTTGAGCACAGGCTCATCCGGCTTGAGCACAGGATCCCTGGCTTGAGCCCAAAGGTCACTGGCTTGAGCCCAAGGTCGCTGGCTGGAGCCCAAAGTTGCTGGCTGGAGCCCAAAGTTGCTGGCTGGAGCCCAAGGTTGCTGGCTGGAGCCCAAGGTTGCTGGCTTGAGCAAGGGGTCACTGGCTCCACTGGAGCTGCCTGGTCAAGGCACATATGAGAAGCAATCAATGAAAATCTAAAGTATGGCAACTATGAGTTGATGCTTCTCATCTCTCCCTTCCCGTCTCTCCCTCTCTCTCAAAAAAGAAAATAAAAAGAAAAACAAACAAGCAAAAATTAACAAACACTGCAAAATAAAGAGATTTCTGACAGTGTGCTTTAGTTAAAAAATTCTGACCCTGGCCAGTTAGCTCAGTTAGTTAAATGCATCATCCCAAAACAACAAGGTTGCAGGTTCAATTTCTGGCCAGGGCACACCTGGGAAGCAGCCAATGAGTGCACATCTGAGTGGTACAGCAGAGGAGTGTTTCGTTTCCCTTCCCCTCTCTCTTCCTTCATCTCTCTGTCTCACTGAAAATAAGTAAGAAATTAAACCCTGGCCAGATAGCTCAGTCAGTTGGAGCATCATCCCAGAGTGCAGACGTTGCCAGTCCGAATGCCCAGTCAGGGCACATACAGGAGCAGCTTTCCACGTTCCTGTCTCTCCCTCCCTGCCTCTCAAAAAAAAAAAAAAAAAAAATTCTTTGCACTGTTTATTACAGAAAGATAAAATCTCTTTAAGATAATTATCTTGAAGAAGATACTGGCTAGAGCTGACACAAACGTTTAATTGGCCTTCAGTCAAATACTTTCCCAAATTAACGATCTGAGCATACATCTTCACAAAGTTAGGAGGGCTTTAGCATTACTTAAAATAACATAATCCCTAGGTCAAATGTACCATAAAATTAAGTTTATCCTTTTTTATAATGATTAAAGGAAACTGAAGCCCTGGCCAGATGGCTCGGTTGGTTAGAGCTTCGTCCCGATGTACAAAGGTTGTGGGTTCAATCTGTGGTCAAGGCACACACAAGAACAGGCTGTTTGTGTGTCTCTCCCTTCAACTCTCCTAAGTTTTGACCTCCAAAACCACATAAAAATGTAGACAGACTAGCAATAAATGAAAGTGCATAAAGCTAGGGAAATGTTTGTATAAAATTACAATAGTGTTGGTGCAATTCCAAAAAATCAGGTCATGACTCAACCATTTTTTAAAATAAATATTCATCAAAAATAGCAAATGTCAAGGATAAGGTGAAAATACTGACCTGAACCCATCAGACACAACCATCAAATACCTTTCTGAAATTCATGTTGTTTCCAAAAGAGAGCATCCATTTTTCTTTTTTTTTTTTAACTATTTCTATTTATTGATTTTAGAGAGAGAGAAAACAGGGGGGAGAGAGAGAGAGAGAGACACAGGAACATCAATTTGTTCCTGTATGTGCCCTGACAAGGGATCAAACCGGCAACCTCTGCACTTTGGGACAAAGTTCTAACGAACCGAGCAATCGGGCCAGAGCAAGCATCCACTTCTTCCTAAGCGATAATGAGGTGGGACACTTGTTGCCAAAACAGTTCCTTCTCTTATTATTTGTTTAGTGAGTGATTTGACAATGAATTAGAATTAAAGAGACAAGGTTTTCTTTTGTCAAATTCAAATTTTATAATCATTGTTTTAACCCACCTAAGAATCTGTTACAAGCACAAAGCATGCATTTCAAACACACCATCTTCAAATATAAATCAAAATTACCTATCCCCCCCAACCCTAGAACAAACAACAAAAATGTCACCTTATATCTGGCCACACAGTAGCCACTCCGTAATGCCCAGTTTGACTTGGTATCTGCTGGCAGCTCGTGTATTTTTGCCCTCAGCTGCTTCTCTGTCATCACCTGATCAGGAGTGGCTCACTGCTTTATGAGTCCACATTCTTCATCACAAAACAAGCTTTTATTCGTCATGAGAGCAAATCGTTTATAACACTAGGGTATTCTTTTTTGTAACAGCTTAAGTGAGATATGATTCATATACCATACAGTTCAGCTCTTTTTTTTTTTTTTTTTTTTTTTAATTTTTCTGAAGCTGGAAACAGGGAGAGACAGTCAGACAGACTCCCGCATGCACCTGACCGGGATCCACCCGGCACGCCCACCATGGGGCGAAGCTCTGCCCACCAGGGGGCGATGCTTTGCCCATCCTGGGCATCGCCATGTTGTGACCAGAGCCACTCTAGCGCCTGAGGCAGAGGCCACAGAGCCATCCTTAGCACCCGGGCCATCTTTGCTCCAATGGAGCCTTGGCTGCAGGAGGGGAAGAGAGAGACAGAGAGGAAAGTGCGGCGGAGGGGTGGAGAAGCAAATGGGCGCTTCTCCTGTGTGCCCTGGCCGGAATCGAACCCGGGTCCTCCGCACGCTAGGCCGACGCTCTACCGCCAAGCCAACCGGCCAGGGCCAGCTCAGCTCTTTAAAGTGTACAACTCAGTGGTTTTTAGCACATTCACAAAGTCTGCATCGATCATCACTATCTAATTCCAGAAGATTTCATCATTGCAAAAAATAAATTTCATACCCAATAGCAGTCACTCCCCAATTCCCATACCCATAAGCTTGACAACCATTAATCTACTTTCTTTCTCTATGGATTTGTTAGGCAAGATATCTTTATTATATGCGGCTTAAGTGTCTGTTTGTCGCCGATAGCTTATTGGTTGCTTGCGTAACTGTACTAGCCAATGAGGTGAAGTTGCCACGGCTGAACGCAAATTGAGCAGGTCAGGGGGAAGGTGAACATTTGTTTGCATTGGCAATCATCTGTTTTACATAAAAACTACGTCTTAAGGTAATTTCTTTTAAGAATGCCTCCTAGAGGCCCCGGCCGGTTGGCTCAGCGGTAGAGTGTCGGCCTGGCGTGCGTGGGACCCGGGTTCAATTCCCGGCCAGGGCACATAGGAGAAGTGCCCATTTGCTTCTCCACCCCCCCCTCTGTCTCTCTCTTCCCCTCCCGCAGCCAAGGCTCCATTGGAGCAAAGATGGCCCGGGCGCTGGGGATGGCTCCTTGGCCTCTGCCCCAGGTGCTAGAATGGCTCTGGTCGTGGCAGAGCGATGCCCCAGAGGAGCAGAGCATCGCCCCCTGGTGGGCAGAGCTTCGCCCCTGGTGGGCGTGCCGGGTGGATCCTGGTCGGGCGCTTGTGGGAGTCTGACTGTCTCTCCCCATTTACAGCTTCAGAAAAATACAAAAAAAAAAAAAGAAAAAAGAGGCCCTGGCCGGTTGGCTCAGTGGTAGAGCGTCAGCCTAGCGTGCGGAGGACCCGGGTTCGATTCCGGCCAGGGCACACAGGAGAAGTCCCCATTTGCTTCTCCACCCCTCCGCCGCACCTTCCTCTCTGTCTCTCTCTTCCCCTCCCGCAGCCAAGGCTCCATTGGAGCAAAGATGGCCCGGGCGCTGGGGATGGCTCTGTGGCCTCTGCCTCAGGCGCTAGAGTGGCTCTGGTCGCAACATGGCGACGCCCAGGATGGGCAGAGCATAGCCCCCTGGTGGGCAGAGTGTCGCCCCTGGTGGGCGTTCCAGGTGGATCCTGGTCGGGCGCATGCGGGAGTCTGTCTGACTGTCTCTCCCTGTTTCCAGCTTCAGAAAAATGCAAAAAAAAAAAAAAAAAAAAAAAAAGAATGCCTCCTAGAAAATACAGCACTGAAGAGGAGAGAAAAGGAGCTAAAGCTGCACAAAAACGGCTTTCTCGACAAAAAGAAACCACTGAGCAGAGAAAGACAAGGCTTGCTTCAGTCGCAGAGCAAATGCGTCTTTCTCGGCAAAATGAGACTGATGAGCATAGAGAAACAAGGCTTGCCTCAGATGCAAGACAAAAAAGCCTGTCTTGACAAAATGAGTCCCTTGAACAAAGGCGGGAGAGAAATGCAAAAAAACGACAGAGTAATGCTGACTGAAATGCAAAAAGGATTAAAACAGTTTCAAACGGAGAAACTTTAATTTTTGAGCATTCCTCTGGTGACATGAATATTAAATGTGAACACTGTCAGTCCTTAAACTTCAAGTTAGAAACTAATCGATTTGACCGATTTGACCGTGGCAAGAAAGAATTTTCTCAATGTTGCAAGTATGGAAACATTGTAGTTCCACTAATTGAGAATTATCCACCACTAATTGGTGGTCCTCTGCAAGGCGAGCTTAAAAATGATGGAAAGATCTACACAAGAAATGTTGTGTACAAAGAGATCTTTGACATGTGAATTAACATTTTATTATTTAAATCACCTTTATTTATTGAGCTAGCGGTGGCTCTTAAGAAATGTACCGCCAGTGGTTTCCTTCATTGCACTCTACTTTAAGCAATTAAGCAAGTAGAAGGGGGAAACCCCGTGGGACACTAAGCAAAGGGGCGTCCTCGCAGCCTGCCCTGGGTAATTCAGTTTGAATTAGCAGACACCTTTGCACAAATCATTTTAATTACAATTTATAATATCTAGAACAGCGGTCATTTCGTATGACCGCCGGGCTTTCTAGTTTCATATAAATGGAATCATAGTATATGTGAACTTTTGTGACTGGCTTCTTTCACTTAGCACAATGTTTTGAAGATTCATCAATGTTAGAACATGTATCAGTACTTCATTTGTTTTATGCATACATAATATTCCACTGTAAGATACATCACATCTTATTTATCCATTCATTGGTTGATAAATGTTTGTGTTGTTTCCACTTCTGAACTGTTATGAATAATGCTGCATTGAAAATGTGTGTATGATTTTTTTAAAAATTGATTTTAGAGAGAGAAAGGGAGGGATGGATAGAAACAGGAACATCACTCTGCTCATATGTGCCCCCAAAAGGGATCAAACTGGCAACCTCTGAGCTTTGGGACGATGCTCTAACCAAGTGAGCTATCCAGCGAGGGCATGTGTGTACGAATTTTCGTGTGGACATATGTTTTCATTTTTCTTGAGTATATACCTAGAATGGAATTGCTGGGTCATATGGTAGCTCTATGTTTTTACCCTTATGAAGAACTGCCAAGCTGTTTGCCAATGCACATGCTTTATTTTACAACTCCATCAGCCACATAATGAGGGTTCCTATTTCTCTGTATCTTCACCAATTGTCTTTTTTTTTTAACAGCTATCCAACTGGCTATGAAACAGTATCTCACTGTTGTTTTGATCTACATTCTCCTAGTAACTAATGGACACATAGAAGTGAAGTAGTAACCTACCCAAACATACAGATCTAATACCTGGCAAAGCCCTAGCTCTAATTCACAATTCAAGACTGTTTCTGCATGTAGGTCACAATCTGAGCTCAGAATTCAACATTTCTGAAAAAAATTCTCAAATTAAGTGGCAATTTTTTTTCTTCAAAGAGCTTTTTAATGCTGTTACATATTGTATGCATTTTTAAGTCATTAATGTCAACATTCTATGATCCAGAAGTAAACCAGACTGATTTTAAGACTTTGGCATACAACAGAGGAACAAGGACTGCCTATAACTGACATGACAAAACCATGTCTATTCCTCTCAGAGTTCTATAACCTTAGTCTAAAACATAACTGAATTTCAAGGGGCTCTCAGAAGGGCAGAGAGGAGACACCAATGCAGGAGCACCCATTAGGCGTACATTAAATAATCTCATCATAACCTCTCAATTCTGAGAACCTAAAAGCTATTCTTATTGCATTTAAAGAGTCAGCACTACTTCTATTCCCTGAACCACAGTGGCCCTCAAAGCGGCCAACAGTTTCACTCTTGCTGGCAGTGAACTAAAAGCTGACACACTAACTGTCAGAAGCCACTTGGTGGTAAGAAAAAC
Source organism: Saccopteryx bilineata (assembly GCF_036850765.1). NCBI lineage: Eukaryota > Metazoa > Chordata > Mammalia > Chiroptera > Emballonuridae > Saccopteryx > Saccopteryx bilineata. The sequence goes on along the minus strand of NC_089491.1, from coordinate 10,367,266 downwards.
AAGGCCACATTTAAGATTTCAAGTAACTAATACAACAGTAATTAAGGGACAGGTTCTATTTCCCCAGGTGCTAATGTTCCGGTTGCCTTTATGACACTGGAAAAACTACCTGTATACTTCAACCAGACCTGCCACATTCCCCATATATAAAGGAATACAAATAGGTATCCTTCAGTATATCTGAATGTATACAGTAGAAATGGGAACTGCTACTGTAAAAATAAAGAGAGCCACAGATAAATACTTGAACACAACTGCTTAATTTACATGTTCTATATTTCCATTTTTGCCACAGAAAAAGAAATGACTCTATTTCATCCCTAAGATCGTAAAACTCATCTCCTAAAATATTTCCAAACCTTAATCTCAAAACATGTACACTTTGTAGTAAAAGGATATAAATACATTCATATTTATTCAATACGGTCTTAGAAATTTTCCTGACTTTTGTTTTTAAAACTTTTAAAGTTTAAATTATATAAGTATGAGTAACTCTGTCTATTCAACATAAAAGTGTGATTTAAAAAATATAAGCACTGCAAGATTCATTTCCAATGGCCTAGCCAACCAGTAACATTTTTTAGCATCATAAGCTTTATTTCCTGCCTGACATCCTCAGGGATCTAGTTTGACAGCTCTCCTGTACAATTTCTACTACAAGTCTTCTCTGGCCTCTCTTGGCACATGTGAACTGCTTCTAGGTGATGTTTCTTTTGGCAACAGAGGACATACTTTATAGAAACAGACCTTCAACTGAACCCTTTCCACTCAAAGTCACATTTTTCCCTCACATGTGAATCTGAAACCCCTCTAACAAACTAGATAGATTTGATGGTACTGAAATGTTACAGTCACCAATTTCCCCGTTAACAGAATTCAATTACAATCTCTCCTGAATAGAAATAAAAAAATGGTTTTGGTAAATCATATTCTGAACTAGTCATTCTTCTTTCAATTGCTTTAGAATAATAGATACACATTCTACAAGGTTTTAGGAAATAAAAATAAAATTGAGTAAAATCTAGAAAACAACAATATAAACGGCACTTCTAAAGTTGAAGAACTATACCTTCTTTCCTTTTTTTTTTCTTTCTCTCTTCTTTTCCAAGTGAAAGGAGAGGAGATAGAGAGACAGACTCCCACATGTGCCCCGACTGGGATCTACCCAGCAAACCCCATCTGTAGTCGATGATCTGCCCATCCAAGGCCATGCTCACAACGGAGCTATTTTCAGCGCCTGAGGAGAAAACTCCTCAGAGCCATTCT